>NC_041390.1:552907004-552918640 GCF_002162155.2 Triticum dicoccoides
TGGCGAAGCGGCTATAGCGGCGGCGGCGAGAGGCGGCGGCGCGGCTCGGGGCGGGGCTCGGCGGCGGTGGTGGTTGTGTTGGTGGCGGGGGTCCGGGGGGAGTATATAAAGGGGGGTGGCTTGGAGGAGGGGCCAAGGCGGCGGCGAGGAGGAGTCTCGGCCAGACGCCTCGTCCGAGGCGGCGGCGGCTCGGTCACCGGGTGGGAGACGGCGCACGCGGGGAGTGGGCCGGCCCAGCTGTGTTTCGGCCCAGTCGGCTGGATTTTTTTTAATAATTCCGCCGAATAGAAAATAAATCCTAGAAAATAAAATAAAAATCTAAAAATGCCAAAACAAATTTTCACCGTGTAAATAAAATATTTAGAACAGGATGAACATTTTCTTGTCCCTAAATGAAATTTTGAAAACGTGCAATTTTTCTAATACAAATAAAATCCAAATAAAATCAAATAAATGATTTTAATATTTTTCCTCCAATATTTCAATTATTTTGGAGAAGTCATATTATCTCCTCTCATATATTTTATCATGAAATAGTTTTCGGAGAGAAAAATAATCAAAATCAAAAATCCTCGTTTCATTATTTGATAAAAAAAATCAAATATGAATACCGGGAAATCCCCAACTCTCTCCGAGGGTCCTTGAGTTGCTTAGGATTTCGAGGATTGCAGAACGAAAATGCAATAAAATATGATATGCATGAATGATCTATGTATAACATTCCAAATTGAAAATTTGGGATGTTACAATAATATGGCACGGAAAAAGAAGGAAGTAGCAGCTATTTATAAGAGCCTCGCAGTGTGCAATATAGCTACGAGATCCTGTTGTCTGTTGGAATTTCACTTTAGAACGGTTGGTCTTGTTCTTCAAATAATTAGCCTAGAAGAAGATACACTTGTAAGGCACATACATAAATACAAGTTCAATATGTGGTCTGATCAAATACATATACTTTAGATCAGACTAGTGTTTAACGAGGGCTGTCCAGTCTTCATCTGTAATATATTCCACTGGAGATGTTTGGGCTATTTCATTGTTAGCCTTGCCTTCAAAGTGAGATTTTCTAAGGTGGTACCGATACTGTCGCAGAGAAGACTGAAAAACATGAGTGCATGCTTGTTTAGTTGCATCATCTTTCGGATCCAACTTGAACCTCATCTATTGAAAAAGAATGTGAGTCTTATTAGGAGGAAGCTAGAAAGTATGGGACAAAGCAAGACAATATTACTAATTGCAATGAATAACATTACTTACGGATAAATGGTCAAGGAAGGTGTTAAACTGGGTATTGTCTTTCTCATTCCTGTACTAGATCCACATTGGGAGGATACGTGCATGACACCTAATGACAACGGCTGCCTCTGATACTAACTTGGCTGACTCTGTAGCATCACGTGGCCTTTTTAAACCTGCCTCAAAATGAATCTCCATTCTTCATCCTTTAGATTTTGTTAATCTGTCAAGCATTATCCCTGATGTCTGTTTCCGCTTGTGTCATGGTGCTAGTTTAACAATGAATATGGAAAGTGTTAGTGTACATCAAACTGTGGGAGTATATATAAAGGAGCATGCAACTGCAACTTGACTTGGTCAGGTACCGTCTTGGTGTTGATGCTCATGAGGTTCATCTGATCTTGCCAAGTCCTGTTGTGTCAGTAGTGCTTCGGAAGTAGTGTTAGGTGTGAAGGCAGCTTGGGAACTGGCCAGTTCCATAGCAAACAAACGAGTAACTCGTTGGTATGCTGGTATAGTTGAAGCGGATGCTGTAGCTGGTGGAGCAGGTGATACTGTGTTTGTAGATTTAGCCGGTGGACTTGGACCTTCTACTGCACTATAAGTACCAGCAGAATCTGGACGACAGATCCTTTTCTGTTTCACTCGACGAGTAACACCACTCCCTACTATATTATTTTCCTTGCTCTTTTTTGACTTTGCCATGTCAAGCCGTACCCACAACACAAAAGAATAAAATCGCTCTTCAGAACTCATTGATGCATGATACAGACAAGCAATACTTTGATGTAAGACAACCGTATGAGGATGGAATATGTAAGAAAAACAGGACGGCATGACATATTCACAGCTATGATGTGTAAAGTAAGCAGAAGGATTTTCAAGAAAATAGAAGTAATGCAAGCTAGACACCATATGAAAGATGCAACCAATATTACTCTGCCAAGTTAAAAGTGTCTTGTCATAAGTGGCAATTCGAAAAATTAGAACCAGTACAACATAGAAATCAATGCAAGATGCAACCACTATCAAACTGCCATGTTAAAAGTGTCCAATCATGAGTGACTGATGCAGGATACACAACATTAGTACTTTGATGTAAGAACATGGTATGATAGATAGATGCAGTGTATTCTAGACACAGAACGCCATGTCATATGCACATGTATAACGTATGAACTCAGTAGGTGCAATTTAATCAAAATAGAAGAAATATAGGCTAGACAACATATGCAACATGAAACCAATTATCACACTGTCAACTTAGAGCAAGCACCTGCGATGGTGGAGTACGGGAGATGAACTCATCACGTAGACTTGGGACTTCAACTTCATTAGCAGTAGCAGTGGCAAATCTAGAGAGTCTCTGTTTGCGTCGGTGCGGAGGACCACCAACATCCCCTAACTTACTCTTTTCCTTCCTATTTTCTGATATTTCCTTATGAATTCAAAACCACAAGAAGATGAATAAAATTAGCTCTGCATAACTGGTTGATGCATGATACAAACGAACACTACTTTGATGTAAGGCAAGCACAGGATAGGAGGATGGAATATATACAAAAAAGACAGCGTTTCATATTCACACGTATGATAGGAGGATGGAATATGTATGAAAAAACAGTAAGCGGAAGGCATTTCAACAAAATTAGAATAAATGAAAGCTAGGCACCATATGAACATGCAACCAATATCACTCTATCAGGTAAAAAGTGTCTCGTCGTAAGTGCCATTTCAAGAAATTAGAAGCAGTACAAGCTACAATACAATGCAAGATGCAACCTACATCACAGTCCCAAGTTAATTGTGTCTTATGGGTAAGTGATCGTTGCAGGTATGAGTCGTAAGCTACACAGATGCAATTCAACATAATCATAAGCAATACAAACTAGACATCATACGGAAAACACAACCACATATAACAGTTCCAAGTTAGAGCAAGCACCTGTGATGGTGGAGTAGGGAAGATGTGCTCATCATGTACACGTATGTTCTAGAAACAGGAACACGTGTCATATTCACATGCATTATGTGTAAAGTAAGCAGATGCAATTCAACAAAGTTAGAAGCAATACAAGCTAGACATCATACGCAAGATGCAACCACATATAATAGTGACAAGTTAGAGCAAGCATCTGTGATGGTGGAGTAGGGGAGATGTGCTCATCATGTACACGTATGTTCTAGAACAGGAACACGTGTCATATTCACAGGCATTATGTGTAAAGTAAGCAGATGCAATTCAACAAAGTTAGAAGTAATACAAGCTAGACACCATACGCAACATGCAACCACATATAATAGTGCCAAGTTAGAGCAAGCACCAGTGATGGTGGAGTAGGGGAGATGTGCTCATCATCTACACAGCTACGTTGACTGTCTAGCCTTGCGTTGTCTTGCAAATCTTGTTGGGAGGAAGGCAGAGTAGAATCTATAGTGAACCTCCGTTTCAGTTGCTCGGAAGGACCACCATCATCCATTGCCTTGCCAATTTCCTTCAGCTTTATTGATTTTGCATTTTGAGGTCAAACCGACAAGAAAAAAGAATATAATTCGCTCTTCAAAACTCATTCATGCATGATACTGATGAACACTACTCTGATGAACGGCAAAGTCATGCTACGAGGATGGAATATGTACGAAAAAATGGACGGCTTGACATATTCACACCTATGATGTGGTAACTAAGCAGAAGGCACTTCAACAAATTAGAAGCACTGCAAACTAGACACCATATGAAAGGTGCAATCAATATCACTCTGCCAAGTGGAAACTGTCTCGTCATAGGTGGCGTTCATCAAACTAGAAGCAATACATGCTATAAATCATATTCAAGACGCAAACCAATATCACAATGCCAACTTAAAGGTGTTCCATCATAAGTGACTGATGCAGGATACACAAGAAGAGTAGTTTCATGTAAGAACATGGTTTGATAGACAGATATAGTATGTACCAAAAACAGGAAAGCGTGTCATATTCACACGTATCATGTGTAAGCTAAGCAGATGCAGTTTACACTAATTAGGAGCAATACAAGCTAGACACCATATGCAACATGCAACCAGATATCACACTGCCGAGTTAGAGCAAGCACCTTGGATGTTGGAGTAGGGGAGCGGAGACTTGGACCTTGTAATGCACTATCAGTACAAGGAGAATCGGTACAGATGCTCCCTTTACGTTGTTGCAGAGGACCACCATCATCGCCTTCCTTACTCTTTTCCTTCCTCTTTCTTGATTTTGCCTTGTCAAGTCAAACCCACAAGAAAAAGGAATAAAATTTTCTCTTCAGAACTCATTGATGCATGATACTGACGAACACTACTTTCATGAAAGGCAAAGTCATGATACGAGGATGGAATATGTACGAAAAAATGGACGGCTTGACATATTCACACCTATGATGTGGTAACTAAGCAGAAGGCACTTCAACAAATTAGAAGCACTGCAAACTAGACACCATATGAAAGGTGCAATCAATACCACTCTGCCAAGTTAAAACTGTCTCGTCATAGGCGGCGTTCATCAAACTAGAAGCAATACATGCTAGAAATCATATTCAAGACACAAACCAATATCACAATGCCAACTTAAAGGTGTTCCACCATAAGTGACTGATGCAGAATACACAAGAAGAGTAGTTTCATGTAAGAACATGGTGTGATAGACAAATATAGTATGTACCAAAAACAGGAAAGCGTGTCATATTTACACGTATCATGTGTAAGCTAAGCAGATGCAGTTTACACTAATTAGAAGCAATACAAGCTAGACACCATATGTAACATGCAACCAGATATCACACTGCCAAGTTAGAGCAAGCACCTTGGATGGTGGAGTAGGGGAGCGGAGACTTGGACCTTGTAATGCACTATCAGTACAAGGAGAATCGGTACAGATGCTCCCTTTACGTTGTTGCAGAGGACCACCATCATCGCCTTCCTTACTCTTTTCCTTCCTCTTTCTTGATTTTTCCTTGTCAAGTCAAATCCACAAGAAAAAGGAATAAAATTTGCTCTTCGGAACTCATTGATACATGATACTAACGAACACTACTTTCATGTAAGGCAGCCGCATGATAGGAGGATGGAATATGTATGAAAAACAGGACGGCGTGACATATTCACACCTATGATGTGGTAACTAAGCAGAAGGCACTTCAACAAATTAGAAGCATTGCAAACTAGACACCATATGAAAGGTGCAATCAATATCACTCTGCCAAGTTAAAACTGTCTCGTCATAGGCGGCGTTCATCAAACTAGAAGCAATACATGCTAGAAATCATATTCAAGATGCAAACCAATATCACACTGCCAACTTAAAGGTGTTCCATCATAAGTGATTGATGCAGAATACACAAGAAGAGTAGTTTCATGTAAGAACATGGTGTGATAGACAGATATAGTATGTACCAAAAACAGGAAAGCGTGTCATATTTACACGTATCATGTGTAAGCTAAGCATATGCAGTTTACACTAATTAGGAGCAATACAAGCTAGACACCATATGCAACATGCAACCAGATATCACACTTCCAAGTTAGAGCAAGCACCTTGGATGGTGGAGTAGGGGAGCGGAGACTTGGACCTTGTAATGCACTATCAGTACAAGGAGAATCGGTACAAATGCTCCGTTTACGTTGCTGCAGAGGACCACCATCATCGCCTTCCTTACTCTTTTCCTTCCTCTTTCTTGATTTCGCCTTGTCAAGTCAAACCCACAAGAAAAAGGAATAAATTTGCTCTTCAGACCTCATTGATGCATGATACTAACGAACACTACTTTCATGTAAGGCAGCCGCATGATAGGAGGATGAAATATGTATGAAAAACAGGACGGCGTGACATATTGACATGTATGATGTATAAAGTGTAAACTAAGCACAAGGTGCTTGAACTTGTTAGAATCAATGCAAGCTAGAAACCATATGAAAGATGAAACCAATGTCACTCTACCAAATTAAATGGGTGCCCTAACAAATGTATTTGACCAAATTAGAAGCAATACATGGCAACGGGCTAGAAATAATATGCAATATGCAACGAATAAAGGTGACTCATCGTAAGTGATTGATGCAGGATACAGAAGAGAGGTAGTTTCATGTAAGAACAAGGTTAACACATAGATGTAGTGTGTACCAAAAATAGGAAGGCATGTCATATTCACAGGTATAATATGTAAACTAAGCAGATGCAATTTACCCTAATTAGAAGTATTACAAGCTAGACACCGTATGCAACATGCAACCACATATCACACTACGAAGTTAGAGCAAGCACCTGTGATGGTGGTGTGGGGGAATTGCGGTCATCAACTAGAGAGCTATGTTGACTATCTTCATTTAGCCTTGCTGTTTCTTGAGAATCATGTGGGGAGGATGACACTACACTCTTTAAACGAGTATGGCGTCTCACAGTAACCCACCCGGGTGACTGTCTCATCATAAGTGATTGACGAGGGATACACAATAGCATTAGTTTGATGTACGAACATGGTTACTAGACATATGTAGTACTCCCTCCGTTCGGAATTACTTGTCACAAAAATGGATGTATCTACAACTAAAATACATCTAGATACATTCATTTCTTGGACGAGTAATTCCGAAAGGAGGGAGTATGTATCAAAAACAGGAAGGCATGTCATAATCAAAGGTATAATGTGTAAAGTAAGCAGATGCAATTTAACCAAATTGGAAGCAATACAAGGTAGATACCATATGCAACATGCAACCACATTTGACAATGCGAAGTTAAAGCAAGCACCTGGGATGGTTGTGTGTGGCAATTGAGATCATCAACTGCAGAGCTACGTTTACTGTCTCCAACTAGTGACATTGCATCCTTTAGAGTGCTGAAACGCTTAGTGCTTATCTTTGAATTACACTGGAGCGACTTCTGTCTTTTCTTTTCAGCATTCATCAACACTGCGTCAGTGTCTGAAATACCCATGCATAAAAAACAATAGTGTGAGTATGGGTGAAGTGTGTGCACAATTAGTACAGTGTAAAGGTAGCAGATAGCAGGTCGGTGAGAAATAAATGACGGGAGACATATGATCTCTGCAACATGCATGGCACACTAAATTACTACACGATTCTATGAAAACAACATTCAACTGAAAACAAATAGTTCAGTCCATTTTTTCTGCACCGTTCGATGTACAAAGAACGGGCAGATCGCCTTCATCTACCTCCAGCCAGTCAGTGTTGACGATCTTCCTCGAAACGGCAGAGACCACCGGCCCAGTCCCTTGCCTGCGCCCTCCCCTTGACCTCACCGCACCGCCGTGCTTGGCACCGCCCCCCGAGAATCCATTCAAGCCCCGCCAACCTCCAGATCGGGTGCAAGAAGCTCCTGCGCCCCACACCCCTATGATAGATACAATGTGCCGCTTCCCCGGTGAATAGGCGGACTAGGTGCTCCACGCGCCTAAGCTGGTCTTGCTTCTTTTAGTTGCGGTACGACTGGCCCTGAATTGAAATCCAGGCAAGCTACTAACCTCTAGCAAAGGTGAAATAGTAAAGGGAGGAAACCATGTGCATTTAGTATCACGAAGAAGATGCAGTAAGAAGCGCTCAACTAGTTTCTTTCATGGGATGAATACGGTGTGAGCAGATACGTAAGGTTTGCACGAATAAGGGAAGAGCAGTACCTCTTTCTGCTGGCAGTGTTGTGTCCTCCTTCTGTTTTTCAAACGATCTTCTTGTGGTTCGCTGGAAACGAGAAGTTGTGGAGGACGGTGCAGCCTTGGACGAACCCATGGCCAAGTTGTTGAGTGTGGTGCGGTGGCCGTCTGTCGGCGGCGGGAAAGCAGATCCGAGGCGGCAAACGACGATGTAGCAGGAACAGCTCCGGTGCGGTGGACGGTTGTGACAGTGGAGCGGCAGCAGTGAGGCACAGGACGGCATGGTTGGAGTTGTTCTGGTACGGCGCACGGTGGCGTCGGCATCGTGAAGGCAGCTCTACATCGGCTTCTGCTGCTAAGTCCTTGAGGGCGTTGCGGTTGCGGTTGCGTTGGATGACGACGTCGGGGTACCTGCTCCGGCGTGATGGAGGAGGGCGGAAGTGGATTGGGTGCTATGGGGTGGAGGACGGAGGAGGCTGGGGTTTCGCGGCTGGTGGAGAGGGCATTTTGGCGCCCACGGAGTATGAATGGGGAAACGGAGGGAGGCGGGGAACTAAGGGGGAACAATGTTTCAGTTTGGGACGCGCTTGTTTGAAATTTGGGGAGAGTTACAATCTTTGCCCCCATCTAAAATTTCGGACATATTGCGGGTTGGGGGTAGGACAGTAATCTCAGGTGTCCCAAATGTGGGCGAGATAGATTTCGGCCGAGCGCATGGGTGTTTAGGTGCCCACGGTTTATGAATGCTTCTCGGAGGTGGTTGAGACTGGCGTCTTGGTGAAGTTACAAACCTACCCCAGTGGACATCGGGCCGATAGGCTACACAGGCCAGAGTCAGGACAGTAATTTCCTACCACCTAACATTAGTCTCGCGCAGTTTCGGATGACCATAGGCCTATTTGGCACTTCGTTCAATATTTGGGAGCATAAGCATTAACGTTTTTCAGTTCTCTTGAATTGAACATTCAGGATTTGTCAAACTTCACAAATATTTACTCTTGAAATTCCTAAAGCTACGATTATTTTGGAATGGAGGTGGTACATTTGAACATACATTGTACATGAGTATATATTAAAAAATATGCAACTTACCTCAGTTCATGCATGGTTCCAGATATAATCTCCTTGGTTGCAAAAAAAGTCAGACATGCGTATGAATATATATAGCATGTTCAAATGCACAACAAAGATTGATGCCCCCTTTTACATCTGATTTACAAATGCCATTATCTCGGGTTCAAATAGATGAATGCACTTCCTATGAATTCGAATCTTCGAAACCCCCTTTATGTTGAATTCGACATGTATTCTATCTTGTAGCTAGCAATTTGGAATGTATCCATGCAAGTGACAAATGTATAAAGTGCTTCATACTAACAACATGGAGTGCACTAATTAATGTTTATATATGAATTGCAAAAGCATCCATTGCCTGTATTTCAAACCGCTCTCACTCTATGGATCGATAATATGAAAATAAACACATGCACATGCTAGAATTCAATAGAGTATGGGTGTCTGATAGACCGATTTTCATCCATATGCAATTTGCAAAATTCATGATCTCATCCAAAAATAATAATTCCATTTATATTTTAATTTAATGCGTAGAACCTCCTTTTACACGTAGATGCACTATGCCTCGGCCCGTTCTCAAAAACACGCTATATATCTCTCTATCTACCACATAAGTGCACACACTTTATATGCATTGGCATTTCTCTTTCACACATGCTCACAATCTCTCTCAGGGTGTCGGGGAGTCTCACACACATGCTCTCTCTGTATCTCTCTCTCTCTCTCTCTCTCTCTCTCTCTCTCTCTTTCTGACTACTATGTACCACTCTTTTCACTAATCTTAGTTGGAAAACACTATTTCTCTCACATGCATATATACACACGCACGGTCTCTACTAGCCCTCTATACGCACATATATGTGCCTACGTGT
Organism: Triticum dicoccoides; assembly: GCF_002162155.2. NCBI lineage: Eukaryota > Viridiplantae > Streptophyta > Magnoliopsida > Poales > Poaceae > Triticum > Triticum dicoccoides. Next base: position 552,916,824 of record NC_041390.1, read on the forward strand.
CTCCCGCACGCACATTATCTTTAGGCCTCTCTCGCACACATTGCCCCCCCCAGACACACCTCTCTCTTAGTAGTTGGCAGATATGATTCCATCATATCATTCGGTAGGATATCCCTGACTGTTAGGCTGGATTGTAATACGAGGCAAAGTTTTACCCTAGTTCGGACCCTTGCAGTTGAGGAAAAAGCCTACTCCTGGTACTGTATATTAGTGATAGGGGTGTGTACAAAGTACACGTGAATACCAGGCATTGTGCGTGTGTATACTATCGACGAACTAGCCCCCAAGCTTCTATAACATACTGGGGGCCTAGGGTTACAAATCATATACAGTCGACTTATCACCAGTGGGAGTAGAGTCCTCCGCGACTCTGGTAGCTAGCTTTGTGTTGTATGCCGAGTCCTCCACATGGGTCTTCATATAACGCATCTCGATCCAACCTATGTGGCACTGGATGGAACCAACCCATGAGTCCTCATGTTGACCCACCACAACTAGAAATGATGTGCCCACCACACCACACACGCAATCGGCCACTAAGAAAATAAGCATATACAATAGTACAATGTTATACATGAAAGTTAATTGCATGGTGCATCCAAAAATATTTGTTCTGCATTGTGAATGTTTATATATTCTCCTAAAATGTTAGTCACGGGAAAGAGAAACGAAGGGCATATCTCTCCTTGTCTCCATCGGACATCCCCTCTTTCTACACCACTTTCACGTACGCACACAAACTATCTCTCGGCCCTCTAAAAGTATGCATGCCCACGACACATTCACGCATGACGGTCACTGTATTTCAAGCTAAAGCACTATACAGTCACTAGAGTTCAGAATATGCTCATTACGGTCACCGTGTACATTCTTGTGGTGATCATACGGTATCTAGCTCACGATACATCTCCGTATTTTCTTGATGACACTGATGGACTTTGCATTTGATGCATGCTCCGTATTTTGTTGACGACACTTACGGTCATTGTATTTGAAGCGAAAGCATGATATGTTCACTGGACTTCAGAATAAGCTCATCAAGGTCACCACATACATTTTGTTGTGCTAACCAACATGTGGTTGGATGGTTAGGACGACAGTGGTTTCTTGAGCCCACCAGGGTTAAAGTCCCGATGCTCGCATTTATCCTGGGTTAATTTCAGTATTTTCCGGTGATGTGCGTTCAGTGGGAGGAGACGTTCCACTCGACTACGAGGCACCTATGGTGACTTCGTAAAATCTCAAGATCATATATGCTGGCCCACTCTCTCGAAGGTGCTCATAGGGGTAGGGTCTGCGTGTGTGCGCTTATAGCGGTGAGTGCTGGCGCGTATATATGAGCCCTTGCGTCTGTACCATGTTAAAAAATACAAGTCATGATTATACGGTCACTGGCTCACCCGTACAACTCCGTATTTTGTTGATGACACAATCAATTGACTAGTCAAACGTTCCACGTGGTGCAACTAGTGTTGCACCATCGGGGCGCGTAACCGTGGGGCCCACCTGTCAGCCCGTATATGAAAGAAAGAAATGGTAGTTTGAGTCTGTACTATGTTAATAAAATACATTTTAGGGTGACCATACGGTCACTGGCTCACCATACAGCTCTGTAATTTGTTGATGACACGATCAATTGACCAGTCAAACGGTCCACATTCAGCAGCGCACATTACCATAGGGCCCACCCGTCAGCGCGTATATGAAGGACATAAATGGTAATAAATTAGTGGTTGGTGGGTACTCGAAGTCGTGAGACCTCTGGTTGGCAGTCGCCGGCGGTGGGGGGGCGTTGATTGGGCGGTGGGGTGGGGATC
>NC_041390.1:552919006-552942190 GCF_002162155.2 Triticum dicoccoides
GGCGGGCGGGCAGCATGGCAGCGCGGGCCGGCTGCGGGCGGCGGGGGCCGACGGTTCGGCCAGTGGTGGCTGGCGGCTCAAGGGGTGGAGTTTGATGATAAACTGCAGGCCCTTGATTTCGTATCCAACGGCTGGAAAATCTAATGACCAGAGATGAAAAGTCAGTTGACTGACGTGTAGCCTCACCCCGCACGTACACATGCATGCACGCAAGACACGCACGCATGCAGGCATGCAACACTGGCACATACACATAACGAACACACACACGCATGCAGGCGTGCGACACTGACGCGTACACATGCACTCACGAACACACACACGTACGCACACATGCATGCAACACTGAAACATACCCTTGCACGCACGCAACACTCGCACGCCTGCATGCACACAGAACACGACACAAGACACACGCTCAACCTATACGTGCATGCACCCTTTGTTAAGGACATGGATTGTTACAGGTATTAATCAATCTTATCTGTGATAAGCAGAACATTGATGTTTGTAGCGGTCTTTATGAATCACAACGTATCAAACGGGCTATCAACATAGTAGGCTTATCTACATGAAAAGGATGACGTCACACTCAATGAACAGTCATCGGTTTATGAAATGCCCGCTTCTGACCGCCCTAGCCCACCAAAGGTTCCTCTGTTGTGCGCTGCCTGCATTGGGTCATTGACATGTAGGCCATGTACTCAAAGAGCCCACACGTCAGTGGAAGAATAGCGCGCTGTCCTACGCCAGAGTCGAGGGCGCCAGTCGCTGCACGCCCGGCTGAACACGCCTCCTTGCCGCATTCAAATGCCTCCATGAAACCCGCCCGTGTGGAAGCCGAGAAACCCACTCTGGACACACGTCCGTTCATGACCTGGCCGGCATTAAACGCAACACCGGCCGAGCTCCTCCTGTCCTCCATCTATTTAATCTCCTATTTAAACGAGGCCAAACGCCGGCCAAGAATCGCACACCTCCGCCGCTCCCCTATCTCCTCCTTCACCATTTTGTCCACTCTTACAATGGCTTACGAAGAGTAGTTATTCCGCATCCAAGCCGGCTGGGTGGCCCGCCGAGCCCGCCGGATACGAGCTATGCAGCTCATTGATCCACCTCCCTCCCCTCGCCCGACGGAGCCAGTTGCCGCCCCAAGTGTAACACCCTCGATGCGGCTATATCTCCCACGTGTCGAAGCATGACTTAGAGGCATAACCACATTGAAAGCAATATCGCAAGTGAGGTAATCTTCACACAACCCATGTAATACATAAGGGACAGAGATACATAGTTGGCTTACAATCGCCACTTCACACAATTACATGAGTAAAGCATTACAACATCCAAATACAATCAAGGTCCGACTACGGAACCAAAATAAAAGAAGAACCCCAAATGCGACAAAGGTCCCCGATCGACCCCAACTGGGCTCCACTACTGGTCAACTAGAACGAAACAACATAAGGACAAGATCTTCATCGAGCTCCTCCTGAGCTTGGTTGCGTCATCTGCACGGTTCGACGACACCTGCAAACTGGTTTGGAAGTATCTGTGAGCCACAGGGACTCAGCAATCTCGCACCCTCGCGATCAAGACTATTTAAGCTTATGGGTAAGGTAAAGGTATGAGGTGGAGCTGCAGCAAGCGACTAGCATATATGGTGGCTAACATACGCAAATGAGAGCGAGAAGAGAAAGCAAAGCACGGTCGATAAAAGTATGATCAAGAAGTGATCCTAAAACAACCTACGTCAAGCATAACTCCAACACCGTGTTCACTTCCCGGACTCCGCCGGAAAGAGACCATCACGGTTACACACGCGATTGATGTATTTTAATTAAGGTCAACTTCAGGTTTTCTACAACCGGACATTAACAAATTCCCATCTACCCATAACCGCGGGCACGGCTTTCGGAAGTTCAAATCCCTGCAGGGGTGTCCCAACTTAGCCCATGACAAGCTCTCACGGTCAACGAAGGAATAGACCTCCTCCTGAGACATTCCGATCAGACTCGGTATCCCGGTTCTTCAAGACATCCTCGACAATGGTAAAACAAATCTAGCAAAGCCGCCCGATGCGCTGACATCCTGATGGGAGCTGCACATATCTCGTTCTCAGGGCAACACCGGATAGGTCAAGCTACGAGTAAAACCAGCCCTCAAGTTTCCCCGAGGTGGCCCCGCAGGCTTCCCATTTCGGACCAACACTTAGACAAGCACTGGCCGGGGGGGTTAAAATAAGATGACCCTCGGGATGCGCGACTCCCAAGGGAAAAAGGCTAGGTGGCGAATGGTAAAACCAAGGTTGGGCCTTGCTGGAGGAGTTTTATTCAAAGCGAACTGTCAAGGGGTTCCCATTATAACCCAACCGCGTGAGGAACGCAAAATCCGGGAACATAACACCGATATGACGGAAACTAGGGCGGCAAGAGTGGAACAAAACACCAGGCATAAGGCCGAGCCTTCCACCCTTTACCAAGTATATAGATGCATTAATTAAATAAGATATATTGTGTTATCCCAACAAGTAAACATGTTCCAACAAGGAACAACATTTCCATGTTCCAACAAGGAACAAACTTCAATCTTCACCTGCAACTAACAACGCTATAAGAGGGGTTGAGCAAAGCAGTAACATAGCCAAACAACGGTTTGCTAGGACAAGGTGGGTTAGAGGCTTGGTTCAACAATATGGGAGGCATGATAAACAAGTGGTAGGTATCACAGCATAGGCATAGCAAAAGAGCGAGCAACTAGCAAAGCAAAAATAGTAGTGATTTCGAGGGTATGATCATCTTGCCTGAAATCCCGCAAGGAAGAAGAACGAGTCCATGTAGAAGACAAACAGAACGTAGACGAACGGGTCCTCACAACGCGACGTTACCGGAACCAACCCGAAGAAGCAAACACCGGAAAGAAGCACACAACATAGTAAACAACCAACACAAGAACATGATATGATATGCGGGATGCGATGCATATGCATGATTTGACAATGGAATGCATGAACCTGGCCTCAACTTGGAAATCCAAGTGTGCCACTGGAAAGGTGAGGTGAAATCACTTGAAAATGATATAAAGAACGCCGGAATCGGAGTTACGGTTTGGAAATGGCAAGCGATTCAAATATGGCACCGGTCTGCGATTTACAGCAAGTAGCCAACTAAGTGCAACAAGATGAACATGCTACATCACCCAAACATGGCATCAAAATACATGGCAGGGATCCATTCATGATGCTTAACAAAAGTCTAGCACTGAGCTACGGCCAATTCATCCATTAACAGGTTCAAACAAGCATGGCAAAATGCATTTGGTAAACAGATTTCAGACTTAGTGAAATTAACACAAGCCTGGAATTTCAGATCAGATAGCACTCTTCGGAGCATGAAAACTATAAGCTACAGGACCTGAACATGGCAAAGTAAAGCATGGCATGGAGCTACTCAAAGATCTTAACAAAAGTCCCTTAGTGACCTTGAGCCAAAAGGGATCAAAAAATACATTTGCAAGCATGTGAACATGGCAAAAACATAATCAGATCACAGACTTAGTGAAAACTGGAGCATGCTGAAACAGATATCAAGTAGGCATGTTTACGAGCTCGATGCACTCACTACAGAGCAAGTCATGAGAATCTAAGCATACACCCATCAAGAATACACAAAATACAAGCTAGACATGACAAGAACAATAACATGGCATGCACGGATCAACTACAACATCCTCGGCAAAATTGCTAACAAGTAGACAATCTGCCCAGATTCACGAAATGACAAAAGTAGAGCTCGATTGACTCAAGCTAGGGTGCTCCATAATTGCAAACAAAGACATGGAGGGATAGAGCACTACAAGATTAACAAAACATCCTTACTGATCATCCTCAAAAGAGGCATGGATCACTAGAAAACAACATGAACATATGACCATATGAGATAAATAGCTCAAGGACTTGGTGGAAATGCTAAGTCCCAGAAATCAGCATTACCGAGTGCCTCACTTTGCAAGCTTGTGCTAGTCACCGCACACATCAAAAAAATACATGGGTTGCACCTCTGAAAAGATGGCAAAACCCTTAACAAAACACATGTAGAGCTCAGGGGCATATCATGCACACAATAATCATGGAAAAAATGACAAATATCTAAATGGAGTAGCAGATCTAACAAATATCTCAAGTAGCACTCTTCTAACAGCATTTCGGGCATCAATATGAACTCAAATGAAAATGATGCAATGAGATGAAATGATGTACTCTCTGAGATGAACATTTTGATATGCTATATGCACAAATTGGAGCTATGGATGCAGAGTTACGGCACGATGAACAAGGGCATATGAATCTGGGAATTTCGGGGACTTAGTGAAATTATACCTCCGCGAAAGTCAACGCGGCACGGAGGGATCCGGGACGGAGGGGTGCAGATCTGAGACGGGACGGGGCGGCGGCCGGGGATGGTGGAGCTCGGCTCCGGCGACGGGGATGGCCGGAACCGTGGCGGCCATCACCGGATCTGGAACCGGACGCACTTGGGCTCCTCACTTGGGCGGATCGAGGCAGAGGCGCCTCTGGACGGCGGCTGGGAAGCGAAGGGGCGACGGGGGCGGACTCCAGCGAGGGTCGGTGGCGGCGCGAAGCACCCGAGGCGGCGGGGACGAAGGAGAGGCGCGGCAGGCGACTCGGTCGGGGTGCGAGGCGCTCGGGCCCAGGACGGCTCGGGCGGGCCTCCCGCGGGCCGCGGCGGGCCTCGGCGGCGCTGGTGGGGAGAGAGGGAGGCAGTGACAAGTGGCGGCGTCTGTGTGGAGGAGAGGGGCGGCGGAGCTGACATGGCGCTCCCTCATTGGACGGGGTGAGGTGGCCGGCTGGGTGGACGCGTCCGGCCGCCGGGCGTACATGTCTGGCGGCGCGGAGAGAGGTAAGATCTAGGATTCATCCACGAATTTTCGGGGGGAGGTGCAAATATATAGGTAGAGGGAGCTAGGAGAGTCCAAATGAGGTGCGGTTTTCGGCCACGCGATCGTGATCGAACGACCGAGATGATGGAGGAGGTTTAGGTGGGTTTTGGGCCACTTTGGAGGGGTGTTGGGCTGCAACACACACGAGGCCTTTTCGGTCCCTCGGTTAACCGTTGGAGTATCAAACGAAGTCCAAATGGTATGAAACTTGACAGGCGGTCTACCGGTAGTAAACCAAGGCCGCATGGCAAGTCTTGGTCCAATCCGGAAATGTTTAATCCCCACACACGAGAAGAAGGTAGAAATGACCATCGGAGGAGAACGGAGCGCCGGATTGCAAAATGGACAACGGGGAAAATGCTCGGATGCATGAGACGAACACGTATGCAAATGAAATGCACATGATGACATGATATGCAATGCATGACACGCAAGAAATGACAAGGCAACAACAGCGAATAACTGGACGACACCTGGCACATCGGTCACGGGGCGTTACACCAAGCCGACACGTGGTTCAGCAACTCGCCGCTCCAGGCCAGCTCGACGAGGAGCGGCGCACGGGCATCATTGCTGCCGTCCATGCCACCACCTCGTACCGCGTCTCCCATTTCTGTGGCTGAGACTCCCATGCCGGCGGCCGTGACATGCAAGCAGCGACAGAAGCCGGGTGCGCGGAGAGCGACGAGCGCCTCCGCGTCCGCCGCCATCATCGAGGAGAAGTAGAACACGGGAGGCCGCCGCCGCTTGGGTCCCATGAAGGCTAGCACGGAGGCGACGCCGGCGTACACAGCAGGTGTCTTGCCGAATCCTTTTCTTGCGAGGACCTTCGTCAACCCCGCATCTACCTCCGGGGCTCTCGGCAGTCCGATGATCATGCTGCCGGACATGAGGAACACAAATCGATCGGTGGGCGACCATTTAGGCTAGGTATTATATACATGTGCTGTCTAGAACTAGCACCGTGTAGTTCATTTGAATGTAATGAAATCCGTCATGTTTGTATGAAAATCCGGTATCTTATATGATTTCCGTCGTTGTTTATATGAAATATCACCGTGTTTGCGTGAATTTCGTCCGGTTGGTTGACTTGCTGTCATAATGTGTGCGGCTACGGTTGGATGGCGTAATTTGCGGGTCGCCGGTCGGTCTACGGGCGGCTCGGGCGACATGGTGGGACAAAAAGAACACATCTCATGCGAGCTCGTCTCCAACGTGCGCGCTGGAGGATGCATGAGAACCCGAGCCATTCCTCGTTCATCGGTGGCAAAGGCACCAGTGCACAAGAGGGTCGCCAATATTTTGGCTACCCCGGGCAAGATCCAAACAGCCCCTCCCAACAGATTCAAATCCCTTGTTCACCGTGGAATTTTGCCATGTGTTGTTTTCATGGACTACCAAGATGCCCGTGTATTTCACGGAACATCAAGATGCATTTTTTTTACAAAACACCTGTTGTGATTTACCCATGCAGGAGTAATCCCATTTTGTAAAAACTAATGATTGCTAGAGAATTTTATTGGATAAATGGTATCTCGAGAATTTTATCAGACTCCATTTTTGTATACAAGGCCACAAACCCATATTACAGGTACCAAGGCAAAAATTAATGTCTTCTAACTCAATGTTGCAAGCCACCTTGTTTCCTTGTTTGCCGTGTAAATTAATGTGTATTCTTCTCTTTCATGCACATCAAGCCAATGCTCACACTCCCGCATGCATGCAAGGGATAATTAATGTCCTCCTTTGCTAGTAGTATTATGAGGCAAACACCATTAATATTGCATTGATTAGTGTTAGTGGCCTTGTATATCTGCAAATTGTAATTTTGATAGTGGCCTTCTATATAAAAATGGAGGGAGAAAGATGAGAGATAAGGTGAGGAGGAGTAGGGCGTGGTGGTGACTGGTGGTCAGACTGGGCAGAGGCATGGGGATGGATGACGCATTATGTCTAGGTTTGTATCTCTATAGTCGCTCTCACACACACACACGTAGGTGGGGAACATGCACGAAGAGAAGAGGTGCACGCACGGCGCACGTACTCCCGTCTCTTTCACAACCACACCCGCACGGGTACATGGTGGAGCTCATTTCTGTATGAAAAGGCAGCCCATGTGGTAACTTGACACGTGTATTGGTTGTCCACTAGATGAAGGGAGGATCGTCTACCACGGGTGAACAAACAAATTGCGACTTGACGTGTTATGTTAAAAAAGAGGCAAACCATGTGGGGCCTACCTTAGAGGCAAGGCTCTATACACTGGAGTACTTTTGATGTGTCCCTCAACTCGCAGAACGAGGATAAGCTTGCTTAGTACGCCGTCTCCCCCGCCCACGGGCGCGGTGGCTCGCAGGATGAGGTGAAGCTTGCTTACTACGCCTTACACCCGCTCCCTTGCCCACGCGTGCGGTGGCTCGTAGGACGAGGAGAAAATTTTACTACTCCCTCCGTCTAGGTGTGTAAGTCACCTTACGAAAACCAAATAATCCCAAAACACTTAGGCGCCGTACATTAACTCCCTCCTCGTTTCTTGTTTTGTGGCATATCAACCAATAAGATATGTCGGCTGTGCATGCTTTCAATGACTTGAGACTACCAAACATAACGTGCAGTGGTTAGTTCATTGCATGCAATGCTATTAATTAGCAAAAAGACATTAAGTTTTCTCGTTTTCCTATCCGCCTTGGTCGCGATGCACAACGTAAGATGACCTACACACCTAGACGGAGAAAGTAGTACTCCCTCCATTTACTCCTCGTTCCTACCTTGGTTAGAGAGATTATCATATTGTTTGGAATATATATGTCCTTTAGTACTCCCTCCATTTACTCAGAGGGTGCTTGGATACGTTTTAGTCTCATGAGTAAAAGTAGTGGGACTAAAACTTGCTAGCCTCACCCATGCTTGGATCCAAATACTAAAGAGACTAAAATCAAGTTAATGAGCATTTATTATCCTCCAACCCCTCCAATCCAGAACTCGCCCATGTTAAAGGAGAGGAGTTAAATGAGGAGAGAGAGAGGACTAATCCACATTTTAGTAGGGGTACCCCTGACTAAAAAAATTTAGTCCCAAGACTAGTTTTAGCCTCTCTTTAGTCAGGGGTGCTTAGAACTTTAGCCTCTTAAAGAGACTATTTTTAGTCAGACTAAAATAAGTCGCTTGGATCCAAGCACCCTCTTATACAAGGCCACTATAAAAAAATACATTTTGCATCTATACAAGGCCACAAATAATAATCAAGACAAAATTTACTACTCCCTCCTTTCCAGTTTATGGCTCAATTTCAAAATATCTCCAACCAAGGTAGACGGTGAGTGGTCGAATTAATTTTGTACTCCTAGTTTGCACAAGTAATTAGTACGCTTGTTTTTCTCAAGAAGTTATGTTTACCGAGGCATTAATTAGAACGAATGCATGAATGGCCACTAAATTTCCATGAACTTCTACATGCATTGGTGAGTTTTCTCTTGACATTGCTTGCATCGGGTGATCTAACGCACCTCGAAATCCAACATGTGATGGTACTACTACTAGTAGTAGAATTGAGACTTATAAAATGGAAAAATGAATATTCTGTAGATGAGACCTATAAACCATAGTGGGTACGTACTCCGTAAAATCATATTTTCCCAAAACTAAGTCGCTCAACCTTTATTTGCTTGTTTCCCTTCCTGCCTCCTTGCCTCGAACAGACTATGCCAAACTCCCCTGCCTGCCGTGCGGGAAAAGACCTGCCCTCACCTTTTTTTAGTCTGCGTTTGTATCGATGGATCGCGCGAATCAGCAAAAACCCAAGCCGTGTCTTGTACTCCTCCGTCGACGCTCGCTTTTGTGAATTTTGTACTTCCTGTCGCCGACATGTGGGACATATAGCAACCGGGTCGACGTGTCAAGCACCAAATAACAGTGCAGAACAGCAGGGGGAATGCACCCCAGTCGTACCGCCCCAGTAGTAGTAGTAATGAGCAATGAGATGTCAAATCACAATGCCACACCTTCCCAGACGGACGAAGCAACCATTATCTCACACTTCGGTTCGCCATCATCTCAAACCACGTAGTATTGCTTCTGCCTAAAGAGGGACACACGCATTGCCTTGGTACATCATGACACGTGGGACCGCATGACAGGCCATGCTCCCCTACCGATCACTCAGTAAAATCACCTCATTTTTACTACTATACTTCCTCGTATCGGTTTACATGGCATGCACGTCGTTCTAGGTTGAGAATTTAATTGGCTATATATGTGATGAACAATATATGTTTAGAAACTACATCCTCTTAATAATCCAATGATATACTTTTTGTGACATAGTAACTCAGATTTAGTTAGTCAAATTGATGACCTAGAACTACGTGCATGCCCTATAAACCGAGACGTCTAAAAAAACGAGACGGAGAGGGTAGTTCAGGATGTATCATTTAGATCAATATAGTCGGGATTCACCAAGGAGAAAAACCAAGTGGTAGGCTGCACCTATCGTGTTGGCTAGCAACTCAAGCAGGGTCAGTCCGCACACGAAATGGCGACACACTTAACAGGACCCCTTTGCCTGACATGTGGCTCATCCACCGTCTTGTTCCACGTGCGATGTACCAAATTACAGTTTAGAGCAGCGGTTGGAATTGGAGGCACCCCGGTCGTAGCGCTGCAGTAGTAGAAAATGAGCGATGAGGGGTCAAATCATAAAGCCCCACCTTTCCCGCATTAAGCTGGACGGATGAAGCAACCATCATTTCACTCTAGGGCGCAAGAGCATAAAGAAAAGAGAAAACCAATGATGCATGCGGCAGCTACCTAGGGCACCCTAGGGTAGGGGTCTCCACTATAGATCATTTTTTTGAAAGCGCCTCCACTACAAATAGGCTTCTCCCTCGTCCTCTTGAAGAAAACCGATGATGCGTGCGGTGGTAGGGTTTGTAGGAGTACTACTAGGGCGTGCGGGGCCAAGTCGTAGTAAACGGGAGAGGGATTGAGTTCGAGTCGATGCCTTAAATATGTGTGGGCTGCTTGGTTTTAGGGGAACGAGGCCGCATTTTGGGTTTGGGGACCAGTGCAGATATAGTACGTACAAAAAATTGTGGATGTAGGTTCGACCGAAAGGCAATGATGCATGGGCCCTGCATTTTATATACCCGGGGCCGCGTAAAATTTTCTACTGTACTCAAAACTAGTAAGGTACACATGGATTGAACAGATGAGATTTCGAAACCAAATTATGAATAAATACACACTATAACATGTAAAGCTTTGAGTCATATATGCGTGATGTAGATGTTCGTTTAGTTCTTATAGTTCATCTCATTCAAAATCAATTAGTTTTATAAAAATGTTAAGATTCATGGGGTTGTGCATTATAAAGCATAAAGTAAAAAACAAATAATGGCAATTCATTTAGAAAAAAATCAATTATGATACGAAAGATTCTAGAACAAAGGAGAAGTGCTTGTGTTTTGAGGTTTGTGCATTATGCTTAAGTTCAACCATGGAGTCTTCTAAATTGTACATGTGATAGATCTAGTGGAATGTTGATGATATCCAACGACCAGTAGTGCTCGGATTTGCCATCTCTGCACTGTCGGATTAGCTTCATCCAACGACCATCTTTCAAGTTATTCGCACACTATATAGTTCTTGTGCCATAGTTGCATGTCTTGGAAAAAAGCTACTAGTGGGTTGTACTAGCTAATTAGGAATAGAAGATGTATACATGGAAGTTGTAGGGAAAGAGATGACATGGAGTATCTCAATTCCTATGAGTAGGGATTGGAAAAGATATGTCATTAGATTGACATCATAGGAACTTTTCTATTGAATCTAGAGATGACATGTATCTCAATTCCTATGAGGAGGGATTATAAAAGATATGTAATTTGGTTCATATCATAGGAACTTTTCTATTGAATATACGCTAACGTTTATTTTCCTTTGAAATTATGGGAGTATAGGAATCCATTCATATGAACCAAGTGGATCTAAAGCTATAGAAATGATACCATGTTTATTTCCTTTGAAATGTGGAGTATATGAATCTATTCCTATGAACCAATTGGCTCTAAAGAAAAAAATCCTATAAAAATCATATCATATAGAGTTCCTATGATATTCCTCCACACTAAAGGATGGTTGAAATTGCTGCAGGTGATACGATGGTCTTTCTTTGTAGACTCCTCCCCCATCTTTATAGTTACCTCTCGAAGATGAATGAAATGATATATACAGGGTATTCTACATGTGCAATTTGGTACACGAAAACTCGGTAAAAGTTTGCGAGGTTTGAATTTTCAATAAAGCTATATGCACTGCATTTTGGATCGGAGGGAGCATACGGCAGTTGCTAACACTCACGTGGAAGATTTGTGTGTAGGAGGAGTGGCTGTTCTGTTAGATGACATGGCAAAACTGACACTGTCGGATGCCGATCTGACTGTTCTTACAGTGTTCGTCAGGAAAAGGCTTGTGGCGAACGTTTGTCAGATAATGATTTACAGACACATGCATTGCATTGATACGGCCCCCCTCTCTCACGCACACGCACCCTCCGGAGTCATCTCGCACCCACCGTCTATCTGCAGGTAGACGGCACACACATATGTGCTCTTCACACCCTACCCTCAGAACTTCTAAAAAACAAAAGACGTCGCGCACATTTTATTTTAGCTCACACGTCACACACTTATACTATTACCCTTGTCGCAAACGTTCTTTGGGCATAGTATACTGTACTCTCATGAAGAGAAGCGGTGCACACACATACTAGTTCTCTCACACCCACTCGCGGGTACACGTAGGAGCACATTTTTTTGAAGCTGGTACAATAAAATCACTCCACTATATATATAAGCAGGAGCCTTAGCGCTTGCTTTACTAGGGTTCCTCTTGTTCACTCTCTCATGCTCTCCAGATCTAAGAAAGACATAGGTGGCTACACTCTCTCTCAACTCACGGCTGGTCACAAATCCGGCTGGACAACCTCGACTGGGGCAGGGGTGTAGGTGCATCGTTCATGCTGTCGGCGGCAGCGAGGGAGGAGACCAACGGCTGCCCGCGCGTCCCGGTCGGCGGCCATGCTGTTCTCTCCGAGAGAGCGCCGGCTTCAGAGGGCCTCCGACCCCTTGTTCCTCCCTGCGGTATTGTGGCCAAGATGCGGCCTCCCGACGTCGTCTTTGCCACATGCCGATGACCCTCGGGTATATTTTCCTTCTAAACCTGCCTTGCTCTACTGCCCCAGCTTCCCACTTGGCTTCATGTGGATCTTTTTCTACTTCCGTCCGCTGTTCCAAAACCACCTAGACTTTTACTATTATTAGAGGTAAAGCTAGTTCATACAGTCGACTCTAAGAGTTGGTTCAAACAGGGAAGAAAGTGGGAAAGCTGTAGCATGAATCTAGGACTTGGTTCTAAGAGGAAACGGGGGAAAGTAGTAGATACTGGCTACCCAACCGGTCTCTTGGTTGAAAGACGAAGAAAGTATGGTGGATGGCGAAGGGTGGGGGAAGTGGACCTATCTCTTGGTTGAAAAAGGAAAGAAAGTGATGGGTGTTGGGGGACAACGCAAACTAGAATGAGAAGGTCTAGATTTCCTGTGCTCACATAGGAAAATGTCGCCGAGGAGATAAAAAATGGGACAAATGCAGACATGCTGCCTAAGTGTTTGCCGCTCTCGGCAACCACATCTACCTCAATACTTAAATCTCACACCGTCAACATTGCTTCATCCCAGTGGAACTGCACAAATTTGATTGCACATTTACTGACCATGTGCTACTCTCATGACAGTAATACTAATGCTATTGTTCTACATGTTAATCTAGTGGCAGTGTTGATGTGATGTGATGCTACTTACGTAAGGACACTTTCATACTGTCAATCTAGTGTATAACACAATAGATGATGTTGTTAATCATACACCACTGCAAATATCTATCACTATTTAAATAACCGTATTTCGTATTTGCGCAAACAGGGATGTCTGTCTCCATATCGTGATGTCTGTCTCCATATCGTTTCTATCAGCGCAATCAAAAGCACACACCTCAGTTTTAGTAGAACTGCGCAAAATGAGATGGCTATCCCTCGTTGCCATTGTCTAACCACCCGTCTTCCAGGTATTCTACATTGGTAGTTACTAGGTAAAATGACCAACGCAATATAAAAGAAGTTGATTCGTACGTTTTACTTCCTTATTGTAGCGCAGGGACGAGCGAAAACAACTGCATCCTAGTTCGGAATGCACTTTCTACCAGTTCATCCATGGACCAAGGACTAGCTGACACGGCTGGACGGTGGTTTTTTGGATAGGTGTGCGGACAAGAGGCATTCTTGTCTGCTTATTTATGCAAATAGCGGTGCTTAAATTTAGTAGAATGCATAAGAATTTCAGCTGGTCAGTACACTACATGGTTCAGTTTAGCATTCCAGCTGAGAACACAATTATAATTGGTTATTCTGGAATGAGAGAACCTAACCCTGGATGGTGGCAACAAGAAAAAACCAGAGTGAACTCCAGGAAATTTAAGCCTGCCGGGAGGCCCTTTTCTCAGAGAAGCCTTGCTTGTTTTTTCCTGATTTGTAAACCCTCTCACAACTTTGTCTTTTGCTGTGAACTAGTATATGTTTGTTATGTCCTATGAATCATTGAGATGTATAAAATTGCTTAACTTATGCTTTTCAAGTTTTTTATGAAGCCGAGTTTAATGTGAGTGTTCCACATGAATGCTGGACTAGCGTGTGAACGTTTGGAATTTACATTGTGGCCTCAGTTAACTGCATGAACCACTGTAACAAGATATATGGTTGCTTATATGTCAGACAGCAGATTGTTGATTGTTAGCTGGTCGATAGCCTAGTGTTGAAGCAAGCTGAGCCAATGTGTCGTGTTTTGCACAACTGCTTACAAGTGGGGTAGCACCAATAGTGTTTACAATTACTTATGTATACGTCAGCGCACAGTTCTCAAACGAGTACTCTATTTCATCAAAACACACACTGCTCGTATGATAAAACTAGTGAGTACGCATCTGTTTCGGCAACAATTATGATGATTCACGGACACACAAAAGTAGCAGCAGTTCCCATAGATGGATTCAAACAGTGTACTAGCCCCAGAGGGCTCGATAACAGGCAAGGTTCGGATAATTAGACAGAGTCCAAACTACTATTAAACACTAGCTGGGGCAAGTATTTCATGCCTCGATCTAATTTGGGCTGGACACAAGACGGACCTTGCCATGAACATCATCGAGGACGTCCGGCAGTAGCTCAATCCTGTGAACCTTCATGAAGAAAACCTTGTGGCCTTGCCACTCATAAACTTGTTTGTGGAGGCATGCCACGTCATCTTCCTGCGTAAGCTTGAAAAGAACAGTATGCCTCACAAATGAAGGAGTAGCTTTGAACTTCTTGTGCTTCAGTACACCCTGGACACCACGCCTGACAACAGTGAGGCTGGAATACAACTCTTCATTGGTATAAGCGCAAGTGGCTTCCAAGATCCAACAGCCTAAAAACTATGTTTTCCCAGTGGGTATATTCAGGTCATCCGCCTCATAGCGAGTGACATGTACAACCACACAATCCTTGTCTGCATCAGGGCTCTAACTGAAACAGAAACAAATTCTGAATTACTTTCCAGTATAAGAAACACAAGTTATTTAAACCACTATGTATAGCATGGCACCGAAGCTAATAAAATTTTGCATTATTCATCACCACATACTTAGATGAAAAACCACAATCGAGATCGGCAAAGAAGAAAATCACCTTGGGCAGCTCAGCAGGGGGGGGGGGACACATCCTCGAAGGGGGAAAACTGCTCCTGTAGTGCCACGGGGGATGTAACCTCAAACGGGGCGTTGACCATCTCAGTAGTGGCCATGAGCATATCTGGGGTCGGCTCGGTGGCTGCCTCCATCTTCTTGGAGCTCTCTGTCTCGTGGGGATCAGCCTCTCGCGTCTGCTCCAATATCGGCAGATCTTTGCCTGGTTCTCCATGGTCCATCATGAAACTAACAAATACTAGGAGACACTGAAAGGAAAATACAATCGCAATGACAATGAAACAAAAAAAAGAGTGAGGATCGGTTACTGCTTTGCAAAAGTTCTTTTTTTTCTCCAAACAAAAATATACCAACATCACGGATCCGCTTACCTTCCCTTCGTTGGGAGAGAAGAACAGTGGCAGATGCGAGTGTTGCCTTTCTTGAAGATGGTGAGGGAGAAGGGGATTCAGCGAAGAGTGAAATGATGGTTGCTTCGTCCATCAAACTTAGACTGCGGGGAGGTGGGGTTTTGTGATACGACGACTTGTTATTGCCGCGCTACGGCCGGGGTGACTCTCCGCCTTCCTTCGAATTTGGTGGATGGCATTTGGGCCCACGCGCTACATGGCCCGCATGTTGGTGAACAAAATTATAACGACATTCAGTAGAGGGAGACGTTTTGATGATCTAGGAGGAGCCAGAAGCGGTATTGTATCCACTGTACTAGTAGTAATTGTTTTTCTGGGTAGTTGTACAGTGTCTCCACTGTACTAGTAGTAATTGTTTCTCTGGGCCCAAAACAAAACAGCCCATCCACTCTAGTAAATATTAAAATCAATTCAAAAGTCCATATATTTACTGAATGAGAGGCGCTACCCACACCCAGCACACCGCCCCCCCAAAAAAACCTGGGTGTTCTTCTTCCTCCTCACTCCCACCCACCTCAAGTCAGCTCGCTCCACTCGTACCCCCAAATTCCTCACCTCACTCATACGGAAAACCCCAGCTCCCCTTCTTCCTCACTACTACAGAAAAAACCCAGCTCCCCTTCTTCTTCACTTGCACTACAACTAGGCTCGTCATTCATTACTCTGCTCAAATACGTGAGCACGACACGACGCCCTCGAGGAAAATGGAGTCGGCTGACCCCAGCACCAAGAAGATGAGGCTCCCGCCAGCGGCGACGCCTGTTGTAGATCCCGCACCCGGCAGCGCGGGGAGAAGCGGTGACCCCGCCCCCACCAGATCCTAGGAACCCATCGAATCTCGGGTGGACCGCATCAACGATCTCCCGGACGCCATCCTTGGGGAGATCATCTCGCTTCTCCCCACCAAGGATTGCTGTCGCACCCAAGTCCTCTCAATTCGATGGCGCCCTCTATGGCGCGCCGTGCCCCTTAATCTCGACTATCGTCAGCTATCTCTCTTCAATGATTTTGAAATCCCCAGAGCCATCATCTCCTCCCACCAGGGCTCCGTTCAAAGCCTCTGCATCCTGTTATGCTACCTAAGCAAGCATACCATGCCCTGCACGATGGACGCCTGGTTAAAATCCCCTGAATTCATAGAACTACAGCTGCTTGAGTTCTACTATTCCCCTGGAAATCACCTACCAGATACCGAACGCCATCTACCTATGCCCTCAGCACCGATGTCCATCTCGCGGTTTTCCTCCTCTCTCCACACCGCCACCTTTGCGCTGTGCGACCTACCAGACAATCTGGTACTAAACCTTCGACTCCCATTTCTGAAGAAACTTTCACTTGTGCGGGTTTGTATATCGGAGGCCTCATTGCACAGCATCATCCACTCCAGTTGCCCTGCCCTGGAGTGCTTGGTTCTTATTTTCACAGTTAGAATCGGTTGTCTCCAAATAAAGTCGCCTAACCTTGTAAGAATTGGAATTTGTTTTGACGGAAGGCAGCTCATCATCCAAGATGCCCCTTCACTTCAAAGGTTGATCATTGATTCTAGTTATTCACTGTTGCAAATAACCGTCCTCTCCGCGCCTAAGCTGGAGACCTTGGGTGTAATACATGATCTCTGTGCTCATTTCCATATGGTGTTTGGCTCCACAGTTCTTCGGGTACTTTACATTATCATCTACACTTGTAACCATAAGTTGCATTTTAAATTTCTGCGCATAACTTATATGTCATCTTGGAGTACACATTTTGTACTAATATTATGTTCTATGCTCAATGAAGAGTTTCTCCATGGATGGCCTATCAATGGTGCTGGATTCTGTCAAGATCTTATATATCCAAATGAATAGTTTTGATCTGAACAAGATTATTGGCTTGCTGCAATACTTTCCATGTCTGGAGAAGTTGTATATAAAGGTGATAATTTCACGCACATTAGAAGCCCACATATAGTGTACTAGAATTAACCGTTCAGTTGTTGCTCTTTTGACACTCCTTTTTTTAGACCTTAACTGTTTTCAATCTTCATGTCTATTTAGGCAACAAGACGGGGTAAGAAAGTTATAACCAATCGGTGGATTCGTAAGCATCGGGATTTTCTCACTTCTCATGAGATTCGATTGAAGACAATAACGCTAGAACGATATGTAGCCAACCGTGCAAACACTAGATTTGTCACATTCTTCCTGCTGAATGCGAGGTTACTATTGTCCATCAGGCTTAAGTTTATCAGCAACATGGATTTGACGGATGGGTATGTGGAAGAGGAAAAAAAGGAGTTTCAGGTGGGCAAAAGAGCTTCTGAACGTGTCGGTCTTCTATTTACAACATATTATGGTCATAATCCAGTAAATTTTACGACCCAGGATGTTCATTCTATGGACCTGACCAATCTATTTGGCAGTGACTGCCAAAAACAGTGCTGGAGTTAGATGTTGTTGCCCTTTTCAACCTAGGTTTTTTTGTAAACCTGATGAACAATTAACCCTCATGCTTTTGTACAGTTTGAAAGCTGGAGTTAGATGTTCTTGCCCTTTTCAACTCGGCTATGACTGTCATATTTTGTTTGAAGCAAGGCAAATGGCTTGTCAGTCGTTTAATTTAGAGTGAAATATTGTAACAACTAACAAATCCCAACCAAGGGAAATAACATCACTCTCGCCGGCTGCTTGAGCTCACTGTGCATTACAGAAGCCAAGTGATTAGCCCCCACCAGCACCCACAAACTTATTTCCAACTAGCACATCAAATGGGCTGTAAATTTTCATAGGAAGGGCTGCATGACCATGACAGATTTGGATTCTGACATTTGGGACCCACGAGGAAATAGCCTATCCAAGATGGTGTCGACTTACTAGCCAGTCAACAAACGATTCTGCCTACCAGCCGTTGGATTGACATCCAACATCTGTCGTGTATCTTCTATCTCTTGTCTTCTTCCTCCAGCCACCCAAACCAAACCACCCCGTCGGCGCCGCCTGCTCCCGCCTCCCATGGCTGGCTGCACCTCCGCCGCCCTACCGTACGTACCCTCCAACGTTGGCTAGTCCCTCCCTCTATTTCCCCACACATCCTGTTATTCTCCAGCGATGTCAGCCCCAACACGCACCCGCACCCGAACCAGTCAACCCTCATACTCCCCTCCGCCTGCGACTGGACCGGCGCATCTTCCACGGCTCCTGTTCGTTCCTTCCCAGGCCTCACCATCGTCCTCCGCCTTGCGGCCTTGGTTCGCTCGCTGTGCGCGGTGCGCCGCCCTCTTGTGTTGTCAACGTCGTTAACAACCGAGAGGAACAAGGAGATGAGTGTACATTGAGAGGATGATAGTAGGGACCCACTAGGGTCATGGCAGTAGGCAAGCAAGTGCCTCTATATTACAAGCCCAAAAATATGGTTCCTCCTAATGGTTGGACATCTGAGGCTCACGCCATTGTCAACGTAGTCAACAAATGATAGAATTACACTACGAGCGGCTGTCACCACGGACCCAGCAGGTCACGCAATATTTTTGAGGAACAAGTAGTTGTTATTTATACTAGTTTTAGCAACGGATCAGGCTAACAAAGGGGCTGTGCGGGGGCTGTGGCCCATCTAGCCAGGGTTTTATTTATGTTTACCACATCATGAGCCCAGTTGTGTTTTTTTCTTGCTGAAAATGGCTAGCCCAGTTCTATTTTTTTAAGAAATACCCAAACGAGGCCTACTTGCTTTATCATCCCTGTTGGGCTGCAAATCTTTCAAGACGAGGATATTTTTATTCGGTTTTCCCAGAAATGGGCTGTACATTTTTAAAACACATCAAACCGGGAATTAGTTTCAAAAAAAATTTCATGACAAGATTTTAAATTCCATTGATTTTTATGCATGGACAATTATTTGGATTTTATATTTATATAAATTATTTTTCAAAATAGTTTGAATGTGAATCGATATTTTGGGATTAAAAACAGTTGACCGCACTGAAATATGCAAAAAATTCGTACACTTTTTAACCGTGGACACAATATGGGGTGTAATGCTAACAAAAGGAAGATGGGCTCCAAAAAAATTCTTAAGAATTAGCAAATGGGCTGTACATTATTAGAAATAATGCACACGAGAGTAGTGACTATTGGATGTCCATCCAACGGCTGTCGTGCTTCTTCAATCTCTGCTTTTCCTGCTCCAGCCGCTCAAACAAGCGCCGGCGGGACTGCCTGCTCCCTCCTCCCGTGGCCGGCTATGCTGCCGCGCAGGCCTCACCGCCCCACCGTACTCCCATCGCTGGCCTAGCCATCCCTCTACTCACCCACACCTGTTGTTATTCTCCGGCGACGGCAGACGAACCAGTAAACCCTCGTACAGTCGTACTCCCGTCCGCGTTGGAAACAATTGCCGAGTCTTCCCTGCCTCCATGTCGTTCCCTTCCTAGGCCTCGCCGTCGTCCACCGCCCTGGTGCTCTCGGCGCGGCCTAGTCAACATGGTCAATGAACGACATCCATCGGAAGTGGATTGTACGTGGAGAGGCTGACAATTGGGTCCACGGCCGCACGCAAGGAAATGCCTCCTTATTACGTGCAAAATAATGATTCCTCCACCTGACAGCTAGGACCCACAGGAAGGGCTTCTGTATTTCATGGAAAAAACGTTCCCCCCGCTGACAGGTCGGACCCACCAGCTATATCTTCGCACGCAATGAAGTGCCTCCTTATGACGCACACAAAAATGACTACCCCCTGCTAGCTGGGACCCACCATAGTGGGTGGCTGACTTGTGGGCCTACTAAGTTGACGGGCACAGAGGGCTTTGTCAACTTAGTCAATATGAATGATTCTAGTTCCAGTGACCGTACGATGTCCATCCAACGGCCATAGTGCTTCTTCAACATCTACTCTTCTTGCTCCAGCCGCCCGGAGCAGCGCCGGTCGTGCCGCCTGTTCCTGCCTCCCATGGCCGCCTGTGCTGCCACGAAGACCTCACCACCCCCATACTACTCCCACCGCTGGCCAGGCCATCCCTCCACTCACCCACACCCCCTGTTATTCTGTGGCGACGGCAACCTCACACCGCAGCTGAACCAGTGACCCTCGTACTCCTATCCGCGTGGGCATCCACTGCTACGTCTTCCCCGGCTCCACGTCGTCCCCTTCCTAGGCCTCGCCATCGTCCACTGCCTTGGTGCTCTCGGCACGGCGTGGTCAATGTGATCAATGACCGACTTCCATTGGAAGAGTACTGTACGTGGAGAGCCTGAAAGCTGGCTCTACGGCCACAACCCAGTTTTTTTGTGATTTGCCAAGTAAGTCGCTTTGTCAGGCTTGTTGGGTTGCAAATCTTTCAAGACGAGGAGAG
The DNA here is from genome assembly GCF_002162155.2 of Triticum dicoccoides. Taxonomy (NCBI): domain Eukaryota; kingdom Viridiplantae; phylum Streptophyta; class Magnoliopsida; order Poales; family Poaceae; genus Triticum; species Triticum dicoccoides. The sequence goes on from NC_041390.1 coordinate 552,939,490, forward strand.
CTTCATTTGGCTGCCGAGAAAATGGCCTATCAGTAATGAGAAATGGGCTGTACATTTTTAAAACACATCAAACCGACAATTAGTTTCAAATTTCTTTTTTTTCATTTCAAGATTTTAAATTGCATTGATTTTTATGCATGGACAATTTGTTGGATTTTATATTGATATACATTTATTTTTAAAATTAGTTTGGATGTGACTCGAAATTTCGGGATTAAAAATAGTTCAGACCGCACCGAAATATGCAAAATTTTGTATAATTTATTAACTGTGGCCACAATATGGGCTGCAATGCTAACAAAAAGAATATGGGCTCCAAAAAAACCTTAAGAATTAGCAAATGGGCTGTAAATTATTAGAAATAATGGCAGATGGGTTGTATGCTGTTTTCCACAGATTTGAGGCTTTCCTAAAAAAAAGGTTGACGCACAAGGAGTGACTGTTGGATTTCTATCCAACGGCCGTCGTCCTTCTTCAATCTCTGCTCTTCCTGCTCCAGCCGCTCAAACAAGCATCGGCGGGACTGCCTGCTCCCTCCTCCCCGCGGCCGGCTGTGCTGCCACGCAGGCCTCACCGCCTCACCGTACTCCCATCGCTGGCCTAGCCATCCCTCTACTCACCCACACCTGCTGTTATTGTCCGGCGATGGCAGACGAACCCGTAAACCCTCGTACAGTCATACACCCTCCGCGTGGGAAACAACTGCCGAGTCTTCCCTGCCTCCGTGTCGCTCCCTTCCTAGGCCTCGCCGTCGTCCACCACCCTGGTGCTCTCGGCGTGGCCTGGTCAGCGTGGTCAACGACCGACATGCATCTGAAGTGGACTATACATGGAGAGGCTGACAGCTGGGTCCACGACCGCATGCAAGGAAATGCCTCCTTATTACGCGCAAAATAATGATTCCTCCACCTAACATCTGGGACCCACCGAAAGGGCCTCTGTATTTCGCGAAAAAAATGTTACCACCGCTGACAGCATGGACCCACCAGCTATATCTTCGCACGCAAGGAAGTGCCTCCTTATTACGCCCAAAAAATTGAATACTCCCCTGCTAGCTGGGACCCAGTATAGTGGCAGGCTGACTTGTGGGCCTACTAAATTGACGGGGACGGAGGGCTTTGTCAACTTAGTCAATATGCACGATTCTAGCTCCACTCACCGTACGATGTCCATCCAACGGCCGTAGTGCTTCTTCAACCTCTGGTCTTCTTGCTCCAACCGCCCAAACCAGTGCCGGTCGTGCCTCGTGCTCCTGCCTCCCGTGGCCGGCTGCGACACGGCGGAGGCCTCACCGCCCCCTACTACCCCCACTGTTGGCCAGGCCATCCCTCTACTGACCCACACCCCCTGTTATTCTGCGGCGACGGCAGCCTCACACCGCAGAGAACCAGTGAACCCTCATACTCCTGTATGCATGGGCATCCACTACCGCGTCTTCCCCGGCTCCACGTCATCCCCTTCCTAGGCCTCGCCGTCATCCACCACGCTGGTGCTCTCGGCGTGGCGTTGTCAACATGGTCAAGGAACGTCTTCCATCGAACGTGGACTATACGTGGAGAGGCTGACAGCTGGGTCCACGGTCGCAGCAAGGAAGTGCATCCTTATTACGTGCAAAATAATTATTCCTCGACCTAACAGCGAGGACCCACCGGACGGGCCACCGTATTTCGCGAAAAAATGTTTCCCCCTGACTGCTGGGACCCAACAGCTACATCTTCGCACACAAGGAAATGCGTCCGAAAAAAAACGATTCACCCCCCTAACTGCTGGGACCCACCAGCTACATCTTCGCATGCAAGGAAGTGCCTGACAGTCGGGACCCACCTGGTCGAAGCATACGTAGCGTTGTCATTCTGGTCGCGAACGTGTATGTACATACTGGTCGATGTAGAGGCGCACACATGTCATAGTAGAGGCACCCACGTAGCATGTACACGTATGTACAGTGGCCAGTCTGCAAGAAAGAAAATACGGCCACATACGTACATACGGGCAGGGTCTCGAACACCTACTCGCGCATACGTACGGCCAGGGCGCGTGTACATGGCTGGGTCAGAACGGAGAAACAGCGTTGTCGTCGTGTTCATGGGGAGCCAACCGGCTGGGTTGGAACGAAATGCGTCGTCGTGTTCATCGGGAGGGCTTGGACAGAACAGCCGATGGAAACGAGGCCTGGCGTATCGTAGAACGGAGGAAATGACCTTGTGTTCGACCGGCCACGTTCGAAACGGGATCCTGTTCATTGGGAGGGGTCTGGTGTACTGCAAAACGAAGGTAACAGACCTCCTACGGTCGAAATGGGGGTCCTGTTGATCGGGAGGGGTGTGGCGTACCGCAAAACGGGACTCCACGGGATACTGTTCATCTCCACCGTCGACCCCCTCCAGCCTCCACGGGCTATTGTTCATCCACCGTCGACCTCCTCCAGCCTCCACCTGCGACTGTTCATCCACGGGCTCTTGTTCATCCAGCCTCCACCGCGCGCTACTCCACCGGCTACTGTTCAACCAGCCCTCTCCACGGGCTCCTGTTCAACTACCCCTCCACGGGCTACTGTTCATCCTGCCCTCCACCGTCTACTGTTCATCCTGCCCTCCACGGGGTGGTCCTGTTCATCTAGCCCTCCACGGGGTCCTGTTCATCCAGCCCCAACCGGATCGATCGATCGGGGTACTGTTCATCCAGAGGCAACACCACGGGG
>NC_041390.1:552942336-553027136 GCF_002162155.2 Triticum dicoccoides
ATCGGCTTCAGTTAGCAGCAGTAGCGAAGGAATCGCTCAATCGGGTTTAGTTCACAGCCATCGATCGATCGCTCGGGTTCAGTAACGCGTAGCCTACAGTGCAATCGCTCAGGTTCAGTTAGAGCCCAACGCCTCGCTCGGGTTCAGTTAGAGCCCAACGCCTCGCACACACATGCGTACGTACGAGAGAAACGCGCATCGCTTAGCCCCTGACCACCCACCGTAACCGGGGACTCCCTGATATTTTACGCGCCCTCGCTTCTACCACGGTTTTTTCCGTCATGGACGGCCCAAAGAATGTCATACAGCTGCGTCTCCGGCCCACCCAGGACGAAAAGCCCATTTTCTGTCATGATTTTTTGTCATAGAAGTAGGACCCCACCACATCTATGATGATACCGGGTTTTGTCATAATTATCATCATAGAAGTGTCATAAGTATGACAGAAAAAAAATTCGTTCGACCCAAAATGTCACGGATGTGTCTTCTTTTTGTAGTGTCGTCATGTCTGTGATCACATCCGGGACTCTGAACTACCTTCGGTACATCAAAACACATAAACTCATAATACTGATCGTCATTGAACGTTAAGCGCGGACCCTACGGGTTCGAGAACTATGTAGACATGACCGAGACTCATCTCTGGTCAATAACCAATAGCGGAACCTAGATGCTCATATTGGTTCCTACATATAATAAAGTTGTTATTTATATTTCCTTATGTCATGATAAATGTTTATTATTCATGCTAGAATTGTATTAACTGGAAACTTAGTACATGTGTGAATACATAGACAAACAGAGTGTCACTAGTTTGCCTCTACTTGACTAGCTCATTGAATCAATGATGGTTATGTTTCCTAACCATAGACATGAGTTGTCATTTGATTAACGGGATCACATCATTAGAGAATGATGTGATTGACTTGACCCATCCGTTAGCTTAGCACAATGATCGTTTAGTTTGTTGCTATTGCTTTCTCCATAACTTATACATGTTCCTATGACTATGAGATCATGCAACTCCCGAATACCGGAGGAACACTTTGTGTGCTATCAAATGTCACAACATAACTGGGTGATTATAAAGGTGCTCTACAGGTGTCTCCGATGGTGTTTGTTGAGTTGGCATAGATCGAGATTAGGATTTGTCACTCTAATTGTCGGAGAGGTATCTCTGGGCCGTCTCGATAATGCTCATCAATATGAGCCTTGCAAGCAATGTAGCTAATGAGTTAGTTACGGGATGTAGCATTATGGAATGAGTAAAGAGACTTGCCAGTAACAAGATTGAACTAGGTATTGAGATACCGATGATCGAATCTCGGGCAAGTAACATACCGATGACAAAGGGAACAACGTATATCGTTATGCGGTTTGACCGATAAAGATCTTCATAGAATATGTGGGAGCTAATATGAACATCCAGGTTCCGCTATTGGTTATTGACTAGAGACATGTCTCGGTCATGTCTACATAGTTCTCGAACCCGTAGGGTCCGCACGCTTAACGCTCGGTGACGATCGGTATTATGAGTTTATGTGTTTTGATGAACCGAAGGTTGTTCGGAGTTCCAGATGTGATCGTGGGCATGACAAGGAGTCTCGAAATGGCCGAGACATAAAGATCGACATATTGGAAGCCTATGTTTGGACATCGGAAATGTTCTGAGTGAGTTCAGGCATATGCCGGAGTACCGGGTATATGGGCCCTAATGGGCTTTAGTGGAGACAGAGAGAGAGAGGCAGCCAGGGCAGGCCGCGTGCCCCTCCCCCTCTGTTCCGAATTGGACTAGGAAGGGGGGGCGGCGCCCCCCTTTCCTTCCTCCCTTTCTCCCCCTTCCTTCTCTCCTAGTCCAACTAGGGAAGGGGATCCTACTCCCGGAGGGAGTAGGACTCCTCCAGGGCGCGCAATAGAGGGCTATCCCTCTCCCCTCCTCCACTCATTTATATACGGCCGGGGGAGGGGGGTGTTGGGGAACACAATAATTTCAAAAAATTCCTACGCACACGCAAGATCATGGTGATGCATAGCAACGAGAAGGTAAGAGTGTTGTCCACGTACCCTCGTAGACCGTAAGCAAAAGCGTTATAAGAACGTGGTTGATGTAGTCGTACATCTTCATGATCTGACCGATCCAAGTACCGAAAGTATGGCACCTCCGAGTTCAGCACACGTTCAGCTCGGTGACGTCCCACGAACTCCGATCCAGCAGAGCTTCGAGGGAGAGTTCCGTCAGCACGACGGCGTGATGACGGTGATGATGATGCTACCTTCACAGGGCTTCGCCTATGCACTACGATGATATGACCGAGGTGGATTATGGTGGAGGGGGGCACCGCACACGGCTAAGGGTCAATGATCAACTTGTGTGTCGATGGGGTGCCCCCTCCCCCGTATATAAAGGAGTGGAGGAGGGGGCGGGCCTGCCCTCTACTATGGCGCGCCCTGGGGAGTCCTACTCCCACCGGGAGTAGGATTCCCCCCTTCCAAGTAGTAGGAGTGGGAGAAAAGGAAGGGAAGAGAGAAGAGAAGGAAGGAGGGGGCGCTGCCCCTCCCCCTAGTCCAATTCGGACTAGGCCTTGGGGGGCCGCGCGGCCTGCCCTAGGCAGCCCCTCTCTCTCTCCCCCCTAAAGCCCAATAAGGCCCATATACTCCCCGGTGAATTCCCATAACTCTTTGGTACTCCGATAAATGCCCGAACCACTCAGAACCTTTCTGATGTCCGAATATAGCCTTCCAATATATTGATCTTTACGTCTCGAACATTTCGAGACTCCTCGTCATGTCCCCGATCTCATCCGGGACTCCAAACAACCTTTGGTACATCAAAACACATAAAATCACAATAGCGATCGTCACCGAACATTAAGCGTGTGGACCCTACGGGTTCGAGAACTATGTAGACATGACTGAGACTTGTCTCTGGTCAATAACCAATAGCGTAACCTGGATGCTCATATTGGCTCTTACATATTCTACGAAGATCTTTGTCGGTCAAACCGCATAACTACATACATTGTTCCCTTTGTCATCGGTATGTTACTTGCCCGAGATTCGATTGTCGGTATCTCAATACCTAGGTCAATCTCGTTACGTGCAAGTCTCTTTACTTGCTCTGTAATGCTACATCTCGTAACTAACTCATTAGCTACATTGCTTGCAAGGCTTATTGTGGTGTGCATTACCGAGAGGGCCCAGAGATACCTCTTCGACAATCGGAGTGACAAATCCTAATCTCGATCTATGCCAACTAAAAAATTACCATCAGAGACACCTGTAGAGCACCTTTATAATCACCCAGTTATGTTGTGATGTTTGGTAGCACACAAAGTGTTCCTCCGTTATTCGGGAGTTGCATAATCTCATAGTCAGAGGAACATGTATAAGTCATGAAGAAAGCAGTAGCAACAAACTAAATGATCATCATGCTAAGCTAATGGAATGGGTCAAGTCAATCACATCATTCTCTAATGATGTGATCCCATTAATCAAATGACAACTCATGTCTATGGCTAGGAAACTTAACCATCTTTGATTCAACGAGCTAGTCAAGTAGAGGCATACTAGTGACACTCTGTTTGTCTATGTATTCACACATGTACTAAGTTTCTGGTTAATACAATTCTAGCATGAATAATAAACATTTATCATGATATAAGGAAATAAATATTTATTATTGCCTCTAGGGCATATTTCCTTCAGTCTCCCACTTGCACTAGAGTCAACAATCTAGTTCACATCTTTATGTGATCAGTTCACATCTCCATGTGACTAATACCCAAAGGGTTTACTAGAGTCAATAATCTAGTTCAGATCGCTATGTGATTAACACCCAAAGAGTGATCATGTTTTTCTTGTGAGAGAAATTTAGTCTACAGGTCTGCAACATTCAGATCCATATGTATTTCAAAAATTCCTATGTCTACAATGTTCTACTCGGAGCTACTCTAGCTAATTGCTCCCACTTTCAATATGTATCCAGATCAAGACTTAGAGTCATCTAGATCTATGTAAAATTCTTGCATCGACGTAACTCTTTACGATGAACTCTTTTATAACCTCCATAATCAAGAAATATTTCCTTAGTCCTCTAAGGATAATTTTGACCGCTGTCCAGTTATCCACTCCTGGATCACTATTGTACCCTCTTGCCAATCTTATGGTGAGGTACACATTAGGTCTGGTACACAACATATCATATTTTATAGAACCTATGACCAAGGCATAGGGAATGATTTTTCATTCTCTTTCTATTTTCTACCGTGGTCGAGTTTTGAGTCTTTACTCAACTTCACACCTTGCAACACAGGCAACAACTCCTTCTTTGACTATTCTATTTTGAACTACTTCAAAATCTTGTCAAGGTATGTACTCATTGAAAATATATCAAGCGTCTTGATGTATCTTTATAGATCTTGACGTTCAATATGTAAGCAACTTCATCGAGGTCTTTCTTTGAAAAACTCTTTTCAAACACTCCTTTATGCTTTCCAGAAAATTCTACATTATTTCCGATCAACAATATGTCATTCACATATACTTATCAGAGATGCTGTAGTGCTCCCACTCACTTTATTGTAAATACAGGCTTCACCACAAGTCTGTATAAAACCATATGCTTTGATCACTTTATCAAAGCATATATTCGAATCTCCGAGATGCTTGCACCAGTCCATAGATGGATCGCTGGAGCTTGCTTACCTTGTTAGCACCTTTAGGATCGACAAAACCTTCTGGTTGCATCATATACAACTCTTCTTTAAGAAATCCATTTGGGAATGCAGTCTTTACATCCATTTGCCAAATTTCATAATCATAAAATGCGGCAATTGCTAACATGATTCAGACGGACTTAAGCATCGCTACGGGTGAGAAGGCTTCATCGTAGTCAACTCCTTGAACTTGTCGAAAACCTTTTGCAACAACTCGAGCTTTGTAGACAGTAACATTACCGTCAGTGTCAGTCTTCTTCTTGAAGATCCATTTATTCTCGATGGCTTGCCGATCATAGGGCAAGTCAACCAAAGTCCACACTTTGTTCTCATCCATGGATCCCATCTCAGATTTCATGGCCTCAAGCCATTTTGCGAAATATGGGCTCATCATCGCTTCCTCGTAGTTCGTACGTTCGTCATGGTCAAGTAACATGACTTCCAGAACAGGATTACCGTACCACTCTGGTGCGGATCTTACTCTGGTTGACCTATGAGGTTCGGTAGTAACTTGATCTAAAGTTACATGATCTTCATCATTAGCTTCCTCACTAATTGGTGTAGGAGTCACATGAACAGATTTCTGTGATGAACTACTTTCCAATAAGGAAGCAGGTTGATACTTCTCCAACGTATCTATAATTTTTGATTGTTCCATGCTATTATATTATCAACCCTCGATGTTTTATATGAATTTATATGCTATTTTATATGATTTTTGGGACTAACCTATTAACCTAGAGCCCAGTGCCAGTTTCTGTTTTTTCCTTGTTTTAGAGTATTGCAGAAAAGGAAAATCAAATGGAGTCCAATTGACCTGAAACTTCACGGAACTTATTTTTGGACCAGAAGAAGCCCACGGAGTATCGGAGTAGGACCAGGAGAGTCCCGGGTTGCCCACGAGGGTGGGGGGCGCGCCCTCCACCCTCGTGGGCCCCTCATGGCTCCCCTGATGTATTTCTTCCACCTATAGATATCCATATACCCTGAAACTATCAGGGAGGATAATAGATCGGGAGTTCCGCTGTCAGAAGCCTCCGTAGCCACCGAAAACCAATCTAGACCCGTTTCGGCACCCTGTCGGAGGGGGGAATCCCTCTCTGGTGGCCATCTTCATCATACCGGTGCTCTCCATGACGAGGAGGGAGTAGTTCTCCCTCGGGGCTGAGGGTATGTACCAGTAATTATGTGTTTGATCTCTCTCTCTCGTGTTCTTGAGGTGGTACGATCTTGATGTATCGCGAGCTTTGCTATTATATTTGGATCCAATGATGTTTCTCCCCCTCTACTCTCTTATAATGGATTGAGTTTTCCCTTTGAAGCTATCTTATCGGATTGAGTCTTTAAGGATTTGAGAACACTTGATGTATGTCTTACATGGGATACCCGTGGTGACAATGGGGTATTCTATTGATCCACTTGATGTATGTTTTGGTGATCAACTTGCGGGTTCCGCCCATGAACCTATGCATAGGGGTTGGCACACGTTTTCTTCTTGACTCTCCCGTAGAAACTTTGGGGCACTCTTTTAAGTTCTTTGTGTTGGTTGAATAGATGAATCTGAGATTGTGTGATGCATATCGTATAATCATACCCACGGATACTTGAGGTAACATTGGAGTATCTAGGTGACATTAGGGTTTTGGTTGATTTGTGTCTTAAGGTGTTATTCTAGTACGAACTCTAGGGCTGTTTGTGACACTTATAGGAATAGCCCAACGGATTGACTAGAAAGAATAACTTTGAGGTGGTTTCATATCCTACCATAATCTCTTCGTTCGTTCTCCGCTATTAGTGACTTTGGAGTGACTCTTTGTTGCATGTTGAGGGATAGTTATGTGATCCAATTATGTTATTATTGTTGAGGGAACTTGCACAAGTGAAAGTATGAACCCTAGGCCTTGTTTCAACGCATTGCAATACCATTTGTGCTCACTTTTATCATTAGTTACCTTGCTGTTTTTATATTTTCAGATTACAAAAACCTTTATCTACCATCCATATACCACTTGTATCACCATCTCTTCGCCGAACTAGTGCACCTATACAATTTACCATTGTATTGGGTGTGTTGGGGACACAAGAGACTCTTTGTTATTTGGTTGCAGGGTTGCTTGAGAGAGACCCTCTTCATCCCACGCCCCCTACGGATTGATAAACCTTAGGTCATCTACTTGAGGGAAATTTGCTACTGTCCTACAAACCTCTGCACTTGGAGGCCCAACAACGTCTACAAGAAGGTTGTGTAGTAGACATCAAGCTCTTTTCTGGCGCCGTTGCCGGGGAGGTGAGTGCTTGAAGGCATATCTTTAGATCTTGCAATCGAATCTTTTTGTTTCTTGTTTTAGCACTAGTTTAGTTTATAAAAGAAAACTACAAAAAAATGGAATTGAGTTTGCCTCATATGCTTCATATTTTTACTATCTTTCGTGAGAATGATGGAAAGGAAAATTGTGCTCAATTACTAGAAGAAGAATGCATTAGAATGTTTGGCACTATATATTTGAATGATGAGCACGATTGCAATGTTGTTAGTACGAATTCTTTGAATATCCATGATGCTAATGATATGCAAAGCCACAAGCTTGGGGATGCTATGTTTGATGAAGATGATATTTTTTGTCCCCCAAGTTTTTATGAGCAAATCTATTATGATGATAGCATGCCTCCTATTTATGATGATTATGTTGATGAAAGTGGTTTCGGAGAGGTCATGACTTTATTTAGTAATGATTCCACTATTCTAGAAGAGGTTCCAATTGATTATGAGAACAAAGTTGCCATCTATGATGATTATTGTGATGACTTGTATGCTATAAAGAATAATGATATCCATGAAACTTGTCATCATGATTTTAGTTTTCAATTGGATTATGCCTCACATGATAATTATTTTGTTGAGTTTGCTCCCACTATTATTCATGAGAAGAATTTTGCTTATGTGGAGAGTAGAAAATTTTGCATGCTTGTAGATCATGAAAAGAATGCTTTAGGTGCTGGTTATATTGTTGAATTCATTCATGATGCTACTGAAAATTACTATAAGGGAGGAACTTGTGCTTGTAGGAATTACAATAATATCAAGTTTCCTCTCTATGTGCTTAAAGTTTCAAAGTTATGCTTGTTTTACCTTAATATGCAAATTGATTTTTGTTCCCATAAGTTGTTTGCTCAAAAAATCCCTACGCATAGGAAGTGAGTTAGGCTTAAATGTGCTAGTCATATTCATGATGCCCTCTTTATGTTACAATTCTTATCTTTTATGTGAGCATCATTGAAATCATCATGCCTAGCTAGGGGCGTTAAACGATAGCGCTTGTTGGGAGGCAACCCAACTTTATTTTTGTTCCTTGCTTTTTGTTCCTGTTTAGTAATAAATAATTTATCTAGCCTCTGTTATTATTGAGTTTTTATGTTTTAATTAGTGTTTGTGCCAAGTAGAACCGTTGGGAAGACTTGGGGAAAGTCTTGTTGATCATGCTGTAAAAAACTGAAACTTTAGCGCTCATGAGATTTCCTGCCATTTTTTATTGGAGAGTGCTATTTAGTTAATTCTTTTGAAGATGATTAATATATAAATTCCTCACGTCCAGAAATTTATTTTAGAATTTTTGAGGTTCCAGAAGTTTGCGTTAGTTACAGATTACTACAGACTGTTCTGTTTTTGACAGATTCTGTTTTTCATGTGTTGTTTACTTATTTTGATGAATCTTTGGCTAGTAAAAGAGTTTATAAACCATAGAGAAGTTGGAATACATTAGGTTTAACACCAATATAAATAAAGAATGAGTTCATTACAGTACCTTGAAGTGGTGTTTTGTTTTCTTTCGCTAACGGAGCTCACGAGTTTCCTACTTTAAGTTTTGTGTTGTGAAGTTTTCAAGTTTTGGGTAAAGATTCTATGGACTATGGAATAAGGAGTGGCAAGAGCCTAAGATTGGGGATGCCCAGGGCACCCCAAGGTAATATTCAAGGACAACCAGGAGCCTAAGCTTGGGGATGCCCCGGAAGGCATCCCCTCTTTCGTCTTCGTTCATCGGTAACTTTACTTGGAGCTATATTTTTATTTACCACATGATATGTGTTTTGCTTGGAGTGTCAATTTATTTTGTTAGGATTTGCTTGCTTCTTGAATAAAATACCAAGATCTGAAATTCTTAAATGTTAGAGAGTCTTCACATAGTTGCATAATTATTCGACTACTCATTGATCTTCACTTATATCTTTGAGAGTAGTTTGTCATTTGCTTTAGTGCTTCACTTATATCTTTTTAGAGCACGATGGTAGTTTTATTTTGAAGAAATAGATGAACTCTCGTGCTTCACTTATATCATTTTGAGAGTCCTAAACATCATGGTAATTTGCTTTGGTTATGAATTTAGTCCTAATATGATGGGCATCCAAGAGGGATATAATAAAAACTTTCATATGAAGTGCATTGAATACTAAGAGAAGTTTGATACTTGATAATTGTTTTAAGATATGGAGATGGTGATATTAGAGTCATGCTAGTTGAGTAGTTGTGAATTTGAGAAATACTTGTGTTGAAGTTTGTGATTCCCGTAGTATGCACGTATGGTGAACCGTTATGTGACGAAGTCGGAGCATGATTTATTTATTGATTGTCTTCCTTATGAGTGGCGGTCGGGGACGAGCGATGGTCTTTTCCTACCAATCTATCCCCCTAGGAGCATGCGCGTAGTACTTTGTTTCAATAACTAATAGATTTTTGCAATAAGTATGTGAGTTCTTTAGGACTAATGTTGAGTCCATGGATTATACGCACTCTCACCCTTCCACCATTGCTAGCCTCTCTAGTACCGTGCAACTTTCGCCGGTATCATAAACCCACCATATATCTTCCTCAAAACAGCCACCATATCTACCTATTATGGCATTTCCATAGCCATTCCGAGATATATTGCCATGCAACTTTCCACCGTTCTGTTTATTATGACACACTCCATCATTGTCATATTGCTATGCATGATCATGTAGTTGACATTGTATTTGTGGCAAAGCCACTGTTCATAATTATTTCATACATGTCACTCATGAGTCATTGCACATCCCGGTACACCGCCGGAGGCATTCATATAGAGTCATATTTTGTTCTAAGAATTGAGTTGTAATTCTTGAGTTGTAAGTAATAAAAGTGTGATGATCATCATTATTAGAGCATTGTCCCAGTGAGGAAAGGATGATGGAGACTATGATTCCCCCACAAGTCGAGATGAGACTCCGAACGAAAAAAAGAGGCCAAAGAAGCTAAAAAAAGAGGCCAAGCCCAAACAAAAAAAAATGAGAGAAATAGAGAGAAGGGGCAATGCTACTATCCTTTTACCACACTTGTGCTTCAAAGTAGCACCATGATCTTTATGATAGAGAGTCTCCTATGTTGTTACTTTCATATACTAGTAGGAATCTTTCATTATAGAACTTGGCTTGTATATTCCAATGATGGGCTTCCTCAAAATGCCCTAGGTCTTCGTGAGCAAGCAAGTTGGATGAACAACCACTTAGTTTCTTTTTGAGCTTTCATACACTTATAACTCTAGTGCATCCATTGCATGGAAATCCCTACTCACTCACATTGATATCTGTTGATGGGCATCTCCATTGCCCGTTGATACGCCTAGTTGATGTGAGACTATCTTCTCTTTTTTGTCTTCTCCATCAACCACCATTTTATTCCACCTATAGTGCTATGTCCATGGCTCACGCTCATGTATTGCGTGAAGATTGAAAAAGTTTGAGAACATCAAAAGTATGAAAGAATTGCTTAGCTTGTCATTAGGGTTGTGCATGATTTAAATATGTTGTGTGGTGAAGATGGAGCATAGCCAGACTATATGATTTTGTAGGGATAGATTTCTTTGGCCATGTTATTTTGAGAAGACATGATTACTTGGTTAGTATGCTTGAAGTATTATTATTTTTATGTCAACATTAAAACTTTTGTCTTGAATCTTATGGATCTGAATATTCTTGCCACAATAAAGAGAACTACATGGATAAATATGTTAGATAGCATTCCACATCAAAAATTCTGTTTTTATCATTAGGACGAGCATGAATTAAGCTTGGGGATGCTGATACTTCTCCAACGTATCTATAATTTTTGATTGTTCCCTGCTATTATATTATCAACCTTGGATGTTTTATATGCATTTATATGCTATTTTATATGATTTTTGGGACTAACCTATTAACCTAGAGCCCAGTGCCAGTTTCTGTTTTTTCCTTGTTTTAGAGTATCGCATAAAAGGAAAATCAAATGGAGTCCAATTGACCTGAAACTTCACGGAACTTATTTTTCGACCAGAAGAAGCCCATGGAGTATCGGAGTTGGACCAGGAGAGTCCCGGGCTGCCCATGAGGGTGGGGGTGCACCCACCCCCCTGGGCGTGCCCTCCACCCTCGTGGGCCCCTTGTGGCTCCCCTGATGTATTTCTTCCGCCTATATATATCCATATACACTAAAACTATCAGGGAGGACAATAGATCAGGAGTTCCGCCGCCAGAAGCCTCCGTAGCCACCGAAAACCGATCTAGACCCGTTCCGGCACCCTGCCGGAGGGGGGAATCCCTCTCTGGTGGCCATCTTCATCAGCCCGGTGCTCCCCATGACGAGGAAGGAGTAGTTCTCCCTCGGGGCTGAGGGTATGTACCAGTAGCTATGTGTTTGATCTCTCTCTCTCTCTCTCTCATGTTCTTGAGGTGGTACGATCTTGATATTTCGCGAGCTTTGCTATTATATTTTGATCCTATGGTGTTTCTCCCCCTCTACTCTCTTGTAATGGATTGAGTTTTCCCTTTGAAGTTATCTTCTCGGATTGAGTCTTTAAGGATTTGAGAACACTTGATGTATGTCTTGCGTGGGATACCCGTGGTGACAATGGGGTATTGTAATGATCCACTTGATGTATGTTTTGGTGAACAACTTGCGGGTTCCGCCCATGAACCTATGCATAGGGGTTGGCACACGTTTTCGTCTTGACTCTCCAGTAGAAACTTTGGGGCACCCTTTGAAGTTCTTTGTGTTGGTTGATGTAGCGACCAGACCTCAAACAGTCTGATCTCTGTGCTCCGGTGTCATCCCTGGATCAGTAATGCTGACACCACACAGTACTTGAAGGATTTATATCAGAGTAGCAATCACACACTTATTACATCGGGTGTCTCAAAAGAGAACTTATTACAATATATATGGCTTAAGGCCATCTAATAACGATAACAACGGAAGGCTTGGAAGATAGGTGAGTCCATCAACTCCAACGGCATCACTGAGTATAGGACCACGACCTAAAAACTCCTTAATCGTCGTCTGAAAAGTCTGCAACATTAACGTTGCAGCCCGAAAACGGGTCAGCACATGGAATATGTTGGCAAGGTAACACATGGAGAGTAATGGAATGAAACAACTATACTACATGCATATTTGGCTGGTGGAAAGCTCTATGGTTACTGTTTTTGCGTAAAGCCAATTTTTCCCTACTTCAAAGCAATAAAATTAATTACTATCATGGTGGTTGTTAAACATTGAGAATGGTTGACAGCATTCTCAATCCCAATTAAATAACATCATTAAAACCCATCAAAATTTACTTTAGAGTAACATGTTGAGATTCACATGATAATCTAGGTACTAGATACTCAAGATGTCCATAACCGGGGACACGGCTAACCATGATTAGTTTGTTACACACTGCAGAGGTTTGCGCACTTTTCCCCAAAAGACTCGATCGCCTCCGTTGGATTTCTCGCACTACACGGTGTTTGAGAAACGGATGACCGAGACACAGTCTTTCAGAAGCGCTAGCACCTTACGATGGATAGACCGGTACACCTACTTTCCCCTACATCTGCTAGTCTACCCTGTAAGAGTTCGCACGACTTACTCAACTATGCCAGAGCCCATAATGGCTTGTGGCTGCACACGGAAGTTTCTAGTATGAATAATCTCATGATCCCTTTGAGCCTGGGTGGCGGTCCAAAAGAAAAACAGGCAAGTCCTGGAATACCCAGGTGTCTCAATCCACCCAGATGTGTGTTTAGGTTGCCACCTTAGATAAACCCTTAATTAACAATCTCACATCTGTCATGGATATCACTCACCCAATCCACGTCTACTAGCATAGCATGGCATAAAGCAAACGCAGAAGTACTCCCAAAGGTTTGATAATAAACAGGTAATAGGTACTACCTCATCTACTTCCCATCCCACAATTTAATTAGATCCTAATCATGCAATGTGTGATGATGGATCTAATGCAATAAAACTGGGTTGTAGAAAAGGTATGATCATAGTGTTACTTGCCTTCCTGATGATCCGCGAAACCTAGAGATTGAAAGTAACAGGCGGCGCACTCCGGGTATTCTATCGCAGACAAACAAACAAGCATACAATAAGTACTCAT
This sequence comes from Triticum dicoccoides, assembly GCF_002162155.2. NCBI lineage: Eukaryota > Viridiplantae > Streptophyta > Magnoliopsida > Poales > Poaceae > Triticum > Triticum dicoccoides. The sequence continues at coordinate 552,955,472 of NC_041390.1, forward strand.
CTAATGCACAGGTAAAACTCAAATAGAAGATATAACCAGAAAGTTCAACTTAAGAACCTTGGTTTGCAAAAAGTATCAAATCGAACGAAGCAAAAGAAATCAAACGGCGAAAGAAATCAAGTTCGTTCTAGTAATCTGGATCTAACTCAAATTTTACAGTAGCAAAAACTTGTTTAAGTTGATTATTCGGAAAAAGGGTTTCGAGACGAAACTCCAGGCGCTTGAATCGCCTGATTCCGATAAACGAGCGAAAAGTTATACTAAAACGAAAATCGAATCAGAAATCGCGATCAGAAAATAACCGCGGAAAATCCGACGAAAAAGAAAAACGACGAACAGATAAATCGTTAATTAACCTAATCAGAAAATAATTAAAATAATTAAAATAATATTAAAATAATAATAAAAAATCGAAAAACCGATGAAAATAATTTTTTTTTAAATTCGGCACGGAAGTCGAGGTGGCGGCGAACCTCGGGCTGCGCGCTGCTCCGGCGGCGGCGGCGGCGGCGGATCGGGCGCGGGGCTGGTGTGGGCTGGGGGCTCGGGTGCGGCGCTATATAAAGGCGCCCCCGGGCGGAGTCCCGCTCGGGTACGGCCCAAGGTCGGTTTTGTTTTTTTTTTATAATTACGCTCGGAAGAAAAATAAAAGGAAATACTAAACGGACTCCAAAAATCACGAAATAAATTTTCCCGAGTTTCTAAAATCAAGCCCGATAAAGTGAACATTTACTTGGGCCCTAAATTCAATTTTGAAAAACGCGCATTTTTCCTAAATTCAAATAAAAATACCGAAAAACTCCGAAATAAATTTTATTTGATTTTTTTATTAAATCCTCAATATTTCTATATTTTGGGAAAGTCATTTTATTCCCTTTCTCATATTTTTGTAATAGAAATAATTGATGATAAAATAAATAAAATCAAATGATCCTGTTTACACAATTTGAGAAAACTCAAATATGTAAATAACGAAATCCCCAACTCTCTCCGTGGGTCCTTGAGTTGCTTAGGATTTTCTTGGATCAAAACCAAAAGCAAAATAAAATATGATATGCATGATGATCTAATGTATAACATTCCAAATTGAAAATTTGGGATGTTACAAACCTACCCCCCTTAAGATGAATCTCGCCCTTGAGATTCGGGTTGACTAGAAAATAGGTGAGGGTGGTCCTTGAGCAAACCTTCCTCTCGCTCCCAGGTGGCTTCATCCTCCGTGTGGTGGCTCCACTGAACTTTGCAAAACTTGATAACCTTGCTGTGAGTGACTCGGCTGGCAAACTCGAGAATCTTGACTGGTTTCTCCTCATAGGTCAAATTGTTATCCAACTGAATTGCTTCTAATGGCACTGTGTCTCTCAAAGGTATGTCAGCCATCTCCGCATGACACTTCTTCAACTGAGACACGTGGAACACATCATGAACTCCTGTCAATCCTTCTGGCAATTCCAGCTTGTAGGCCACTTCTCCCATACGCTCCAAAACTCGATATGGCCCTACAAATCGTGGCGCTAACTTCCCCTTAACTCCAAAGCGCTTAATCCCTCAAAGTGGGGATACTCAAAGATAAGCTCTGTCTCCGACTTCGTAAACTGTCTCCTTGCATTTAGAATCTGCGTAGCTCTTCTGGCTAGACTGGGCTACCTTGAGCCTATCGCGAATCAACTTCACCTTTTGTTCAGACTCTTTAATTAGATCTGGTCCAAACAACTGGCGGTCTCCAACTTCGTCCCATGACAACGGTGTCCTGCACCTCCTTTCGTACAAAGCTTCGAAAGGGGCCATCTTCAAACTGGTCTGATAGCTATTATTGTAAGAAAACTCTGCATATGGCAAATTATCGTCCCAACTAGATCCATAATCTAGTGCACAAGCTCTCAGCATATCCTCCAAAATCTGATTGACTTTCTCGGTCTGTCCATCTGTCTACGGATGAAAAGCTATACTAAATTCTAGCCTAGTACCCAAAGTCTCATGCAACTGCTTCCAGAACTTTGAGGTAAAGTGGGTTCCTCTATCTGATACGATACTCCTCAGAACTCCATGCAGACATACGATCCTGGTCATGTATATCTTTGCCAACTTAGCACTGGTGTAAGTGGTCTTTACTGGGATGAAATGAGCTACCTTCGTCAATCGATCAACTACACCCCAAATTGAGTCATAGCCTGAATGAGTCCTTGGTAATCCCGTGATAAAATCCATGCCTAGCTTATCCCACTTCCATTCGGGTATCAGCAATGGTTGCAACAATCCTGCTGGCTTCTGATGCTCTGCCTTTACTCTCTGACATACGTCACAAACTGCTACATACTCCGCAATATCCTTCTTCATTCCGGTCCACCAGAAAATATCCTTCAAATCCAAATACATCTTGGTATTTCCTGGGTGAATCGAATACGGTGAATCATGTGCCTCTTGCAGAATCAACTTTCTGATCTCCGGGTCATTGGGTACATTAACACGGTCTTCAAACCATAGAGTGTCGTGCTCATCCTCACGAAATCCTTTAGCTTTTCCTTCTTTAATTTTCTCCTTTATAGCGCCAATCTCTTTGTCAGTTTTCTGAGCTTCTCTGATTCTATCCATCAAAGTTGACTGAATCTCTAGTGCTGCTACATAGCCTCTCAGAACTATTTCCAAGCATAGTTCACGAAGATTTTCTGCTAACTCCTTGGGTATTTCTCCCGTCATTAATGTATTGACATGGCTCTTGCGGCTTAATGCATCAGCTACTACATTAGCTTTCTCGGGATGATAATGCAATCTCATATCATAATCCTTGATGAGCTCCAACCATCTCCTTTGTCTGAGGTTCAACTCCTTCTGCGTGAAAATGTACTTCAAACTCTTGTGATCCATGTACACCTCACAATGATTTCCAATGAGGAAATGTCTCCACGTCTTCAATGCATGCACTATGGCTGCTAACTCCAAATCATGCGTGGCATAATTCAATTCGTGAGGCTTCAGTGGTCGTGAAGCATACGAAACAACTCTCCCTTCCTGCATAAGCACTGCTCCAAGTCCTCGACGTGAAGCATCGCAATACACCTCATAATCCTTGGTTTGATCTGGCAAAATCAACACTGGTGAGGTAACCAAACGGTTCTTCAATTCCTGGAAACTAGCCTCACACTCCTCAGTCCATTTGAACTTAGTATCCTTCTTCAGCAACTCTGTCATAGGCTTCGCAATCTTTGAGAAGTTCTCAATAAATCTTCGGTAGTATCCTGCGAGTCCAAGAAAACTCTGGATCTCTCCAACTATTGTTGGGGCTTCCCACTTGGTTACGGTTTCAACTTTAGCGGGATCTACCACTATACCTTCTCCGGATATAACGTGTCCGAGGAATCCTACTTCCTTCAACCAAAACTCACATTTGCCGAACTTGGCATATAACTGATGTTCTCTGAGCTTTCGAAGTGCCAAACGCAAATGCTCCTTATGCTCCTCTTCATTCTTCGAATATACCAGGATATCATCAATGAACACTACGACGAACTTATCCAAAAACTCCATAAACACTTTGTTCATCATGTTCATAAAATAGGCAGGTGCGTTAGTCAGTCCAAATGACATAACGGTATACTCATATAGTCCATATCTTGTGGTGAATGATGTCTTAGGTATGTCCTGCTCTCAAATCTTCAACTGATGGTACCCTGATCGCAAATCGATCTTGGAAAACACTTTAGCTCCTTGCAATCGATCAAACAGATCATTGATCATTGGTAGCGGGTACTTGTTCTTGATTGTTACTTCATTCAATCCTTGATAATCAACAACCATCATTAACGATCTATCCTTCTTCTCTACTAATAGTACTGGCGATCCCCAAGGCGAAGAACTTGGGCGAATATATCCCTTATCCAGTAACTCCTTAATCTGCTTCTTAATTTCCACCAAATCTTTTGCGGGCATCCTGTATGGTCTCTTTGATATTGGCCCAGTGCCTGGCAAAAGCTCAATCAAAAACTCAATGTCTCTATCCGGTGGCATGCCTGGCAACTCTTCGGGAAATACATCAGGGAAATCCTTTACCACTGGTACTTCCTCCTGCACAACTCCTGTTAGGCAATTTACTTGGGTCCTTTTTAGCACATGCCGGGATACATACTTGATCCTTCTCCCTTCTGGTGTGGTAAGCAAAATTGACTTACTAGCACACTCAATATTCCCTTCATACTTTGATAACCAATCCATGCCTAATATCACATCCAATCCTTGAGATTCCAATACTACTAGGTCTGAGGGAAAAACATAGTTACCAATCCTTAATGGTAACCGATCACACCATAGACTAGCCACATACTCTGCTCCTGGCGAGGTTACTAACATGGGTGACCTAAGGGCTTGGGTTGGTAGGTTATACTTATCCACAAATCCCCTTGAGATGTATGAATGCGATGCACCAATATCAAAAAGAACGAATGCAGTAAATGACTTAACCAAAAACTTACCTATTACTGCATCGGGCTAAGCTTCAACCTCCTCCACATTAACGTGGTTCACCTGTCCCCTATTGAAAGGGTTCGGCTTCTTTCCAGAGCTTCCATTGCCGTTTTGGCCTTCAGGACATTCATTTGCATAATGTCCTAGCTTCGAACACTTATAACAAGTGACGTGGCTCAAGTCCTTCTTGGCTGGGGTTGATGGGGTGCCGCGGTTCTGGCCATTGCTTCCTCCATTCCCATTACCATTCTTGGTGCCATTGTGATTGTGCGAGCTACCTACTCCATGGGTATGCTGAAAATGTCCTCCCGGTCTAGGGGTAAAACGTGGCTTCTGCTGAGCTCCTGAATTATACTTTCCTTGTCCATACTTCCTCTTGCGGTTCTCAATTTGCTGCTGCTTCCCTTCAATCATAAGAGCACGATCTACCAACTCCTGGTAGTTGTTGAAGGTGGCTACCATCAACTGCATACTCAACTCATCATTCAGTCCTTCCAGGAATTTCTCCTGCTTAGCTGCATCCGTAGCAACGTCATCTGGGGCATAATGTGCTAGCTTACTAAACTCCTCCACATACTGGACAACTGTCCGTCCTCCTTGGCGCAAGTTACGAAACTCTCGCTTCTTCATGGCCATTGCTCCTGCTGAAACATGGGCAGTACGGAAAGCCTGCTGAAACTGGTCCCATGTGACAGTGTCGACTGGGAAGGTGGCTGTGAAATTCTCCCACCAGGATGCTGCGGGTCCTTCTAACTGATGTGCGGCAAACTTCACCTTCTCCGCATCTGTGCATCCTGCTGTGGTCAACTCCCTAGCTATCTTGCGGAGCCAATCGTCTGCTACTATCGGCTCGGTGCTACTGGAAAACACCGGCGGATTCAGCCTAAGAAAACGGGCTAAGTGGTCAACAGGTGGTGGTGGTGGTGGGTTGTTGTTGTGGTTTCCCTGATTCCGATTCTGAACTAGCAACTGCATCAAGGTGTTCTGCTGCTGGATCAACTGAGTGAGCTCCGGCGGAAAGGCAAATCCGGGGTCACGTCTCGGAGGCATCTGGGGTTTAGAAAAGATGAGATATAAGAATAGAGGGGGTCTAAGGGGAAAACACTACCCATATGCACATGAGGCAAAAGCACACAATTCACTTCATTCAATCAAACAAAGGCATTCAATCGATCTAGCTATCGCAAAGTGCTCGGACTACTATGTTTACATGGTGGACTACTACTACTGATGAGGTGGTCTACTAGAAATATTCTACGGTTGTAGACTCCATGATGTCGGCTCCATCTTCATCAACATAGTCATCATCGCTACTATCTGCTTCCGAGTCGGTGCCGTCGATGATGATGTAGTCTTCCAGGCTAATCTCCTTGGGTTCTTCGTCTTCATCTACTGGTGTTGGGCCTCCCATAAATACTGCTAGCTTCATAGTTAGGTCGGCATTCTTATCCACCAATACTTCAATTTCTTCTTCATAATCTTCGTGTGTAGCCTTGAGTTCTTTCTCCAGTTCCTTGATTCTAGTCTTAGCCTTCTTTAGATCTATCATGTCGGCGCACATCTGATTCTCTTGTCGTCGAATGTGCTGGTTTAACTCCTGGATAAAAGCTGCAATTGATCTATCTTTCCTGGTGCTGATCATCTCCCAGTGTTCACCTTGGCGTCCGCAAATCTGGTAGATAGTATCCTTAAGATCCTTGCGGTAGACTTCTCCAATGCGTCCCATGGCGATGTGAACTGCCATACTCTTTCCTAGACTCCAAGTTGGTGCATCAAAAGAAACCTCTATGGGCTCAATGACTGGCGTGAACGTCCTTCCTGGAATTTGAACTTGAATTATCGAGCGCTCTTCTTCAGGTAAAGTGGCATTGTAGGTTCCCGTGAAGCTTGGTATTCCTATGTTCAGGTATCTAGTGACTTCCTTCAAGTGGCGTCCGAAGGGTGTATCTTCATCTGGTTGTGTGAACTTGTTCCTTGCATCCGCCATCCTAAAGAGTAAAAAAGATGAGAAGTCAGAAAAGAAGAGAGTGGGTAGTGATCTAGGTCTTTAGCTTAGTGGTCGTGTCCTACAGTCAGCGTGTGCTCTGATACCATCTCTGTAGCGACCAGACCTCAAATAGTCTGATCTCTGTGCTCCGGTGTCATCCCTGGATCAGTAATGCTGACACCACACAGTACTCGAAGGATTTATATCAGAGTAGCAATCACACACTTATTACATCGGGTGTCTCAAAAGAGAACTTCTTACAATATATATGGCTTAAGGCCATCTAATAACGATAACAACGGAAGGCTTGGAAGATAGGTGAGTCCATCAACTCCGACAGCATCACTGAGTATAGGACCACGACCTAAAAACTCCTTAATCGTCGTCTGAAAAGTCTGCAACATTAACGTTGCAGCCCGAAAATGGGTCAGCACATGGAATATGGTGGCAAGGTAACACATGGAGAGTAATGGAATGAAACAACTATACTACATGCATATTTGGCTGGTGGAAAGCTCTATGGTTACTGTTTTTGCGTAAAGCCAATTTTTCCCTACTTCAAAGGAATAAAATTAATTACTATCATGGTGGTTGTTAAACATTGAGAATGGTTGACAGCATTCTCAATCCCAATTAAATAACATCATTAAAACCCATCAAAATTTACTTTAGAGTAACATGTTGAGATTCACATGATAATCCAGGTACTAGATACTCAAGATGTCCATAACCGGGGACACGGCTAACCATGATTAGTTTGTTACACTATGCAGAGGTTTGCGCACTTTTCCCCACAAGACTCGATCGCCTCCGTTGGATTTCTCGCACTACACGGTGTTTGAGAAACGGATGACCGAGACACAGTCTTTCAGAAGCGCTAGCACCTTACGATGGATAGACCGGTACACCTACTTTCCCCTACATATGCTAGTCTACCCTGTAAGAGTTCGCACGACTTACTCAACTATGCCAGAGCCCATAATGGCTTGTGGCTGCACACGGAAGTGTCTAGTATGAATAATCTCATGATCCCTTTGAGCCTGGGTGGCGGTCCAAAAGAAAAACAGGCAAGTCCTGGAATACCCAGGTGTCTCAATCCACCCAGATGTGTGTTTAGGTTGCCACCTTAGATAAACCCTTAATTAACAATCTCACATCTGCCATGGATATCAATCACCCAATCCACGCCTACTAGCATAGCATGGCATAAAGCAAACGCAGAATTACTCCCAAAGGTTTGATAATAAACAGGTAATATGTACTACCTCATCTACTTCCCATCCCACAATTTAATTAGATCCTAATCATGCAATGTGTGAGGATGGATCTAATGCAATAAAATTGGGTTGTAGAAAAGGTATGATCAAAGTGTTACTTGCCTTGCTGATGATCCGCGAAACCTGAGATTCAAAGTAACAGGCGGCGCACTCCGGGTATTCTATCGCAGACAAACAAACAAGCATACAATAAGTACTCATCTAATGTACAGGTAAAACTCAAATAGAAGATCTAACCAGAAAGTTCAACTTAAGAACCCTGGTTTGCAAAAAGAATCAAATCGAACGAAGCAAAAGAAATCAAACGGCGAAAGAAATCAACTTCGTTCTAGTAATCTGGATCTAACTCAAATTTTACAGTAGCAAAAACTTGTTTAAGTTGATTATTCGGAAAAAGGGTTTCGAGACGAAACTCCAGGCGCTTGAATCGCCTGATTCCGATAAACAAGCGAAAAGTTATACTAAAACGAAAATCGGATCAGAAATCGCGATCACAAAATAACCGCGGAAAATCCGACGAAAAAGAAAAACGACGAACAGATAAATCATTAATTATCCTAATCCGAAAATAATTAAAATAATTAAATTAATAAAAAATAAAAAAAAATTCAAAAATAAAACCGACGAAAATATTTTTTTAAAAGAAAATTCGGCACGGAAGTCAAGGCGACGACGAACCTCGGGCGGCGCGCTGCTCCGGCGGCGGCGGCGGATCGGGCGCGGGGCTGGTGTTGGCTGGGGGCTCGGGTGCGGCGCTATATAAAGGCGCCCCCGGGCGGAGTCCGGCTCGGGTACGGCCCAAGGTCGGTTTCATTTTTTTTATATAATTACGCTCGGAAGAAAAATAAAAGGAAATACTAAACGGACTCCAAAAATCACGAAATAAATTTTCCCGGGTTTCTAAAATCAAGCCCGGTAAAGTGAACATTTATTTGGGCCCTAAATGCAATTTTGAAAAACGCGCATTTTTCCTAAATTCAAATAAAAATACCGAAAAACTCCGAAATAAATTTTATTTGATTTTTTTATTAAATCCTGAATATTTCTATTCCCTCTCTCATATTTTTGTAATAGAAATAATTGATGATAAAATAAATAAAATCAAATGATCCTGTTTACACAATTTGAGAAAACTCAAATATGTAAATAACGAAATCCCCAACTCTCTCCGTGGGTCCTTGAGTTACTTAGGATTTTCTAGGATCAAAACCAAAAGCAAAATAAAATATGATATGCATGATGATCTAATGTATAACATTCCAAATTGAAAATTTGGGATGTTACAGTTGAATAAATGAATCTGAGATTTGTGTCTTAAGGTGTTATTCTAGTACGAACTCTAGGGCTGTTTGTGACACTTATAGGAATAGCCCAACGGATTGATTGGAAAGAATAACTTTGAGGTGATTTCGTACCCTACGATAATCTATTCGTTCGTTCTCCGCTATTAGTGACTTTGGAGTGACTCTTTGTTGCATGTTTAGGGATAGTTATGTGATCCAATTATGTTATTATTGTTGAGGGAACTTGCACTAGTGAAAGTATGAACCCTAGGCCTTGTTTTAACGCATTGCAATACCGTTTGTGCTCACTTTTATCATTAGTTACCTTGCTGTTTAATATTTTTAGATTACAAAAACCTTTATCTACCATACATATACCACTTGTATCACCATCTCTTCGCCGAACTAGTGCACCTATATAATTTTCCATTGTATTGGGTGTGTTGGGGACACAAGAGACTCTTTGTTATTTGGTTGCAGGGATGCTTGAGAGAGACTATCTTCATCCTACGCCTCCTACGGATTGATAAACCTTAGGTCATGCACTTGAGGGAAATTTGCTACTGTCCTACAAACCTCTGAACTTGAAGGCCCAACAACGTCTAGAAGAAGAAGGTTGAGTAGTAGACATCACAGGTACAGTTACCTCATCAAGTTCTACTTTCCTCCCACTCACTTCTTTCGAGAGAAACTCATTCTCTAGAAAGGATCCATTCTTAGCAATGAATGTCTTGCCTTCGAATCTGTGATAGAAGTTGTACCCAATAGTTTCTTTTGGGTATCCTATGAAGACGCACTACTCCGATTTGGGTTCGAGCTTATCAGTTTGAAACTTTTTCACATAAGCATTGCAGCCCCAAACTTTAAGAAACAATAGCTTTGGTTTCTTTCCAAACCATAGTTCATACGGTGTGCTACCTCTTGAGCACTGTGTTGGTTTTCCCTCGAAGAGGAAAGGGTGATGCAGCAAAGTAGCGTAAGTATTTCCCTCAGTTTTTGAGAACCAAGGTATCAATCCAGTAGGAGGCCACGCATGAGTCCCTCGCACCTACACAAACAAATAAAATCCTCGCAACCAACGCAATAAAGGGGTTGTCAATCCCTTCACGGTCACTTACGAAAGTGAGATCTGATAGATATGATAAGATAATATTTTCGGTATTTTTATGATAAAGATGCAAAGTAAAGAAAGAAAAATAAACGGAAAGGAAATAGCTTGTTGACGGAAGATTAATATGATGGAAAATAGACCCGGGGGCCATAGGTTTCACTAGTGGCTTCTCTCGAGAGCATAAGTATTACGGTGGGTAAACAAATTACTGTTGAGCAATTGACAGAATTGAGCATAGTTATGAGAATATCTAGGTATGATCATGTATATAGGCATCACGTCCGAGACAAGTAGACCGAGTCCTGCCTGCATCTACTACTATTACTCCAAACATCGACCGCTATCCAGCATGCATCTAGAGTATTAAGTTCAAAAGAACATAGTAATGCTTTAAGCAAGATGACATGATGTAGAGGGATAAACTCATGCAATATGAAATAAACTCCATCTTGTTATCCTCGATGGCAACAATACAATACGTGCCTTGCTGCCCCTGCTGTCACTAGGAAAGGACACCGCGAGACTGAACCCAAAGCTAAGCATTTCCCCCATTGCAAGAAAGATCAATCTAGTAGGCCAAACCAAACTGATAATTCAAAGAGAGTTGTAAAGATAACCAATCATACATAAAAGAATTCAGAGAAGATTCAAATATGGTTCATAGATAAACTTGATCATAAACCCACAATTCATCGATCTCAACAAACACACCACAAAAGAAGATTATATCGAATAGATCTCCATAAGAGAGGGGGAGAACTTTGTATTGAGATCCAAAAAGAGAGAAGAAGCCATCTAGCTAATAACTATGGACCCGAAGGTGTGAAGTAAACTGCTCACACTTCATCGGAGAGGCTATGGTGTTGATGTAGAAACCCTCCATGATCGATGCCCCCTCCGGCGGAGCTCCGGAAAAGGCCCCAAGATGGGATCTCACAGATACAGAAAGTTATGGTGGTGGAATTAGGGTTTTGGATCCGTATCTGGTAGTTTGGGGGTATGTAGGTATATATAGGAGGAAGAAGTACGTCGGTGGAGCAACATGGGCCCCACGAGGGTGGAGGGCGCACCTGGGAGGGGGGGTAGGCGCGCCCCCCTACCTCGTGCCCTCCTGGTTGCTTTCTTGACGTAGGGTCCAAGTCCTCTGGATCACGTTCCTTCCGAAAATCACATTCCCGAAGGTTTCATTCCGTTTGGACTCTGTTTGATATTCTTTTTCTGCGAAACTCTGAAATAGGCAAAAAAACAACAATTCTGGGTTGGGCCTCCGGTTAGTAGGTTAGTCCCAAAAATAATATAAAAGTGTATAATAAAGCCCAATAATGTCCAAAATAGGATATAATATAGCATGGAACAATCAAAAATTATAGATACGTTGGAGACGTATCATACATCCCCAAGCTTAATTCCTGCTCGTCCTCGAGTAGGTAAATTATAAAAATAGAATTTTTGATGTGGAATGCTACTTGGCATAATTTCAATGTAATTCTCTTAATTGTGGTATGAATATTCAGATCCGAAAGGTTCAAGAGAAAAGTTCAATATTGACATAGAAATAATAATACTTCAAGCATACTAACTAAGCAATTATGTCTCTTCAAAATAACATGGCCAAAGAAAGTTATCCCTACAAAATCATATAGTCTGGCTATGCTCCATCTTCACCACACAAAGTATTTAAATCATGCACAACCCCGATGACAATCCAAGCAATTATTTCATACTTTTGGTGTTCTCAAACTTTTTCAATCTTCACGTAATACATGAGCGCGAGCCATGGACATAGCACTATATGTGGAATAGAATGGTGGTTGTGGAGAATACAAAAAGGGAGAAGATAGTCTCACATCAACTAGGCGTATCAACGGGCTATGGAGATGCCCATTAATAGATATCAATGTGAGTGAGTAGGGATTGCCATGCAATGGATGCACTACAGCTATAAGTATATGAAAGCTCAACAAAAAGAACTAAGTGGGTGTGCATCTTACTTGCTTGCTCACGAAGACCTAGGGCATTTTGAGGAAGCCATTATTGGAATATACAAGCCAAGTTCTATAATGAAAAATTCCCACTAGTATATGAAAGTGATAACATAGGAGACTCTCTATCATGAAGATCATGGTGCTACTTTGAAGCACACGTGTGGAAAAAGGATAGTAGTATTGTCCCTTTATATATTTTTTAGGCCTTCATTTTTTATTTGGCCTTTATCTTTTTTTCTTTCTTTTGGGATAATATTCTATGAATGATGATCATCACAGTTCTATTTATTTACAACTCAATGATTACAACTCGATACTAGAACAAAGTATGACTCTATATGAATGCCTCCGGCAGTATACCAGGATAGCAATGATGCATGAGTGACTTGTACGAAAGAATTATGAACGGTGGCTTTGCCACAACTGAAATGTCAACTACATGATCATGCAAAGCAATATGACAATGATGGAGCGTGTCATAGTAAATGGAATGGTGGAAAGTTGCATGGCAATATATCTCAGAATGGCTATGGAAATGCCATGATAGGTAGGTATGGTGGCTGTTTTGAGGAAGGTATATGGTGGGTGTATGATGCCGGCGAAAGGTGCGCGGTATTAGAGAGGCTAGAAATGGTGGAAGGGTGAGAGTGCGTATAATCCATGGACTCAACATTAGTCATAAAGAACTCACATACTTATTGCAAAAATCTATTAGTTATCGAAGCAAAGTACTACGCGCATGCTCCTAGGGGGATAGATTGGTAGGAAAAGACCATCGCTTGTCCCCGACCGCCACTCATAAGGAAGACAATCAATAAATAATTCATGCTTCAACTTCTTCACATAACGGTTCACCATACATGCATGCTACGGGAATCACCAACTTCAACACAAGCATTTCTCAAATTCATAACTACTCAACTAGCACGACTCTAATATCACCATCTCCATATCTCAAAACAATTATCAAGTATCAAACTTCTCATAGTATTCAACACACTCATAAGATTTTTTTTATAAATCTTGAGTGCCTAACATAATTAAAGCAAATTACCACGCTGTTTTGTAGGACTCTCAAAATAATCTAAGTGAAGCATGATAGAACAATAGTTTCTATAAAACAGATCCACCACCGTGCCCTAAAAGATATAAGTGAAGCACTAGAGCAAAAACTATATAACTCAAAAGATATAAGTGAAGCATATAGAGTATTCTAACAATTTCTGAATCATGTGTGTCTCTTTCAAAAGGTGAGTACCGCAAGGATGATTGTGGAAAATTAACAAATAAAGACTCAAATAATACAAGACGCTCCAAGCAAAACACATATCATGTGGTAAATAAAAATATAGCTCCAAGTAAAGTTACCAATGGAAGTATACGAAAGAGGGGATGCCTTCCAGGGCATCCCCAAGCTTGAGCTTTTAGGTGTCCTTAGATTATCTTGGGGTGCCATGGGCAGCCCCAAGATTAGGCTCTTGCCACTCCTTGTTCCATAATCCATCAAATTTTTCACCCAAAACTTGAAAACTTCACAACACATCGTGAGCTCCATTAGCGAAAGAAAACAAAACACCACTTCAAGGTACTGTAATGAACTCATTATTTATTATATTGGTGTTAAACCTAATGTATTCCAACTTCTCTATGGTTTATAAACTATTTTACTAGCCATGGACTTTTCAAAATAAGCAAACAACACATGAAAAACAGAATCTGTCAAAAACAGAACAGTCTGTAGTAATCTGTAGCTAACGCAAGTTCTGGAACCCCCAAAATTCTAAAATAAATTGCTGAACGTGAGGAATTTATCTATTAATTATCTGCAAAAAGAATTAACTAAATATCACTTTCCAAATAAAAATGGCAGCAATTCTCATGAGCGCTAAAGTTTCTGTTTTTTACAGCAATATTAAAAAGACTTTCCCCAAGTCTTCCCAACGGTTCTACTTGGCACAAACACTAATCTCTCCCTAATAATAAAGCACGGATTGAGTCTCCGGATTCACCGTCGCGCCATTTTTGCAAAAACGTCCCTGTGATTTTTAATAATTGATCCCGCAGTCCACCCGTGGAAACAACGTTTCAGATTTCTGCCCCACGCGTGGACACACTTGAAAAAAAACCCACCCCCGAGTCAAGCGACCGCGCCTCGCACCCCCATCTGGATCCGCCGCCTCCCCGCCGCCGACCCGCATCGTCCGCCGCGCCCTCCTCCCCGTGTCGTCCAAGTCCCTCACGTGCAATTCGCCGACACCAATGCCCAGGCCGCCGCACTCCGGGCTCGCGCCGGCCGTCTCGAGCGCGTGCCGCCGACCGCGACGGGCTGCTCGGCACACTCCGCGCCGCCACGGGCAACGGGTGGTAGGACGAGGAGAGGGAGGTGCAGACATCGGAGCTGGTAGGAGGAGGAGAGGAAGGTGGAGGAGGCAGAGGAGCCAGTAGGAGTAGGAGAGGGAGGTGGAGGCGGCGGAGGAGCGGACGGGGATGATGGGGACAGATCGGACTACAAGCTAGAGGATGAGGGCATCACACCGCCTACCGATTCCTTCCTCCTTGCGTCCCGGTTACATGGCCGTCGCTGCAGTCGCCCAGCACCGACCGCCTTGCCCCGATTAGCTTTTCTCATGGTCATGGAGCTATCTCTTATTAGATCTGATTGTATCCCTGTTTATGGTGATTGGGTTGGTGTAGATGAATCGACAACTAAGCTCGGGACGTGATATGGTGCTCGGTGTAGGTGGCCATGGTGGACCCGAAGCTGGCTGAGATAAGCGATGGGGTAAGTGTTGTGCTCCTCCCGTTCTCATTAACCAAATAGTGCAGACTGTGGCTGCATGACTGCTGTATATATCCACTTGGATGACCAAAATCAAACTGATAGAAAGAACCAGATATAGTGCTAAGTTATAGTTCGTCAACATATCCATATTAGTTCAGAGATCCTCACAAAAAATCTGTACATTCAGAATGACCACCAAAATCCAGCAGTACAATTAACTAGATTGGAAGAATTTATTTGATCAATATGTGCACATGAAACAATAAATTAACCCGTGTGAACTATATTTGAGTTAAGAAAAAACTGTTCGATATTCTTTTTGGTCTGCAGATTGAGCGGCGGCGCTCCCGATCCAATTGGGAGTAGGACGACGGCGGCGAGAACATGGCGGATGAGAGGAGGAGCAGGAGGGGAGGCGTGGAGGCAGGGCCATATGCATCGGACGCGCGCGTTCGCCCGCAATCAACGTGGACACATTGGCCATCCATGGCGGCTCAGGTCGATGTAGGAGGACGAGGGGATGAGCTCGCGAGGCCCGGCACTAGGACTGGAGCGGAGGCGTCTGGATCTGGTGATTCTGAAGGGGCTGGCGACGAGCGGCTCCGTGGGCGGCGACCTGCGGGGTTCAAGCGGCGGCTGCCATGAAGGTTTGTCAGATATACTTCCATTTTATGCATGGGTTGATCCATCCCCTGGATACTGTAAGGGTTGCATTTCAATAGAGCACTGCATCATTTTGCTTTAATTATTTAAACTGCCTAAATGGTACAAGTTGATTGTAGGTATGAGCGATCTGGTTTCCCCTTTTGTTGTTCTATACGAGGATGATGCAGATGCCTTTTGGTGTTTTGAGATGCTACTGAGAAGGATGGTAATTTGTATCTATGTCAAACGCAGGTTGGTATTTTTGCATGATTTAATGCATGATATAAATTTTGTTGCATCTCAGCATGAAAATTTCCACCTCAAGGGACCGACAGGAGTTATGAAGCGGTTGGAAGCATTGTGGAAGATCATGGAATTGACAGATAGGGAAGTAATAAACTGGTAAGGATCAAATAGGCAAATGGAGTCCTAATTTTCTTGGAGGTAAATCAAAGCTCAATGCTGAACCCTTGGTACCTCCTCCATGTTATGTTAGGACAAGAAAACAACCCAAGGGGCACCAAACCATTTATGCTCAGCTAGCTTTAGATTTTTGTTTTTGCATAATTAAGATGACAAGTTTGCAGACATACGATACTAGCTAGCTAATTTTAATCCCATTACAATGTTATAGATAGCTTCCTGTGGCTCCATGTTTTTACACCAGCAAGTGGCACATTTTGAACTAACCTGGCCCTTTCGCCGGGCTGACAAAGTTGAGATTTTTTTTTCAATTTTGTTGCGGAGTCTGCATACATATGCCGCGCGCGCGCTCACCCTCTGCTCAGACACGTTCAAGGCTCTCGACCTCAGCCAATGCATACATATGCTGCGCGCGCGCCCGCCCTCTGCTCAGACACCATCAAGGCTCTCGACCTCAGCCAACGATCTGCCGAAGATAACGTGGCAGCCACCAACTTGTGGTTGCTCAGCGTGCGCTCCTTCTTCCGGTTACACATCAACCACCACAAGATATGGTTGTGGTCTCGGCTTTTAGGATGGAGGCCTTCAACTGCATTTTCTCATGGACGAATTGACCAATGCAGCATACCTTGCTTCAATTTCTTTGTCGTAGAAGCTGAGAGTATATGGTCTGAATTTATATTATAGAGTGTGTGTATGAGAACTGATTCAGAGTATGTTGGCCATTTGCATTCTGAAGCTTTTTGTTGTATGATTTCTATGGGAGAGAATGACACACGAGCCAGTAATAATACAACTAAAATTTGTGAACATATCATTACAAAATGGTTGGCTAGATAATGTACGGATTCTACTATATATGATTATTTTCTTTATAGCTATACACTTATTTAGAATACCGTACAATTTTATCTATAGCTCATTTTGTTAGTAATGATAGGAAAACGAGGAATGTTTTTCTACTTGTCGATCTTCTACCCCTATCCACCCCGTTTCACTCATGTTCCCACTTTCAAAGAACGGACGTGGATTTGTGGGGTCTTGAACATGTTTTGATGTTTATTGGGTGCATTTGGATTTTTTTCTCCTGTTGCAACGCACGGGCATGTATGCTAGTTAAACACAAAAAACACAATCAAAACAGGGGCTAGATAAATTATTTATTACTAAACAGGAGCAAAAAGCAAGAAATAAAAATAAAATTGGGTCGCCTCCCAACAAGCGCTATCGTTTAACGCCCATAGCTAGGCATAAAAGCAAGAATAAATCTAGGTATTGCCATTTTTGGTAGGCAATCCATAAGTGGCTCTCATAATAGATTCATATGGTAATTTAATTTTCTTTCTAGGGAAGTGTTCCATGCCTTTCCTTAACGGAAATTGAAAAATAATATTCCCTTCCTTCATATCAATAATTGCACCAATCGCTCTAAGGAAAGGTCTATCAAGAATAATAGGACAGGAAGGATTGCAATCTATGTCAAGAACAATAAAAATCTACGAGAACATAATTCCTATTTGCAACAATAAGAACATCATTAATTCTTTCCATAGTTTTTTTAATAGTTGAATCCGCAAGGTGTAAGTTTAAAGAGCAATCATCAAAATTACGGAAACCTAGCAAATCACACAAAGTCTTTGGAATCGTGGAAACACTAGCACCCAAATCACAGAAAGCATAGCATTCATGATCTTTAATTTTAATTTTAATTGTAGGTTCCCACTCATCATAAAGTTTTCTAGGGATAGAAACTTCCAACTCAAGTTTTTCTTCATAAAATTGCATCAAAACATCAACGATATGTTTGGTAAAGGCTTTATTTTGACTATAAGTATGAGGAGAATTTAGCACGGATTGCAACAAGGAAATACAATCTATTAAAGAGAAATGATCATAATTAAATTCCTTGAAATCCAAAATAGTGGGTTCATTGATATTTAAAGTTTTGACCTCTTCAATCCCACTTTAAACAATTTTAGCATCAAGATCTAAAGACTCCGAATTTTTGGAACGCCTTCACGGTAAAGGTGGATCATATTCAGTCCCATCATTATCAAGATTCATATTGCAAAACAAAGATTTAATAGGGGACACATCAATAACTTTTAGATCTTCATCTTTATTATCATGGAAATTAGAAGAACACACTTTTATAAAGCAATCTTTCTTAGCACGCATCCTAGCGGTTCTTTCTTTGCACTCATCAATGGAAATTCTCATGGCTTTGAGAGACTCATTGATATCATGCTTAGGTGGAATAGATCTAAGTTTCAAAGAATCAATATCAAGATAAATTCTATCAACGTTCCAAGCCAACTCATCAATCTTAAGTAATTTTTCTTCAATCAAAGAATTGAAATTCTTTTGCGAAGTAATAAATTCTTTAATATTAGACTCAAAATCTATAGCGATCAGACCTCAAACGGTCGAGTCTCTGTGCATAAGTGTCATCCCTGGATCGGTAATGCTGACACGCGCAATACTTGCAGGATTTTTAACAGAGTAGCAATCACACACTTATTACATCGAATGTCTCAAAGGAGAACTTATTACAATAAATATGGTTTAAGGCCATCTAATACGATAACAGCGGAAGGCATGGAAGATAAAGTGAGTCCATCAACTCCAATGGCATCACTGAGTGAAAGACCACGACCTAAGGCTCCTTACTCGTCGTCTGAAAAGTCTGCAACATGATACATTGAAGCCCGAAAACGGGTCAGCACATAGAATATGCTGGCAAAGTAACACAAGAGAGTAATGAACAGAATAATGTTATCACTACATGCATATTTGGCTGGTGGAGGCTATATGGTTAATAGGTTTTGCGAAAAGCCTATTTTTCCCTACTTCAAAGGAATATATTTTATTGAACTACAAAGTTGGTTGAAAACATTGAGAATGGTAAACCCCATCTCAATCCCAATTAAAAGTAATTAACAACCCAACAAAATTAATTTAGAGTGATGAGATCCACATGATAATCCAAGAACCAGATACTCAAGATGTCCATAATCAGGGACACGGCTAACCATGATTAGTTTGTACACTCTGCAGAGGTTTGCGCACTTTTGCCCACAAGACTCGATCTCCTCCGTTGGATTTGTCGCACTGCATGGTGTTTGAGAAATGGATGACCGAGACACAGTCTTTCAGAAGCGTTAGCACCTTACGATGGGTAGATAGTACCACCTACATCCCCTACATCTGCTAGTCTACCACTGTAAGAGTTCACAAGACTTAATCAACTATGCTAGAGCCCATAATAGCTTGTGGCTGCACGCGGAAGTTTCTAGCATGAATAATCTTATGATCCCTTTGAGCCTGGGTGGCAGTCCATAGGAGAATCGCACGGTACCCCGGGATTTCCAAAAATACAGGTAATCACTGGAATTCCCCAGGTGCCTCAATCCACCTAGATGTGTATTTAAGTTGCCACCTTAAGTTGAACCATTAATTAAAAATCTCACATCTGTCATTAATACACTCAAACCCAATCCACGTCTACGAGCATAGTATAGTAGTACAAGAAACGTAGAAGTAACTCCCAAGGTTTTGATAATAAAACAGGTGATAGGTTCTACCTCATCATCTACTTCCTAATACCCACAATTTAATTCAGATCCTAACCATGCAATTGTTTGAGGATTCATCTAATGCAATAAAACAGGGTAGTAAATAGGTATGACCAAAGTGTCACTTGCCTTGCTGATGATCCGCGAAACCTAGAGACTCGTAGTAGCACGCGTCACACTCCGGGTACTCTATCGCAAACAAACAAGCATACAATAAGAAATCAAGCAAGGCCACGGGTAAAACTCAAATAAGAGATCTAACCAGAAAGTTCAACTTAAGAACTCTGGTTTGCAAAAAGAATCAAATCAAACAAAGCAACAAAACTCGAACGGCGAAAGAAACAAGCTTCATTTACTAATCTGGACTAAAGTCAAATTTTACAGCAGCAAAAACTTGTTTAAGTTGGTTAAACAGAAAGAGGGCTTCGAGACGATACTCTAGGCACTTGAATCACTTGATTCCGATAAACGAGCGAAAACTTAAACTAAAACGAAAATCGAATTAGAAATCATGATCGAAAATAATCGCGGAAAATCCGAGAAAAAGAAAAACTGACGAACAGGCTAACGAACGAACGTTCGCTGTGTGCGGCTAACGGATGAAAACCGTTCGTTAAAACAAAAGTATGAACGGACGTCCGCTAAATAACTAAACCGAAAAAACCGAACCGAAACTAAAAAAAGGATCTAGGGCTTCGGGAAAAAAAACCGATCAGTTCTCTCACGAAAACCAAGGCGGCGACGACTACCTCCGACGAGACGGCGGCGGCGGCGGCTAGGGCTAATAGGGCGTGTGTGGCGGATGGGCTGCAGGGTGCGGGGCGGCGGCTTATAAAAGGGCCGGCCCGAGGTCTCCTGGCTGGGTACGGCTCGAAGTCGGTTTGACTTTTTTTAAAAAAAATAATTCCGACGTGCAGATAAAGAAAGAAAATAAATACTAAACGGACTCCAAAAATCCCAAAATAAAATTTCCCCATCCTCTAAAAATAGGCCGGACTAGGTGAACATTTATTTGGGCCTAAAACGCAATTTTGAAAAATGCATATTTTTTCCTAATTCAAATAAAATAGCGATAAAACTCCGAATAAAAATCTTATTTGATTTTAATATTAAATATCCAATATTTCTTTATTTTGAGGAAGTCATTTTATCCTCTCTCTTTTATTTTTATAAAAGAAATATTCAAGAGAAAAATAATTAAAATCAAACGATCCTTTTTTCAAAATTTGAGAAAACTCAAATATGAAAATAACAAAATCCCCAACTCTCTCCGTAGGTCCTTGAGTTGCGTAGAATTTCTAGGATCAAGCCAAAATGTGATAAAATATGATATGCAATGATGCTCTAATGTATAACATTCTAAATTGAAAATTTGGTATGTTACAAACCTACCCCCCTTAAGATGAATCTCGCCCTTGAGATTCGGGTTGGCTAGAAAATAGGTGAGGGTGATCTTTCCGTAGGTCTTCCTCTCGTTCCCAGGTGGCTTCATCCTCGGTATGGTGCTCCCCTGAACTTTGCAAAATTTGATAACCTTGTTGCGTGTAACACGGCCGGCAAACTCGAGAATTCCGACTGGCTTCTCCTTGTAGGTCAAATCGCTATCCAACTATATCACTTACAGCGGCACTGTATCTCTCAGAGGAATATCAGCCATCTCTGTGTGGCACTTCTTCAACCGAGAAACGTGAAACACATCGTGAACTCCGGACAATCCTTCGGATAATTCCAATTTGTAAGCAACTTCTCCCATACGTTCCAAAACTTTGTATGGTCCCACAAAACGTGGTGCTAGCTTCCCCTTAACTCCAAAGCGCTTCACTCCTCGAAGTGGCGATACACGAAGATACACTCTGTCTCCAACTTCATAAACTGTCTCCTTGCATTTTGAATCCGCATAACTCTTCGGCCTAGACTGGGCTACCTTGAGTCTATCGCGAATCAGCTTAACCTTCTCTTCAGACTCTTTAATCAGATCTGGCCCAAACAACTGTCGGTCTCCAACTTCGTCCCACAACAACGGTGTTCTGCACCTCCTTCCGTATAGTGCTTCGAAAGGGGCCATCTTCAAACTGGCTTGATAACTATTGTTATAAGAGAACTCCGCATACGGCAAATTATCGTCCCAACTAGATCCATAATCTAGTGCACAAGCTCTCAACATGTCCTCCAAAATCTGATTTACTCTCTCGGTCTGTCCATCTGTCTGCGGGTGAAAAGCTGTACTGAACTCTAGCCTGGTTCCCAAAGTTTCATGCAAATGATTCCAAAACTTTGAAGTAAACTGGGTTCCTCTATCTGATACAATGGTCCTCGGAACTCCATGCTGACATACGATCCTGGTCATGTATATCTTTGCCAACTTAGCACTGGTGTAAGTGGTCTTCACTAGGATGAAATGAGCTACTTTCGTCAAACGATTGACTACAACCCATATCGAGTCATAGCCTGAACGAGTCCTAGGTAATCCCGTGATAAAATCCATGCCTAGCTTATCCCACTTCCATTTGGGTATCGACAATGATTGCAGCAATCCTGCTGGCTTCTGATGCTCTGCCTTCACCCTCTGACATACATCACAAACTGCTACATACTCCGCAATATCCTTCTTCATTCCGGTCCACCAGAATCTATCCTTTAGATCCAGGTACATCTTGGTATTTCCTGGGTGAATCGAATATGGTGAGTCATGGGCCTCTTGCAGAATCAACTTCCTGATCTCCTGATCATTTGGCACATATACGCGGTCCTCAAACCATAAGCTATCGTGCTCATCCTCACTAAATCCTTTAGCTTTTCCTTTGCTCATTCTTTCCTTTATCTTGGCAATCTCCATGTCTGTCTTCTGCGCTTCTCTGATCTTATCCATCAAACTAGACTGAATCTCCAAAGCTGCTACATAACCTCTCGAAACTATTTCCAAACATAGCTCGCAAAGGTCTTCTGCTAACTCCTTGGGTAACTCTCCGGTCATGAGTGTATTGACATGACTCTTGCGGCTCAACGCATCGGCTACTATGTTAGCCTTTCCGGGATGATAGTGCAACTTCATATCGTAATCCTTAATGAGCTCCAACCATCTCCTCTGCCTGAGATTCAACTCCTTCTGCGTGAAGATATACTTCAAACTCTTGTGATCCATGTATACCTCTCAATGGTTTCCGATGAGAAAATGTCTCCAAGTCTTCAATGCATGCACTACGGTTGCTAACTCCAAATCATGCGTGGCATAATTTAACTCATGGGGTTTAAACTGTCGTGAGGCATATGAAACAACTCTTCCTTCCTGCATAAGCACTGCTCCAAGTCCTCGACGAGAAGTGTCGCAATACACTTCATAATCCTTGCGTTGATCTGGCGGAATAAACACTAGTGATGTAACCAGGCGTCTCTTCAACTCCTGAAAACTGGCCTCACATTCCTTAGTCCATTTAAATTTGGTGTCCTTCTTCAACAACTCAGTCATGGGCTTTACAATCTTCGAGAAATTTTCAATGAACCTCCGGTAGTATCCGGCGAGTCCAAGGAAACTCTGGATCTCTCCAACTGTCATGGGTGACTCCCAATTTGTCACAGTGACAACATTGGTGGGGTCTACCGCTATTCCTTCTCCGGATATAACATGTACAAGAAATCCAACTTCCTTGAACCAAAACTCACACTTGCTGAACTTGGCGTATAACTGATGTTCTCCGAGCTTCCCAAGTACTAAACGCAAATGCTCTTTATGCTCTTCTTCATTCTTCGAGTAGACCATAATATCATCAATGAACACCAGAACGAACTTATCCAAAAACTCCATAAACACCTTGTTCATCATGTTCATGAAATAGGCAGGTGCTTTTGTTAGGCCAAATGACATAACGGTATACTCATATAGCCCGTACCTTGTGGTAAAAGTTGTCTTAGGTATATCCTGCTCTTGAATCTTCAACTGGTGGTACCCTGATCGCAGATCGATCTTGTAAAACACCTTAGCTCCTTGCAACTGGTCAAACAAATCATTGATCATCGGTAGTGGGTACTTGTTCTTGATCGTTACTTCATTCAGTCCATGATAATCAACAACCATCCTTAAGGATCCATCCTTCTTCTCCACTAGAAGTACCGGTGATCCCCAAGGTGACGAACTTGGGCGGATATAAACTTTATCCAGTAACTCCTTAATTTGCTTCTTAATTTCCTCCAAATCTTGTGCGGGCATTCTGTACGGTCTCTTAGATATTGGCCCTGTGCCTGGCAAAAGCTCAATCAAAAACTCAATGTCTCTATCCGGTGGCATGCCTGGCAACTCTTCGGGAAATACATCTGGGAAATCCTTCACCACTGGTACTTCCTCCTGTACAACTCCTGATAAGGAATTTACTTGAGTCCCATCCGGCACATGCCGGGATACATACATGATCCTTCTTCCTTCTGGGGTGGTGAGCAAAATCGACTTACTGGCACAATCAATGTTCCCTCCATACTTCGATAACCAATCCATGCCTAATATTACATTCAATCCTTGTGACTACAATACTATTAGGTCTGAGGGGAACAAGTAGTTACCAATACTTAATGGTAACCGATCACACCATAGTTAGCCATATACTCTGCTCCTGGCGAGGTTACTAACATGGGTGACCTAAGGGCTTGGGTTGACAGTTTAAACTTATCCATGAATCCCCTTGATATGTATGAATGCAATGCACCAGTATAAAAAAGAACGACTGCAGTAAATGACTTAACCAAAAACTTACCTATTACTGCATTTGGCTGGGCTTCAACCTCCTCCACGTTGACGTGGTTCACTTGTCCCCTAGTGAAAGGGTTGGGCTTCTTCCCAGAGCTTCCATTGCCGTTTCCATTCTTAACTTCAGGACATTCATTGGCGTAATGTACGATCTTCTGACACTTGTAGTAGGTAACGTGGCTGAAATCTTTCTTGGCGGGTGTTGCCGGGTTGGAACGGTTCTGTCTGCTACTTCCTCCATTGCCATTCCCATTCTTGGGGCCACTATGGTTGTGCGAACTTCCTCCATTATGAGTGTGGCCTCCATGGTTATGCACAAGTCCTCCCGAGTTCGGGGTGAAACAGGGTCTCTGCCGAGCTCCAGAATTATACTTCCCTTGTCCATACTTCCTCTTGCGGCTGTCAATCTGCTGCTGCTTCCCTTCTAGCATGAGAGCTCTATCCACCAACTCCTGGTAGTTATTGAAATTTGCCACCATCAACTGCATGCTCAGCTCATCATTCAGTCCTTCCAGGAACTTCTCCTTCTTAGCTGCATCTGTAGCGACGTCATCTGGGGCATAACGTGCTAGCTTACTAAAGTCATCCACATACTGGCCTACAGTGCGCCCTCCTTGGCGTAAGTTGCGGAACTCACGCTTCTTAATGGCCATAGCTCCTGCTGATACATGGGCAGTGCGAAAAGCTTCCTGGAACTGGTCCCATGTAACAGTGGCTATAGGATAGGTGACAGTGTAATTCTCCCACCATGAGGCTGCTGGTCCATCCAATTGGTGCACGAAAAAACGCACCTTCTCAGCATCCGTGCATCCTGCAGTGGTTAACTCCCTTCCAATCTTGCAGAGCCTATCATCCGCAACTATCGGCTCGGTGCTACTGGAGAACACTGACGGCTGCAACCTCAGAAAACGGGCTAAATTGTCAACTGGGGTGGTGGCAGTGGGTTGTTGTTGTTGTTGTTGCCTTGGTTCTAAACTAACAACTGCATCAGGGTATTCTGCTGCTGGATCAACTGAGTGAGCTTCGGTGGAAAGGTAAACTCGGGGTCACGTCTCGGAGGCATCTGAGGGTTTAGAGGGAAGAGAAATAGAATAGAATGAGGTCTAGTGAGAAAACACTACCCATATGCACATGGGACAAACACAGTCATATCACTCAATCAAACAAGCAAGGGCATACAATCGGTCTAGAACTATCGTTACAAAGTGCTTGGACTATACTATTTACATGGTAGAATACTACTACTGATATGGTGGTCTACTAGAAATATTGATCGGTCGAAGACTCCATGATATCTACTCCAGCTTCATCAACATAGTCATCATCGCTATTGTCAGGGTTCGAGTCGGTGTTGTCGATGATGGTGTAGTCTTCAGAACGAATCTCCTTGGGTTCATCGTCTTCTCCTCCTGGCGCGGGGTCTCCCATGGAAACTCCTAGCTTCCTTGTCAGGTCGTCATTCTTCTCCACTAGTACGACGATTTCCTCCTCATAATCTAAGCGAGTTGCTTTGAGTTCTTCCTCCAGCTCCGTGCTCCTTGTCATTGCCTTCTTCAAATCTATCATGCCTGCGCACATCTGATTCTCCTGGCGACGAATATGCTGGTTTAACTCCTGGATAAGGGCTGCAATGGATCTATCCTTCATGGTGCTGATCATCTCCCATTGCTCATCTCGGCGCCCACAAATCTGGTAGATCGTATCCTTGAGATCCATGTGGTAAACTTCTCCAATGCGTCCCATGGTGATGTGGGCTGCCATACTCTTGCCTAGACTCTAGGTTGGTGCATCAAAGGAAAACTCTATGGGCTTAGTGACTGGCGTGAATGTCCTTCCTGGAACTTGAACTTGAATCATACAATGCTCCTCCTCTGGTAAAGTGGCGTTGTAAGTCCCGGTGAAGCTTGGTATTCCAATGTTTAGGTACCTAGTGACTTCCTTCAAGTGGCATCCAAAAGGGGTGTCTTCATCCGGTTGTGCAAACTTGTTCCTTGAATCCGCCATCCTAAAGAGTAGAAAATGGAGAGGAGTTAGAAATGAGAAGAGAGTAGTGATCTAAGGCTTTGGCTTAGTGATCCTGTCCTACAGTCAGCGTGTGCTCTGATACCATCTTGTAGCGACCAGACCTCAAACGGTCGAGTCTCTGTGCATAAGTGTCATCCCTGGATCGGGAATGCTGACACGCACAGTACTTAAAGGATTTATAACAGAGTAGCAATCACACACTTATTACATCGAATGTCTCAAAAGAGAACTTATTACAATAAATATGGCTTAAGGCCATCTAATATGATAACATCGGAAGGCTTGGAAGATAAAGTGAGTCCACCAACTCCAACGGCATCACTGAGTGAAAGACCACGACCTAAGGCTCCTTACTCGTCATCTAAAAAGTTTGCAACATGATACGTTGCAGCCCGAAAATGGGTCAGCACATAGAATATGCTGGCAAAGTAACACAAGAGAGTAATGAACAGAATAATGCTATCACTACATGCATATTTGGCTGGTGGAGGCTGTATGGTTAATAGGTTTTGCGAAAAGACAATTTTTCCCTACTGCAAAGGAATATATTTTATTGAACTACAAAGTTGGTTGAAAACATTGAGAATGGTAAACCCCATCTCAATCCTAATTAAAAGTAATTAACAACCCAACAAAATTAATTTAGAGTGATGAGATCCACATGATAATCCAAGAACCAGATACTCAAGACGTCCATAACCGGGGACACGACTAACCATGATTAGTTTGTACACTCTGCAGAGGTTTGCACACTTTTGCCCACAAGACTCGATCTCCTCCGTTGGATTTCTCGCACTGCATGGTGTTTGAGAAACGGATGACCGAGACACAGTCTTTCAGAAGCGTTAGCACCTTACGATGGGTAGACAGTACCACCTACATCCCCTACATCTGCTAGTCTACCACTGTAAGAGTTCACATGACTTAATCAACTATGCTAGAGCCCATAATAGCTTGTAGCTGCACACGGAAGTTTCTAGCATGAATAATCTTATGACCCCTTTGAGCCTGGGTGGCAATCCATAGGAGAATCACACGGTACCCCGGGATTTCCAAAAATACAGGCAATCACTGGAATTCCCCAGGTGCCTCAATCCACCCAGATGTGTATTTAAGTTGCCACCTTAAGTTGAACCATTAATTAACAATCTCACATCTGTCATTAATACACTCAAACCCAATCCACCTCTACGAGCATAACATAGCAGTACAAGCAACGTAGAAGTAACTCCCAAGGTTTTGATAATAAAACAGGTGATAGGTTCTACCTCATCATCTACTTCCCAATACCCACAATTTAATTCAGATCCTTACCATGCAATTGTTTGAGGATTGATCTAATGCAATAAAACTGGGTAGTAAAGAGGTATGACCAAAGTGTCACTTGCCTTGCTGATGATCCGCGAAACCTAGAGACTCGTAGTAGCACGCGTCACACTCCGGGTACTCTATCACAAACAAACAAGCATACAATAAGAAATCAAGAAAGGGCATGGGTAAAACTCAAATAAGATATCTAACCAGAAATTTCAACTTAAGAACTCCGGTTTGCAAAAAGAATCAAATCAAACGAAGCAACAAAACTCGAACGGCGAAAGAAACAAGCTTCATTTACTAATCTGGACTAAAGTCAAATTTTACAGTAGCAAAAACTTGTTTAAGTTGGTTAAACAGAAAGAGGGCTTCGAGACAAAACTCTAGGCGCTTGAACCGCCTTATTCCGATAAACGAGCGAAAAGTTAAACTAAAACGAAAATCGGATCAGAAATCATGATTGAAAATAATCGCGGAAAATCCGAGAAAAAGAAAAACTGACGAACAGGCTAACAAACGAACGTTCGCTGTCTGCGGCTAACGGACGAAAACCTTTCATTAAAACGAATGTATGGACGGACGTCTGTTAAATAACTAAACCTAAAAACACCGAACCGAAACTAAAAAAAGGATCTAGGGTTTCGGGAAAAAAACCGGTCGGTTCTCTCACAAAAATCGAGGCGGCGGCCATTACCTCCGGCGAGTCCGGGGCGGCGCGTGGCGGCACCGCAGCGGGGCGGCGGCTTGGGCTGACGGGGCGCGGGTGGCGGGTGGGCTGCAGGGTACGGGGCGGCGGCTTATAAAAGGTCCGGCCCGAGGTCTCCTGGCCGGGTACGGCCCGAAGTCGGTTTGACTTTTTTTCTTTTTAAGTAATTCCACGTGTAGAAAAAGAAAGAAAAGAAATACGAAATGGACTCCAAAAATCCCGAAATAAATTCGCCCTGTCCTTTAAAAATAGGGCAGACTAGGTGAACATTTATTTGGGCCTAAAATGGAATTTTGAAAAACGCATATTTTTCCTAATTCAAATAAAATAGTCTTAAAACTCCAAATAAAAATCTTATTTGATTTTAATATTAAATCTCCAATATATTTTTATTTTGAGGAAGTCATTTTATCCTCTCTCTTTTATTTTTATAAAAGAAATATTCAAGAGAAAAATAATTAAAATCAAACGATCCTTTTTTCAAAATTCGAGAAAACTCAAATACGAAATCCCCAACTCTCTCCGTAGGTCCTTGAGTTGCGTAGAATTTCTAGGATCAAGCCAAAATGCAATAAAATATGATATGCAATGATGCTATAATGTATAACATTCCAAATAGAGTCCTATAAACTAGTCTTTCTTATGTTCCTTTGTATATATTTGTAACTCTTGTTTGGGTACTGTGTGAGATGAATAAAGGACTGTGGGGTTGTTGCCTCATAGCAAATAGTCAAAAAAACATTCCAAATAGAAAATTTGGGATGTTACAAAATGAAAGGGTATCTTATTAAAATTTCCATAAGAATTGTTGTAGGAATTACCATAATTATTAGAGGAATTACTAGGATACGACCTAGGATTAAAGTTTCCTCTATACACGTTGTTACCAAAATTATGCCTACCAACAAAATTCACATCCATAGATTCATTATTATTTTCAATTAAAGTAAACAAATGCATATCATTAGGATCAGAAGAAACACTTTTATTAGTAAATAATTTCATAAGTTCATCCATCTTTCCACTCAAAACATTAATTTCTTCTATCGCATGCACTTTCTTATTAGTAGATCTTTCAGTGTGCCATTAAGAATAATTAACCATAATGTTATCTAGGAGTTTAGTAGCTTCTCCTAAAGTGATTTCCATAAAAGTGCCTCCCGCGGCCCAATCTAAAAGATTTCTAGAAGCAAAATTTAATCCGGCATAAATTTTTTGTATAATCATCCATAAATTCAAACCATGTGTAGGGCAATTACGTATCATTGATTTCATCCTCTCCCAAGCTTGTGCAACATGTTCATGATAAAGTTGCTTAAAATTCATGATATCGTTTCTAAGAGAGATGATCTTAGCGGGAGGAAAATACTTAGAGATAAAAGCATCTTTGCACTTATTCCACGAATCAATACTATTTTTAGGCAAAGACGAAAACCAAGCTTTAGCACGATCTCTAAGCGAAAAAGGAAATAGCTTCAATTTAACAATATCATTGTCCACATCTTTCTTCTTTTGCATATCACCCAAATCAACAAAGTTGTTTAGATGGCTAGCGGCATCTTCACTAGGAAGGCCCAAAAACGGATCTTTCATGACAAGATTCAACAAAGCAGCATTAATTTCACAAGATTCAACATCGGTAAGAGGAGCAATCAGAGTGCTAATAAAACCATTGTTGTTGGTATTAGTAAAGTCACACAATTTGGTATTATCTTGAGCCATCATGACAAGCAAGAAATCCAACACACAAGCAAACAAGAGACGGGAAAAAAGAGGCAAACAGAGAAAGAGAAGGAGGACGGAGAGAGAGGGCGAATAAAACGGCAAGGTTGAAGTGGGGGAGAGGAAAACGAGAGGCAAATGGCAAATAATGTAATGCGGGAGATAAGGGTTTGTGATGGGTACTTGGTATGTTGACTTTTGCGTAGACTCCCCGGCAACGGCGCCAGAAATCCTTCTTGCTAACTCTTGAGAACTGCGTTGGTTTTCCCTTGAAGAGGAAAGGGTGATGTAGCAAAGTAGCTTAAGTATTTCCCTCAGTTTTTGAGAACCAAGGTATCAATCCAGTAGGAGGCCACGCACGAGTCCCTCGCACCTACACAAACAAATAAAATCCTCGCAACCAACGCAATAAAGGGGTTGTCAATCCCTTTACGGTCACTTACGAAAGTGAGATCTGGTAAGATAATATTTTTGGTATTTTTATGATAAAGATGCAGTAAAGAAAGCAAAATAAACGGAAAAGGAAATAGCTTGTTGACGGAACATTAATATGATGGAAAATATACCCCGGGGCCATAGGTTTCACTAGTGGCTTCTCTCGAGAGCATAAGTATTACGGTGGGTAAACAAATTACTGTTGAGCAATTGACAGAATTGAGCATAGTTATGAGAATATCTAGGTATGATCATGTATATAGGCATCATGTCCGAGACAAGTAGACTGACTCCTGCCTGCATCTACTACTATTACTCCACACATTGACCGCTATGCAGCATGCATCTAGAGTATTAAGTTCAAAAGAACAGAGTAACGCTTCAAGCAAGATGACATGATGTAGAGGGATAAACTCATGCAATATGAAATAAACCCCATCTTGTTATCCTCGATGGCAACAAGACAATACGTGCCTTGCTGCCCCTTGGGAAAGGACACTGCAAGATTGAACCCAAAGCTAAGCACTTCTCCCATTGCAAGAAAGATCAATCTAGTAGGCCAAACCAAACTGATAATTCGAAGAGACTTGCAAAGATAACCAATCATACATAAAAGAATTCAGAGAAGATTCAAATATTGTTCATAGATAAACTTGATTATAAACCCACAATTCATCGATCTCAACAAACACACAACAAAAGAAGATTACATCGAATAGATCTCCACAAGAGAGGGGGAGAACTTTGTATTGAGATCCAAAAAGATAGAAGAAGCCATCTAGCTAATAACTATGGACCTGAAGGTCTGAAGTAAACTACTCACACTTCATCGGAGAGCCTATGGTGTTGATGTAGAAGCCCTCCGTAATCGGTGCCCCCTCCCGGCGGAGCTCCGGAAAAGGCCCCAAGATGGGATCTCACGGTTACAGAAAGTTACGATGGTGGAATTAGGGTTTTGGCTCCGTATCTGGTAGTTTGGGGGTACGTAGGTATATATAGGAGGAAGAAGTACGTCAGTGGAGCAAATGGGACCCACGAGGGTGGAGGGTGCGCCTAGGGGGGGGGGGGGTAGGCGCGCCCCTACCTCGTGCCCTCCTAGTTCCTTTCTTGATGTAGGGTTCAAGTCCTCTGGATCATGTTCGTTCTGAAAATCACGTTCCCGAAGGTTTCATTCCGTTTGAACTCCGTTTGATATTCTTTTTCTGCGAAACTCTGAAATAGGCAAAAAACAACAATTCTGGGCCGGGCCTCCGGTTAATAGGTTAGTCCCAAAAATAATATAAAAGTGTATAACAAAGCCCAATAATGTCCAAAACAGGATATAATATAGCATGGAACAATCAAAAATTATAGATACGTTAGAGACGTATCACAGTGTCATCTCAATGGATTTAGATGGTGCTCTATTTCACATGAATGCAGCTGTCTCTAATGCATAACCCCAAAACGATAGTGGTAAATCGGTAAGAGACATCATAGATTGCACTATATCCAATAAAGTACGGTTATGACGTTCGAACACACCATTATCCTCTGGTGTTCCAGGTGGCATGAATTTGTGAAACTATTCCACATTGTTTTAGTTGAAGACCAAACTCGTAACTCAAATATTCGTCTCCGTGATTACATCGTAGAAACTTTATTTTCTTGTTACGTTGATTTTCCACTTCACTCTGAAATTCTTTGAACTTTTTCAAATGTTTCAGACTTATGTTTCATTAAGTAGATATACCCATATATGCTCAAATCATCTGTGAAGATCAGAAAGTAACGATACCTGTCGCGAGCCTCAACACTCATCGGATTGCATACATCAGTATGTATTATTTCCAATAAGTCATTTGCTTGCTCCATTGTTCTGGAGAATGGAGTTTTAGTCATCTTTCCCATGAGGCATGGTTCGCAAGCATCAAATGATTCATAATCAAGTGATTCAAAAAGCCCATCAGTATGGAGTTTCTTCATGCGTCGTACACCAATATGACCAAAACGGCAGTGCCACAAATAAGTTGTACTATCATTATTAACTTTGCATGTTTTGGCTTCAATATTATGAATATGTGTATTACTATGATCGAGATTGAATAAACCATTCACCTTGGGTGTATGACCTCAGAAGGTTTTATTCATGTAAACAGAATAACAATTATCCTTGACTTAAATGAATAACCGTATTGCAATAAACATGATCCAATCATATTATGCTCTACGCAAACACCAAATAACATTTATTTTAGGTTCAACACTAATCCCGAAGGTAAAAGGAGTGTGCGATGGTGATCTTATAAACCTTGGAATCATTTCCAACTCACATCACCAACTCGCCCTTAACTAGTCTCAGTTTATTTTGCAACTCCCGTTCGGGTTACTACTCTTACTAACTGAACCAGTATCAAATACTGAGGTGTTGTCATAAATACTAGTAAAGTACGCATCAATAACATGTATATCAAATATATACTTTTGTTCACTTTGCCATCCTTCTTATCCGCCAAGTATCTAGGGCAGTTCCACTTCCAGTGACCATTTCCTTTGCAGTAGAAGCACTCAGTTCCATGCTTGGGTCTAGCTTTGAGCTTCTTCATGGGAGTGGCAACTTGCTTGCTATTCTTCTTTGAAGTTCCTCTTTCTTTCCCTTTGCCCTTTTTCTTGAAACTAGTGGTCTTGTTAACCATCAACTCTTGATGCTATTTCTTGATTTCTACCTTCGCCGATTTCAGCATCGCGAAGAGCTTGGGAATTACTTTCGTTATCCCTTACATATTATAGTCCATCACTAAGTTCTAGTAACTTGGTGATAGTGACTAGAGAACTTTGTCAATTACTTTCTTATCTGGAAGATTAACTCCCACTTGATTCAAGCAATTATAGTACCCAGACAATCTGAGCACATGCTCACTAGTTGAGCTGTTCTCCTCCATCTTATAGGCAAAGTACTGTTAGAGGTCTTCTACCTCTCAACACGGGCATGAGTATGAAATACCGATTTCAACCCTTAGAACATCTTATATGCTCTGTGGCATTCAAAACATTTTTGAAGTCCCGGTTCTAAGCCATAAAGCATGGTGCACTAAACTATTAAGTAGTCATCATACCGAGC
Source organism: Triticum dicoccoides (assembly GCF_002162155.2). Taxonomy (NCBI): domain Eukaryota; kingdom Viridiplantae; phylum Streptophyta; class Magnoliopsida; order Poales; family Poaceae; genus Triticum; species Triticum dicoccoides. The sequence goes on from NC_041390.1 coordinate 552,989,035, forward strand.
TTTGTCAAACGTTCATAACGTGTGCATCTACTCCTGCAATAGGTCCGTCACCTAGTGGTGCATCAAGGACATAATTCTTCTATGCAACAATGAGGATAATCCTCAGATCACGGACCTAGTCCGCATCATTGCTACTCTCATCTTTCAACATAGTTTTTCTCTAGGAACATATCAAAAATAAACGGGGAGCTACATCACGAGCTATTGATCTACAACATAGTTCTGCAAATACTATCAGGACTAAGTTCATGATAAATTAAAGTTCAATTAATCATATTACTTAAGAACTCCCACTTAGATAGACATCCCTATAGTCATCTAAATGATCACGTGATCCAAATGAACTAACCCATGTCCGATCATCACGTGAGATGAAGTAGTTTTCAATGGTGAACATCACTATGTTGATCATATCTACTATATGATTCACGCTCGACCTTTCGGTCTCCAGTGTTCCGAAGCCATATCTGCATATGCTAGGCTCATCAAGTTTAACCCGAGTATTCCGCATGTGCAAAACTGGCTTGCACCCGTTGTATGTGAACGTAGAGCTTATCACACCCGATCATCACGTGGTGTCTTGGCACGACGAACTGTCGCAATGGTGCATACTCAAGGAGAACACTTATACCTTGAAATTTTGTGAGAGATCATCTTATAATGCTACCGTCGATCTAAGCAAAATAAGATGCATAAAAGATAAAAATCGCATGCAATCAATATAAGTGATATGATATGGCCATCATCATCTTGTGCATGTGATCTCCATCTCCAAAGCACCGTCATGATGACCATCGTCACCGGCTTGACACCTTGATCTCATCGAAGCATTGTTGTCGTCATGCCAACTATTGCCTCCACGACTATCGCTACCGCTTAGTGATAAAGTAAAGCAATTACATGGCGATTGCATTTCATACAATAAAGCGACAACCATATGGCTCTTGCCAGTTGCCGATAACTGTGTTACAAAACTTGATCATCTCATACAATAAAATTTAGCATAATGTCTTGACCATATCACATCACACTATGCCCTGCAAAAACAAGTTAGATGTCCTCTACTTTGTTGTTGCAAGTTTTACATGGCTGCTACGGGCAGAGCAAGAACCGTTCTTACCTACGCATCAAAAACCACAACGCGGTATAGTGATTGCTTTTTGATCTTCAGAAACAATCCTGTTCATTGAATCTGATTCAACTAAAGCTGGAGAAACAGACACCCACTAGCCACCTGTGTGCGAAGCACGTCGGTAGAACCAGTCTCGCATAAGCATACGCGTAATGTCGGTCTGTGCCGCTTCATCCAACAATGCTGCTGAATCAAGAATCAACTAGTGATGGCAAGTGTCGGTGTCAAAACCGGCGGATCTCGGGTAGGGGGTCCCGAACTATGCATCTAAGGCGGATGGTAACATGAGGCAGGGGACACGATGTTTTACCCAGGTTCGGGCCCTCTTGATGGAGGTAAAACCCTATGTCCTGCTTGATTTATTCTTGATGATATGAGTATTACAAGAGTTGATCTACCATGAGATCGGAGAGGCTAAACCCTAGAAGCTAGCCTATGGTATGATTGTATGTTGTCCTATGGACTAAAACCCTCCGGTTTATATAGACGCCGGAGGGGGCTAGGGTTACACAAGGTCAGTTACAAAGGAGGAGATATACGTATCCGTATTGCCTAGCTTACCTTCCATGCCAAGTAGAGTCCCTTCCGGACACGAGACGAAGTCTTCAATCTTGTATCTTCATAGTCCAACAGTCCGGCCAAAGGATATAATCCGGCTGTCTGGATACCCCCTAATCCAGGACTCCCTCAGTAGCCCCCGAACCAGGCTTCAATGATGATGAGTCCGGCACACAATTGTCTTCGGCATTGCAAGGCGGGTTCTTCTCCATCTCCCGAACGTTTGTAAAGCAGTGTCCGGTCGCATAAATGTTTGGACCTCTTGGCTTCCGTTCCCAATAAGGGCTATCTCCCATGCGTTGAATGAATACGAGGCGCCAGGGCATTTTTACATTCAACCCCCTAGCCAGATAAATAAATTGTCTATTAAAGGGATGGGGATCCTTAGATCCAATCCATACCATCCTCCGCCAGCGAGAATCCATCAGAGCGCGTTTCGGAAAGATCCATTTTAGCATGGCCGACCTCCACAGCTCCTCCTCCCGCCCCCGTAGCCCTAAGCCCGGTGATTGGGAGAGGTGTCCAGTATCGCACCGTCGATTAGTCGAACTGCAGACTAAGGGATTTCTCCCTCCGGTGTATATGGTGCCCGTTCGAGCCGGGCTTGCCACCTACAATGGCGGGGAGCAAGCGGAGAGCTTTCCCTGCCCCTCTATGGGGAAACGGGTCTGCCTTGTTCCCTATTTATTAAGGGGACTCAGATTTCCAATTCATCCATTCCTCTGTGGGCTCCTGGAGTTCTACGGCCTCCAATTACACAATTTTACCCCCGCCTCCATCCTACATATCGCTGGCTATGTTGCTCTCTGCGAGTTGTTCTTGGGCTGCGAGGCTCACTTCGAGACGTGGAAAAGGCTATTTTGCCTCGTCCCTCGCACACATAGGGGGTCACTTTATCAAGTAGGCGGAGCCGAAATATGGCGCATCGCCGATACCAGATACCTGTCCGGTACCCTGAAGAAGTCATCCGAAGACTGGCCATCAGAATGGTTTTATATGGAGGACGTTCCCCTTCCAGACTAGGGATGGCAATGGGTCAGGTTTGGGGCGGGTGGAGCTGGACCAAATCCAACCCATGACCCATCTTCCTACACTCTACCCATCCACCAAATTATCCATGGGCATAACTTGTGCCCATGCCCAAACCCCCTGGATACCCACATACCCATGGAGCTCCATGAGCATAGAAAAGTCAGCATGAAGCCTTCCCAAAGATCAAATTAGCTCATTGTCATTCACTCACAAATAACAACATAAGCTACATGCATAAGTAGGCAAAAAGTAATACGATGAGTCCTTAAGTGTGGCATACCAAAGGTTGATTCTGCAGCATATAACTTATGGCACCAGTTGCATATTGCCTGCCATTTTCCATTGATTCACTCTTTCTACTATCACTGGCATATGGCCTCACATGTCATACGGGTATCCATTGGATATCCACGAAGCACAAACTATAACCGTGCCCAACCCGGCTATTTGTGGATATCCATATCCATGGACCCATGGGCAAAAATGCACTCCATACCCTTGCCCAACTGGGCTGGGTATCCAGATCCATGGATAAAATTGTCATCCCTATTCCAGACCCTGTTCGGCGGGGTCTTCTTGAGTTCAACAATGCTCCTTTGAAGAAATGCCGAAGTTGGCGCCCCTGGAGCCCCCAGGTGGAAGACAATGGAGAATTCCTCTATCTAATGAACTGGATTAAAGCACTAGCTTGATCAGGATTAACAGTAATCGAAGTTATGTCGATTTGCATAATGCGAGGAGTGCAGCCACTTCAATATCGTGGGCACCCCTTGTGGTGTTTTAATGGGGTGGATGATGCCACCCGCTGCGGGCGTAAGGGTCCGGTCAATGCTGCCGCTTTAGTGAAAATTCTGTCCGAATTGTTCAAGGGTGAGGAAGAGGAGTTCACCCGCATCAAGCCACGGGATGGATTCTCCATGTACAATCCTCCAAGCTGGGTAAGTTATATCTCCCTACTCCCCTTTCTCCCGCATTCTTTGTCGTAAGTATTCATATTGCCACTTTGCGGCAGGAACTGCGAAAAGCCATAAAGGAGGTCAGCAACCCTTCTCCACAACCAGAGGACCCTGACCGGGCCCTTGACTCCGGACTTGAAGAAGATCCGGTTATATTCGTGGAGCTGATAGACCGGCAGTTCTATCAGTTAAGCTACGATGATGCCATGGTGGCCATTACAGCCAACTATCCCGGACTGCTCCCTGCATCGCACGTAAGAAAAACCAAAAATCCCAACTCCAAAAACTAGGATCCCCTTTTAGACACTTCACCAACCATATACACATGGCATTTTTACAGGGAAGGCATTCGGGACGCCCTGCGGAACCCACAGCAACTCACCAACAAGAGGCACCAAGGTCGGGTAGGCCAAAAAGGAAGGCGGTCAGGACGGAGACGCCGGCGCAAAGGTATGACAAAAACCCCGCTCCATGGTTGTCGTCTTTCTCGAAATATAATGACGCCCGTGTTTCTTTAACAGAAAAAATGCTCGCTGGAATATGTCCGGCGATGTTACTAATCACGCTTCCACCAGTCGGGCGCCAGGACCGGACATAGAGGCGGAAACCGATATGGGGAGGGCACCGGATAATCCCCCTACAGAGGATGCCGATAGATTATCCGCTACAAACTCAGAAGTGGAAAGCGCCATGAATCATAGGCGCCATCGGGCCGTACTCCGCGACGCTTGTTTCTCACCAGAGGCATTTGATGCCTTCAATTCTGGAGAGGCGTACCTCCGAGCTGCTCAAGATGGTCTAGCCAGAGCCATGGATCAGTATGTAAAGGATGTATGGGTAAGTAAATCTGACGATTTATATGTATCAGCAGCCCCTGAGACTTGAAACAGTTAGCAGAACTGATTTAAGGATCATCTTTATTGTGCAGGTTCTTACAGAGAAGAATACTAGGCTGTCACAGGAGCTAGAGGAATGCAAGACCCAACTGCGGGCCGCTGTTGCCGCATTGCAGGAACCGAAAAAGTCACCCGTTGGTAACATTTACTTTAAAGAATGATGTTTACCATATAGTGTGCGTCGTGGTTGCAGATCTAACAATAGATGTTGTAGATGAATCCGGAGAAAATCCGGAGAAAATCCGGAGGACCAGCATGTTATGCGACAGCTAGAGGCAGGCAAACGCGTGCTGACTGAGGTTAGGCGGGAGAAAAAAATCTCCAAGACGCCAATATCAAGCTGAGCATGGAACTAAAAGACATTCGAGCCCAGCTTGCAAACTCCGAGAAGGAGAATAAGCGGCTTAGGCGCGGCATTCTTAGTAAGTGCTTGAACGAATCCTTTTAAAGGAGTTCGGCGAAGAAGCCAACTAACAACGTTATGTCTGTAGGTATGCTGACGGGTCGTCCCATGTAGAAAATGCCCGGGTCTGCAGGTGATCTTCTATCCGAGCTCTCACATATGCACGAACAAGTTCGGCAGGTGATGCAAGGTGTTGCCCAGGCCTTGTGGCCATCCGTCTCCCTACCAGATGGCTTTGCAGAGCTTACGGAGAAGCTCAAGGGAGCACAGCGGCGCTTCCGATTATGGAAGATATCGGCTTGCCGACAGGGTGCCAGAGAAGCCTGGGCCATGGTGAAGACGCGGTATACCAAGGCAGACCCAAATCACATGGCCGAGGTCGGACCTGTGGGGCCCGACGGAAAAGAGATCCCCGTTAGCTTAGTTTATGGGCAAGTAGAATTAGCCGCAAAGTATTCCCAACAGGATTGTAAGCTAGACCGCCTGTTGGATGGTATAGAAGAGGTCTCCTAATTGTTCTCTAATAGCACCTGCTCCCGTCGCAATTTCCTGATTTCGAAATGTTGCAAAGCCTGGGGTAGAAAAAAAGTAGAAGATCATAACATGAGCGATTCGGCATATTTGGATTCCTTTCCTATATATCCACTCATGTGGTACTTCATCATATGATTCATATAAGATCCATCTGTCTAGAGATCGTCATATACATCTAGAAAGCCGTATGCTTTGGAAGAAGCTTTAGTCAGTCTGCATGACTATGTAATTAAAGTGACATGTACAATGCCTTCTAGCCGGATTGTAGATCATTTGTCTTGGCGGACCTTTTCGCTTCAACCTCGGGACCCGATAGTCTGGATTGTATCCGAATACCCGCTCAGTTATATAAGAACCGGGGTATGCGTGGAGACCAGGCGTAGGGGTCATTAGTGCTTGAACAGACAAGTGCCCAACTAGTTATGTTATATTACATGGGTAGTAAGAAACATCTTCCAGGGAGAATAGTTCCGTTAAGGGTTCCTTTCCCTGGGTAAGCATGCCCTAAAGTGCATGTCCGGACTGTGATAGGAAATGCAGGAAAAACATCTAGGGGCAGATATGGACAATAAATAAAAATCATCTTTTGTTCACCGACCGAATATTCCCTTAAGAACGCTAGCTTTCGGCTTCACCCAGTCTGAGGTACACATCCGGCTGACCCGGCAGTAAAAATCGCAGAGGTGCTCCCCTTCTGCCCTAGCCGAATTAACGGGAACGTAGGGCATAAATACAAGAGCTAGGCAACCCAGCTTGGCCAAAACATAAGTCATATCGATGCATATAATGGCGAAATAAGGTTCATGCGGAAGCATGACGCATGTGCGGGGCCTGAGGCCCAGATAAATAATTAAGCTTCTATGAAAGAAGCCCCCAGGTATGATGAGCGCGGCTAGCGCATCTATAATGTGCAAGCGAGGCACAAGTTGGCCCTTGAAGGCCTAGAGAAAGAATAAAAGAAAGGAAGAAAGAAAAACAAGACAGATAGATATATGCAAAAAATGGACAAAGGGAGGGGACGAACATGGAGTCCGGTGCTAGGCGTAGAATCTTCGGAGCCTGGCCGCGTTCCATGGGTTCGGCTCGAGTCGACTAGTCGATGCATCCCGCAGTCGGTACGCTCCATTGGTCAGAACTTGGTCAATAATGAAGGGACCTTCCCATTTGGGCTCGAGCTTGTTCTTTTTCTTATCCGGCAGGCGTAGAACTAGTTCGCCAACGTTATAAGTTTTGGCCCGTACTTCTCTGCTTTGGTATCTGCGAGCCTGTTGCTGATAAAATGCGGAACGGGCTTTGGCTATGTCGCGCTCCTCCTCCAGGGTGTCCAGACTGTCCTGCCGATCGAGCTCGGCTTGTCTTTCTTCGTACATGCGCACTCGAGGTGAGTCATGAATTATGTCACAAGGCAAGACTGCCTCTGCGCCGTACACCATAAAGAAGGGTGTATATCCGGTACTACGATTCGGCGTGGTCCGCAGCCCCCAGAGTACGGAATCGAGCTCCTCTACCCAGTGCGTGTTAGACTCCGTTAAGGAACACACTAATCTGGGTTTAATGCCGCTCATTATAAGACCGTTTGCTCGCTCGAGTTGGCCGTTGGTTTGTGGGTGATAGACTGAAGCATAATCGAGCTTGATGCCCATTTTGCTGCACCAGAGTTTTACCTCATCGACTGTGAAGTTTGTGTCGTTGTCAGTGATGATGCTGTGGGGGATGCCATAACGGTGTATGACCCCAGATATGCAGTCTATCACCAGTCCGGATTCGGCTGTTTTAACAGGTTTGGCCTCTATCCATTTGGTGAATTTATCCACCATGACCAGTAAGTATTTTTTCTTGTGGGTTCCCCCTTTAAGGGGTCCAACCATGTCAAGCCCCCAGACCACGAAGGGCCACGTAATGGGGATTGTTTGGAGGGCAGTGGGTGGCATGTGGCTTTGATTTGCAAAGAGCTGGCAACCGGCGCAACGTTGGACCAAGTCCTGTGCATCTGCCCGGGCCGTTGGCTAATAAAATCCTATACGGAAGGCCTTGCTTATGAGAGCCCGGGCTGCGGCGTGGTGACCGCCGAGTTCGGCATGGATTTCTGCCAAAAGGTTCCGCCCTTCCTCTTCGGAGATGCACCTTTGAAGGACTTCGGTAGTGCTTTTTTTATACAATTCTCCCTCGTGGACCCTGTAGGCCTTAGATCGCGCACTATGCAGCGTGCCTCATTTTGGTCCTCCGGAAGTTCCTGCCTAGTTAGGTAGGCCAGGAATGGTTCTGTCCACGGGGCTATAATGGCCATTATTACGTGGGCTGAAGGTGTTATTTTGGTGGCAGAGCCTCCGATTGTGTCAGAGTGTTCGGTATCGGGCATTTTGGCCGGGTCTGGACTATTGTTACTGGTGTCCCCTTCCCATACTATGGATGGCTTGAATAGCCTTTCTAGAAATATGTTGGGGGGGGTGCATCGCGTTTTGCGCCGATGCGGGTGAGGATATCGGCCGCTTGATTGTTTTCCCGAGCCACATGGTGAAATTCGAGCCCCTCGAACCGAGCTGACATTTTTAGGACGTCATTTCGGTAGGCCACCATTTTCGGATCCTTTGCGTCAAAGTCTCCATTTATTTGGGATATTGCAAGGTTTGAATCCCCACGCACCTCCAGGCGTTGAATGCCCATGGAGACTGCCATCCGAAGACCATGCAACAGAGCTTCGTATTCGGCTGCGTTGTTGGAGTCTGTATACAATATTTGTAGTACATACTGAACGGTATCTCCGGTTGGGGGACGTCAGGACGACGCCAGCCCCTAGACCAGCCAGCATTTTAGAACCATCAAAGTGCATGATCCAATTGGAGTATGTGCCGTACTCTTTAGGGAGTTCGGCCTCCGTCCATTCGGCGACAAAGTCGGCCAATACTTGCGACTTAATGGCTCGTCGAGGTTTGTATGTTATGTCGAATGGGAGGAGCTCAATGGCCCATTTAGCAATCCGGCCTGTAGCGTCGCGGTTGTTTATAATATCATTAAGTGGCACTTCCAAGGCTACTGTAATCGAACACTCTTGAAAGTAGTGTCGCAGCTTCCGGGATGCCATGAATACCGCATAGGCTATCTTTTGATAATGTGGGTACCGTGATTTGCATGGAGTGAGGATAGTGGATACATAGTATACCGGCTTTTGAAGAGGGAATTTATGTCCGTCAGCTTCTCGTTCGACGACGAGCACTGCACTTACAACTTGATGAGTTGCCGCAATATACAACATCATTGATTCGCCGATGTTTGGCGCGGCCAGGATTGGGTTGGTTACCAAAATGGCCTTTATTTCTTCCAATCCAGCTGTGGCAGCGTCCGTCCACTCAAAGTGTTCGGTGCGCCTAAGGAGGCGATAAGGGGTAAAGCCTTTTCTCCTAAGCGGGAGATAAAGCGGCTTAGAGTCGCCACGCATCCAGTTAACTTCTGGATTTGTTTGAGGTCTGTTGGGGTAGCCAACTATGACAAAGCTCGGATTTTGGCCGGATTAGCTTCAATACCTCTACTGGAGACAATGAAACCCAGGAGCTTTCCGGCTGGTACGGCAAAAACGCATTTTTCCGGATTGAGCTTGATGTCGTATGTTTGGAGGTTGTCGAATGTGAGCCTCAAGTCATCTATCAAAGAGTCGACGTGTTTGGTTTTGACGACCACATCGTCTATGTATGCCTCTACTGTTTTGCCGATTTGTTTCTCCAGACATGTCTGAATCATGCGTTGATATGTTGTGCTGGCGTTTTTGAGCCCAAAAGGCATTGTGTTGAAACAGAAGGGACTGTATGGTGTGATGAATGCTGTTGCGGCTTGGTCGGACTCCGCCATCTTGATTTGGTGGTAACCGGAGTATGCGTCGAGGAAACACAATGACTCATGTCCTGCGGTAGCATCGATAATTTGATTGATGCGGGGGAGGGGGAAGGGATCCTTTGCGCAAGCTTTATTGAGGTCCTTGAAATCGACACAAAGGTGCCAGGATTTATCCTTCTTTGGTACCATCACCAGGTTTGCTAGCCAGTCCGGGTGTTTTATCTCTCTGATGAATTCGGCCTCCAATAACATTGCTAGTTCCTCTCCCATGGCCTGTCTCTTAGGTTCGGAGAAACGCCAAAGAGCTTGCTTGACCGGCTTGAATCCCTTTAGGATATTGAGGCTATGCTCGGCCAGCCTGCGTGGGATTCCTGGCATGTCTGAGGGGTGCCAGGCGAATATGTCCCAATTCTCACGCAGGAACTCTCGTAGTGCGGCGTCCACGGAGGGGTTTAACTGTGCCCGGATGGAGGCTGTTTTTGTGGGATCCGTTGGGTGGACTTGGAATTTGACTATTTCATCCGCTGGTTTAAAAGAGGTGGACTTGGATCTCTTATCGAGTATCACGTCGTCCCTCTCCACTGTGGAGCATAGCATGGTTAATTCCTCGGCCAAGAGGGCTTCAGATATTGCCTCGAGGGCCAGTGCGGCTGTTTTGTTTTTGGCGCGGAGTGTTGTGTCCGGATCACTGGCGAGGGTGATGATTCAGTTGGGCCCGGGCATTTTGAGCTTCATGTACCCATAATGGGGTACGGCTTGGAAGATCGTGAACGCCTCACGTCCTAAAAGGGCATGGTATCCACTGCTGAACGGGGACACTTGAAATGTAATTTCTTTGGACCTATAATTCTCTGGCGTACCGAATACCACATCTAGTGTGATTTTCCCAGCGCGTCGTGCCTCCCGACTGGGTATGATTCCCCTGAAGGTTGTACTACTTTGCTCAATGCGGTTCCAGTCTATTTCCATTTTTTGAAGAGTTTCCTCATAGATGAGGTTTAATCCGCTGCCGCCATCCATGAGTACTTTGGTGAGTCGAAAGCCATCCACAATTGGACTGAGGACCAGTGCGGCTGGTGCTCGGGCTGTTCATAATTTAGGTTCATCACTGGCATTGAAGGTAATAGCCGTGTCGCTCCATGGATTTATTGCTGCTACGTGGCAGATTTTGGCCATGCCGCGGAGTGTTCGCTTGCGCCTATTATTTGAAGCAAAGGTCTCAAAGACTGTTAACACCGTATTGTTATCCACGGGATGGTGCTCCGTGGCATTTGGGATAAGAAGATCCTCACCACTTTTGGCCACCTGCTGGAGTATCCAACATCCTCTAAGGCTGTGCATTGGTATTGTATCCGTTGTACTATGAATTTTGGAGGGTCCGTTAAGCCATCCCTCCAGTACGGTTCCATGCCCTGTAGAGGATTTTTGTTTCTTTGCAACTAGCTCGTGTGTCTTACGATAGTGCACCCTTTTACTTCGGACTGGGTGTGTATTCGGAGCCGGATTATCCCAAAATTTTGTTTTAGTTTTCCAGGCGTTTTCCATCGCATAGTACTTTCGTACTATGGACGCCAAGTCAGCGAAGCGTGATATGTCACAATGACTTAAGGCGTTAAGGATTCCCTTATCTGTGCAATTATTGCAGAAAAGTGAGACTGCATCTTCCTCGTGACAGTCCTTAACCTTCTTCATCACAAGGAGGAATCTGGCCCAATAATGATGTACTGTTTCATGGGGCTCTTGCCTGATGTGGGAAAGATCATTTATGTCTGGATGGGTGGGTGGATTTGAGTCCGAACCCCTGCCCGATCTGAGACCCAGGGGCCGAGGAGTTTCCAATCTTGGAAGTTCGGGTTCCGGAGTGTTACCCGATAAGTCTGGCCCGCTGCCTGATTCTAGGTTCAGGGCTTGGGTGATGTCCTCCTGCAAGCTGGTATCCAGCTCGGAGAGCTCAGGAATCCGGACATACTTAGTCCTCAAAATAGAGGAAGAGTTGCCGCATTGTTCCTCCACCACCGCAACATGATGGGTGACCGATGGAGAGTTAATCCCACTTTGATCGGGTTTAAGCCCAATCCGATCATAGTCTGTAGCAACTCCCAAGGCAGCGATGCGATCCAAGAGTTCGTTTAGGGAAGAGAGCTCCATTGGATCCATCTGCTCGGCGACTTCCGAGCTGACATGGAGGCTGTTTTTGATGACCCGAGAAGTCATCATTGGTGCAGCGGCTGAACGGGCAGTCATGACGAAACTGCCTAGCCGGAGAGTTTGGCCGATAGCCAGAGCTCCCCCAACGGTAATGTTGCTTTTAATGGGACGAGGCATACTTCCTTACGGCGACGTCACAGAGGAACTCTCAATGGAAGCACCAATGTCGGTGTCAAAACCGGCGGATCTCGGGCAGGGGGTCTCGAACTGTGCGTCTAAGGCGGATGGTAACAAGAGGCAGGGGACACGATGTTTTACCCAGGTTCGGGCCCTCTTGATGGAGGTAAAACCCTACGTCCTGCTTGATTTATTCTTGATGATATGAGTATTACAAGAGTTGATCTACCACGAGATCGGAGAGGCTAAACCCTAGAAGCTAGCCTATGGTATGATTGTATGTTGTTCTATGGACTAAAACCCTCTGGTTTATATAGACACCGGAGGGGGCTAGGGTTACACAAGGTCGGTTACAAAGGAGGAGATATACATATCCGTATTGCCTAGCTTGCCTTCCACGCCAAGTAGAGTCCCATCCGGACACGAGACGAAGTCTTCAATCTTGTATCTTCATAGTCCAACAATTCGGCCAAAGGATATTATCCGGCTGTCCGGATACCCCCTAATCTAGGACTCCCTCAGCAAGCAATATGTATATACCAACGCCCACAACTCCTTTGTGTTCTACTCGTGCATACAACATCTAGCGTAAACCTGGCTCTGATACCACTGTTGGGGAACGCAGTGATTTCAAAAAAATTCCTATGCACACGCAAGATCATGGTGATGCATAGCAACGAGAAGGGAAGAGTGTTGTCCATGTACCCTCATAGACCATAAGCGGAAGCGTTATGAGAACACGGTTGATGTAGTCGTATGTCGTCACGATCCTACCAATCCAAGTACCGAATGTACGGCACCTCCGAGTTCAGCACACATTCAGCTCGGTGACATCCCATGAACTCTGATCCAGCAGAGCTTCAAGGGAGAGTTCCATCAGCACGATGGCGTGATGACGATGATGATGATGCTACCGTCGCAGGGCTTCGCCTAAGCACTACGATGATATGACTGAGGTGGATTATGGTGGAGGGGGGAACCGCACACGGCTAAGGGATCAATTATCAACTTGTGTGTCGATAGGGTGCCCCCCTCCCCCGTATATAAAGGAGTGGAGGAGGGGGAGGGCCGGCCCTCTACTATGTCACACCCTGGGGAGTCCTACTCCCACCGGGAGTAGGATTCCTCCCTTCCAAGTAGTAGGAGTAGGAGAAATGGAAGGGGAAGAGAGAAGAGAAGGAAGGAGGGGGCGCCGCCCCTCCCCCTAGTCCAATTCAGACTAGGCCTTGGGGGGCGCACGGCCTGCCCTAGGCAGCCCCTCTCTCTCTCTCCCCTAAAGCCCAATAAGGCCCATATACTCCCCGGTGAATTCCTGTAACTCTCCGGTACTCTGATAAATACCCGAACCACTCAGAACTTTTCTGATATCTGAATATAGCCTTCCAATATATTGATCTTTACGTCTCGAACATGTCGAGACTCCTCGTCATGTCCCTGATCTCATCCGGGACTCCGAACAAGCTTCGGTACATCAAAACACATAAACTCATAATACCGATTGTCACCAAACGTTAAGCGTGCGGACCCTACGGGTTCGAGAACGATGTAGACGTGACCGAGACTTGTCTCTAGTCAATAACCAATAGTGGACCTGGATGCACATATTGGCTCCTACATATTCTACGAAGATCTTTATCAATCAAACCGCATAACAACATACGTCGTTCCCTTTGTCATCGGTATGTTACTTGCCCGAGATTCGATCGTCGGTATCATCATACCTAGTTCAATCTCGTTACCGACAAGTCTCTTTACTCATTCCGTAATGCAACATCCCGCAACTAACTTATTAGTCACATTGCTTGCAAGGCTTATAGTGATGTGCATTACCGAGAGGGCCCAGAGATACCTCTCCGACAATCGGAGTGATAAATCCTAATCTCGATCTATGCCAACTCAACAAGTACCATGGGAGACACCTATAGAGCATCTTTATAATCACCCAGTTATGTTGTGATGTTTGATAGAACACTAAGTGTTCCTCCGGTATTCGGGAGTTGCATAATCTCATAGTCATAGGAACATGTATAAGTTATGAAGAAAACAATAGCAATAAACTAAAGGATCATAGTGCTAAGCTAACGGATGGGTCAAGTCAATCACATCATTCTCCAATGATGTGATCCCATTCATCAAATGACAACTCATGTCTATGGCTAGGAAACTTAACCATCTTTGGTTAACGAGCTAGTCAAGTAGAGGCATACTAGTGACACTCGGTTTGTCTATGTATTCACACATGTACTAAGTTTCTGGTTAATACAATTCTAGCATGAATAATAAACTTTTATCATGATATAAGGAAATATAAATAACAACTTTATTATTGCCTCTAGTGCATATTTCCTTCAGTCTCCCACTTGCACTAGAGTCAATAATCTAGATTACATTGTAATGATTCTAATACCCATGGAGTCTTGGTGCTGATCATGTTTTGCTTGTGAGAGAGACTTAGTCAATGGGTCTTCAACATTCAGATCCGTATGTATCTTGAAAATCTCTATGTGTCCCTCCTTGACTTGATCGCGGATGGAATTGAAGCGTATCTTGATGTGCTTGGTTCTCTTGTGAAATCTGGATTCCTTTGCCAAGGCAATTGCACCAGTATTGTCACAAAATATTTTCATTGGACCCGATGCACTAGGTATGACAGCTAGATCGGATATGAACTCCTTCATTTGTTTCTTCTGAAGCAGCTATGTATTCTGCTTCGCATGTAGATCCCGCCACGACGCTTTGCTTAGAACTGTACCAACTGATAGCTCCACCATTCAATAAAAATATGTATACGGTTTGTTACTTAGATTCATCTGGATCAGTGTCAAAGCTTGCATCGATGTAACCGCTTACGACGAGCTCTTTGTCATCTCCATAAATGAGAAACATATCCTTAGTCCTTTTCAGGTATTTCAGGATATTCTTGACCGATGTCCAGTGATCCACATCCACTCCTGGATTACTCTGGTACCTCCCTACTAAACTAATAGCAAGGCACACATTAGGTCTGGTACACAACATTGCATACATGATAGATCCTATGGTTGAAGCATCAGGAATGACTTTCATTTTCTCTCTATCTTCTGCAGTGGTCGGGCATTGAGTCTGACTCAACTTCACACCTTGTAACACAGGCAAGAACCCTTTCTTTGCTTGATCCATTTTGAACTTCTTCAAAACTTTATCAAGGTATGTGCTTTCTGAAAGTCCAATTAAGCGTCTTGATCTATCTCTATAGATCTTGATGCCCAATATATAAGCATCTTCACCGAGGTCTTTCATTGAAAAATTCTTATTCAAGTATAATTTTATGCTATTCAGAAATTCAGTATCATTTCTGATCAACAATATTTCATCCACATAAAATAGCAGAAATGCTATAGAGCTCCCACTCACTTTCTTGTAAATACAGGCTTCTCCAAAATTTTGTGTAAAACCATATGCTTTGATCACACTATCAAAGCGTATATTCTAACTCCGAGATGCTTGCACCAGTCCATAAATGGATTGCTAGAGCTTACACACTTTGTTAGCACCTTTTGGATCGACAAAACCTTCTGGTTGCATCATGTACAACTCTTCTTTAAGATATCCATTAAGGAATGCAATTTTGACATCCATTTGCCAAATTTCGTAATCATAAAATGCGGTAATTGCTAACATGATTCGGACGGACTTAAGCATTGCTACGGGTGAGATGGTCTCATCATAGTCAACTCATTGGACTTGTCGAAAACCTTTCGCAACAAGTTGAGCTTTGTAGACAGTAACATTACCGTCAACGTCAATCTTCTCCTTGAAGATCCATTTATTCTCTATGGCTTGCCGATCATCGATCAAGTCAACCAAAGTCCACACTTTGTTCTCATACATGGATCCCATCTCAGATTTCATGGCCTCAAGCCATTTTGCGGAATCTGGGATCATCATCGCTTCCTCATAGTTCGTAGGTTCGTCATGGTCAAGTAACATGACCTCCAGAAACCCTAAACAGTTCGGTCTCACCAATGGGATCCCGGTCTCACCGAGATGGGCTTGCAAACTCTCTGTTGCCTGTTGCATCTATTTCGGTCTCACCGAGATATGCAATCGGTCCCACCGAGTTTGCCTGACCAACTCTCTGTTTTCCTTATTACCAAAATCGGTCCCATCGAGTTTGTATAATCGATCAAACCGAGTTGAGTGTTTACCCTAACCCTAGCACATCGGTCCCACCGAGTTGATCATATCGGTCCCATTGAAATTCCTAACGTTCACATTTTGAACCATATCGGACTGACCAAGTTTCTCGATACGGTCCCATCGAGTTTGGTGAAATGTGTGTAACGGCTAGATTTTGTGTGGAGGCTATATATACCCCTTCACCCACTCTTCATTCGTGGAGAGAGCCATCAGAACGTGCCTACACTTCCAACATACATTTTCTCAGAGAGAACCACCTACTCATGTGTTGAGACCAAGATATTCCATTCCAACCACAAGAATCTTGATCTCTAGCCTTCCCCAAGTTGCTTTCCATTCAAATCATCTTTCCACCAAATCCAAATCTGTGAGAGAGAGTTGAGTGTTGGGGAGACTATCATTTGAAGCACAAGAGCAAAGAGTTCATCATCAACACACCATTTATTACCTTTTGGAGAGTGGTGTCTCCTAGATTGGTTAGGTGTTACTTGGGAGCCTCCGACAAGATTGTGGAGTTGAACCAAGGAGTTTGTATGGGCAAGGAGATCGCCTACTTCGTGAAGATCTACCCAAGTGAGGCAAGTTCTTCGCGGGCGATGACCATGGTGAGATAGACAAGGTTGCTTCTTCCTGGACCCTTCGTGGGTGGAGCCCTCCGTGGACTCGTGCAGCCATTACCCTTCGTGTGTTGAAGTCCCCATCAACGTGGATGTACGATAGCACCATCTATCGGAACCACGCCAAAAATCTCCGTGTCTCCAATGGCGTTTGCATACTCCAATCCCATCCCTTTACATTCTTGAAACTTGCATGCTTTACTTTCCGCTGCTCTTATACTCTTGCCATGCTTGCTTGAAATGTATAGTGAATGTTTAAACTTGTGCTAAAATCCACCTTAACTTAAAGAAATTAAAAACTGCTACTTTTCTTTGTTGAGTGTCTAATCACCACCCCTCTAGACACCTCTTCTCGATCCTGCAGAAGCCTTGCAAGCAAAGTGACTAATGAGTTAGTTACGGGAAGATGTATTACAGAACGAGTAAAGAGACTTGCTGGTAACGAGATTGAACTAGGTATGAAGATACCATCGATCGAATCTTGGGCAAGTAACATACCAATGACAAAGGGAGTGGCGTATGTTGTCATAACGGTTCGACTGATAAAGATCTTCGTAGAATATGTAGGAGCCAATATGACCAACTAGGTTCCGCTATTGGTTATTAACCGGAGAGGTGGCTCGGTCATGTCTACATAGTTCAAGAAGAATTGGAACTATTGTGTTGATGGTTAAAAGACCACTAGTTTCAAGAAAAGGGCAAAGGAAAAGAAAGGGAACTTCAAGAAGAATGACAAGCAAGCTGCCAGTCCTGTGAAGAAGCCCAAAGGTAGATCTAAGCCTGAAACTGAGTGCTTATACTGCAAAGGGAATGGTCATTGGAAGCAGAACTACCACAAATACTTGGCGGATAAGAAGCATGGCAAAAGTGAACAAAGGTATATTTCATATACATGTTATTGATGTGTACTTTACTAGTGTTCATAGTAACACCATGGTATTTGATACGGTTCAGTTGCTAAGATTAGTAACTTAAAACAGGAGTTGCAAAATGAACAGAGACTAGTTAAGGGTGAGGTGACGATGTGTGTTGAAAGTGATTCCAAGGTTGATAAGATCACCATCGCACACTCCCTCTACCTTCGGGATTATTGTTGAACCTAAATAAATGTTATTTGGTGTTTGCGTTGAGCATGAATATGATTAGATAATGTTTATTGCAATACGATTATTCATTTAAGTCAGAGAATAATTGTTGTTCTATTTACATGAATAAAACCTTCAATGGTCATACACCCAATGTGAATGGTTTATCGAATCTCGATCCTAGTGATACACATATCCATAATATTGATGCCAAAAGATGCAATGTTGAAAATGATAGTGCAACATATTTGTGGCGCTACCATTTAGGTCATATTGGTATAAAGCGCATGAAGAAACTCCATGTAGATGTACTTTTGGAATCACTTGATTATGAATCATTAGATACGTGCGAACCATGCCTCATGGGCAATATGACTAAAACTCCGTTCCCCGGAACAATGGAGCGAGCTAATGACTTATTGGAAATAATACATACCGATGTATGCGGTTCGATGAGTATTGAGGCACGCGGTGGGTATCGTTATTTTCTGACCTTCACAGATGATTTGAGCAGATATGGGTATATCTACTTAATGAAACACAAGTCTGAAACATTTAAAAAGTTCAAAGAATTTCAGAGTCAAGTGGAGAATCATCTTAATAAGAAAATAAAGTTTCTATGATCTGATCGCAGAGGCGAATATTTGAGTTACGAGTTTGGCCTTCATTTAAAATATGTGGAATAGTTTCACAACTCACGCCACCTGGAACACCACAGCGTAATGGTGTGTCCAAACATCATAACCGTACTTTATTAGATATGGTGCAATCTATGATGCCTCTTACCGATTTACCACTATCGTTTTGGGGTTATGCATTAGAGACAACTGCATTCAAGTTAAATAGGGCACCGTCTAAATCCGTTGAGACGACACCGTTTGAACTGTGGTTTGGCAAGAAACCTAAGCTGTCGTTTCTTAAAGTTTGGGGTTGCAACACTAATGTCAAAAGGTTTCAGCCTTATAAGCTCGAACCCAAATCGGAGAAGTGCGTCTTCATAGGATACTCTAAGAAAACAATTGGGTACACCTTCTACCATAGATCCGAAGGCAAGATCTTTGTTGCCATGAATGGAAACTTTCTAGAGAAGGAGTTTCTCTCGAAAGAAGTGAGTGGGAGGAAAGTAGAACTTGATGAGGTAATTGTACCTTCCCTCGAATTGGAAAGTAGCACATCAGTGAAATCCGTTCCCGTGATGCCTACACCAACTAGAGAGGAAGCTAATGATGATGATCATAAAACTTCGGATCAAGTTACTACTGGACCTCGTAGGTCGAACAAAGCATGTTCCGCACCAGAGTGGTATGGTAATCCTGTCCTGGAAGTCATGTTATTAGACCATGACGAACCTACGAACTATGAAAAAGCTATGATGAGCCCAGATTCCGACAGATGGCTTGAGGCCATGAAATCTAAGATAGGATCCATATATGAGAATAAAGTGTGGACTTTGGTGGACTTGCCCAATGATCGGCAAGACATTGAGAATAAATGGATCTTCAAGAGGAAGACATACACTGATGGTAGTGTTACTATCTACAAAGCTCGACTTGTCACAAAAGGTTTTCGATAAGTTCAAGGTGTTGACTACGATGAGATTTTCTCACTCATAGTGATACTTAAGTCTGTCCGAATCATGTTAGCAATTGCCGCATTTTATGAAATGTGTCAAATGGATGTCAAAACTGCATTTCTTAATTGATTTCTTAAAGAAGAGTTGTGTATTATGCAACCAGAAGGTTTTGTCGATCCTAAAGGTGCTAACAAAGTGTGCAAGCTCCAGCGACCCATTTATGGAATGGTGCAAGCATCTCGGAGTTGGAATATACGCTTTGATGAGGTGATCAAAGCATATGGTTTTATACATACTTTCAGAGAAGCCTGTATTTACAAGAAAGTGAGTGGGAGCTCTCTAGCATTTCTAATATTATATGTGGATGACATATTATTGATTAGAAATGATGTTGAATTTCTGGATAGCATAAAAGGATACTTGAATAAGACTTTTTCAATGAAAGACCTCGGTGAAGCTGCTTACATATTGGGCATCAAGATCTATAAAGATATATCAAGACGCTTGATAAGACTTTCAATGAGTACATACCTTGAAAAGATTTTGAAGGAGTTCAAAATGGATCAGTCAAAGAAGGAGTTCTTGCCTGTATTGTAAGGTATGAAGTTGATTAAAGACTCAAAACCCTACCAAGGCAAAAGATAAAGAGAGAATGAAAGTCATTCCCTATGCCTCAGCCATAGGTTCTATAAAGTATGCCATGCTGTGTACCAAACCTGTTGTGTACCTTTCCATGAGTTTGGCAAGGGGGTACAACAGTGATCCAGGACTAGATCACTGGACACAACGGTTAAAATTATCCTTAGTTACCTTAAAGAGGACTATGGAAATGTTTCTCGGTTATGGAGGAGATAAAGAGTTTGTTGTAAAGAGTTACGTCGATGCAAGCTTTGACACTGATATAGATGACTCCCTGTCTCAATCTAGATACGTATTGAACGTAGGAGCAATTAGCTAGAGTAGCTCCATGCAGCACATTGTAGACATAGAAATTTGCAAAATACATACGGATCTGAATGTGGCAGACCCGTTGACTAAACTTCTTTCACAAGCAAAACATGATCACACCTTAATACTCTTTGGGTGTTAATCACATAGTGATGTGAACTAGATTATTGAGTCTAGTAAACCCTTTGGGTGTTGGTTACATTGCTATGTGAACTATGGGTGTTAATCACATAAAGATGTGAACTATTGGTGTTAAATCACATGGCGATGTGAACTAGATTATTGACTCTAGTGCAAGTGGGAGACTGAAGGAAATATGTCCTAGAGGCAGTAATAAAGTTGTTATTTTATATTTCTGTAACATCCCAAATTTGCAATTTGGAATATTATACATTAGATCATCATGCATATCATATTTTCTTGCATTTTGGTTGATCCTAGAAATTTCACGCAACTCAAGGACCCACGGAGAGAGTTGGAGATTTCATTATTTTCATATTTGAGTTCTCTCAAATTTTGAAAAGAGGATCATTTGATTTATTTATTACATCTTCAATTATTTTTCCAATATCAAAAAAAATGAGAGAGGGAATAATATGACTTTCCCAAAGTTAGGAAAAATGAAGATTTAATGAATAAGTCAAGTTTTGGTTTTGCCGGAGTTCTTTTGCGTTTTTATTTGGATAGGGAAAAATGCGGGTTTTCAAAAATTGCATTCTAGGTCCGGAGTAAAGTTCATTTTGTTCGACTCATTTTTAGGAGTCGGGGAAAATTTACTTTAGTAATTTTGGAGTTCTTTTAGTTTAGTTTTCTTTTGTTTTTCTGCGCGTGAATCCAGTTAAAAAAAAGGGACCAAGGCCAGCCGGGCCAAAGGCCCAGCCAGCCGGCCGCCTCCCCAGCCAGCGCGCGCGCCAGGCCGCCGCCTCCCTCGCTCTAGGCCGAGTCCTAGAGGGACTCTAGGCCGGTTAGCCCCCCCTTTCCTTGTTTTGTTTTCCCTCTTTTGCTTGCCCCCTACCCCAAGTAATCCCCCCACCTATATAAATACACCCCAAACCCCCCCTCTCCCCACATCAATCCCAAGCCCCTCTCCTCCTTAGCCTCGCCCCACCCCGCGCCCCTCACCCGCCGCCGCCGCCCTATAGCCGCCGCCGCCGCCCTATAGCCGCCGTCGCCGCCGTTCGCCGGAGCCTCGCCGAGGTTGTCCCGCGCCGCGTCTCTTTTTCTCCCCTCGGTTCAGTTTTTCTTCTAAACCGTTCCGGTTCTTTCTTAACCGTTCCGGTTTTCTTTCGTTTTTTGTTTTGGTTTTCTTTTCCGAAAACCCTAGATCGGTTTTCGTTCTTCTTTCGGACCGTTCGTCTCAACGAACGTGATCACCGATTATTCCCTGGTTAACGACGCCCGTTCGTTTAATCGTTCTTCTTTTTCTTTTCGTCGGATTTATTCCGCGATCGTGATCTCAGATCCGATCCTCGTTCTAGTCTTTCTTCTCGCTCGTTTATCGGAATCAGGTGATTCAAGCGCTTGGAGTTTCGTTTCGAAACCGCCGTTCCGTCTAATCAACTTAAACAAGTTTTTGCCACAATAAAATTTGACCTAGTTTCAACCTGCTAGAACCGAGTTGTTTTCTTCCGCCGTTTGTTTTTCCGTCGTCTGTTCGGTTCTTTCTTTCTTTGCAACCGGAGTTCTCAAGTTGAACTTTCTGGTTCGTTCTCTTGTTCGAGTTTTACCTGTGCATTAGATGAGTACTTATTGTGTGCTTGTTGTTTGTCTGCGATAGATCACCCGGATTGCGCCGCCTATTACTTCGAAACCCTAGGTCTCGCGGATCATCAGCAAGGCAAGTAACACTTTGATCATACCTTTTCTACAACCCAGTTTTATTGCATTAGATCAATCCTCTCACATTGCATGATTAGGATCTAATTAAACTGTGGGATGGGAAGTAGATGAGGTAGTACCTATCACCTGTATTATTATGAAACCTTTGGGAGTTACTTCTACGTTTGCTTATTATGCCATGCTATGCTAGTAGACGTGGATTGGGTGAGTGATATCCATGACAGATGTGAGATTGTTAATTTTAATGGTTTATCCAAGGTGGCACTTAAACACACATCTGGGTGGATTGAGGCACCTGATGTCTATCAGGACTTGCCTGTTTTATTTTGGATCGCCACCCAGGCTCAAAGGGATCATAAGATAATTCATGCTAGAAACTTCCGTGTGCAGCCACATGCTACTATGGGCTCTGGCATAGTTGACTAAGTTGTGCGAACTCTTACGGGGTGGACTAGCAGATGTAAGGGTTGTAGGTGGTACGGTCTACCCCACAGGTAAGGTGCTAGCGCTTCTGAAAGACTATGTCTCGGTCATCCGTTTCTCAAACACCATGTAGTGCGAGAAAACAAACAGAGGCGATCGAGTCATGTGGGGAAAAGTGCGCAAATCTCTGCAGAGTGTACAAACTAATCATGATTAGCCGTGTCCCCGGTTATGGACAACTTGAGTATCTAGTACTTGAATATCATGTGAATCTCAACATGTTACTTCAAATTAATAGTGTTGGGTTTAACTGTTCACTTAATTGGGATCGGAATGCTGTCAACCATTCTCGATGTTTAACAACTACCATGATAGTTAAATAAATTTATTCCTTTGCAGTACGGAAAAATTGGCTTTACGCAAAACTGTAACCATAGAGCTTTCCACCAGCCATATATGCATATAGTATAGCTGTTTCATTCCATTACTCTCTATGTGTTACATTGCCAGCATATTCCATGTGCTGACCCGTTTTCGGGCTGCAACTTTCATGTTGCATACTTTTCAGACGACGAGTAAGGTGCTTTTAGGTCGTGGTTCTATACTCAGTGATGCCATTGGAGTTGATGGACCCATTTACCTTCCGAGTCTTCCGCTGTTATCGTTATTAGATGGCCTTAAGCCATATTTATTGTAATAAGTTCTCTTTGAGACAACGATGTATAAGTGTGTGATTGCCACTCTCCTATAAATCCTTCGATGTACTGTGTGGTGTCAGCATTACTGATCCAGGGATGACACCGGAGCACAGTAGACTTGATCCATTCGGGTCGGGTCGCTACAGAGATGGTATCAGAGCACACGCTGACTCTAGGACACGACCACTAAGTTAAAGCCATAGATTACCATTCTCTTCTCATTTTCTTGTTGGGGAACGTTGCAGAAAATTAAAAATTTTCCTACGGTTTCACCAAGATCCATCTATGAGTTCATCTAAGCAACGAGTCTAGGGAGAGAGTTTGCATCTACATACCACTTGTATATCGCGTGCGGAAGCTTGCAAGGTGATGATGTAGTCGTACTCGACGTGATTCAAATCACCGATGACCTGCGCCGAACGGACGGCACCTCCGCGTTCAACACACGTACGGAACAGCCACGTCTCCTCCTTCTTGATCCAGCAAGGAAGGGAGGAGAGGTTGAGGGAGATGGCACCAGCAGCAGCACGACGGCGTGGTGTTGATGGAGCTGCAGTACTCCGGCAGAGCTTCGCTAAGCACTATGGAGGTGGAGGAGGTGTTGATGAGGGAGAAGGAGGCAACCAAAGGCCAGGGTGTTCAGGTATGAAGTCCCTCCTCTCCCCCACTATATATAGGGGTGCCAAGGGGGGGTGGCCGGCCCTAGGAGATCCAATCTCCTAGGGGGTGCAGCGGCCAAGGGGGGTTTTCCCTCCCCCCAAGGCACCTAGGAGGTGCCTTACCCTCCTAGGACTCTTGCCCCCTTGAACCCTAGTCGCATGGGCCTATGTGGGGCTGGTGCCCTTGGCCCATTAGGCCAAGGCGCACCCCCACACAGCCCATGTGGCCCCCCGAGACAGGTGGACCCACCCGGTGGACCCCCGGGACCCTTCCGGTGGTCCCGGTACAATACCGATAACCCCGAAACTTGTCCCGATGCCCGAAACAGGACTTCCCATATATAAATCTTTACCTCCGGACCATTCCGGAACTCCTCGTGACGTCCGGGATCTCATCCGGGACTCCGAACAACATTCGGGTTACTGCATATACATATCCCTATAACCCTAGCGTAACTGAACCTTAAGTGTGTAGACCCTACGGGTTCGGGAGACATGCAGACATGACCGAGACTCTCTCAGTCAATAACCATCAGCGGGATCTGGATACCCATGATGGCTCCCACATGCTCCTCGATGTTGTCATCGGATGAACCACTATGTCGAGGATTCGATCAAACCCCTGTATGCAATTCCCTTTGTCAATCGGTACGTTACTTGCCCGAGACTCGATCGTCGGTATCCCAATACCTTGTTCAGTCTCGTTACTGGCAAGTCACTTTACTCGTACCGTAATGCATGATCCCGTGTCCAACACCTTGGTCACATTGAGCTCAATATGATGATGCATTACCGAGTGGGCCCAGAGATACCTCTCCGTCATACGGAGTGACAAATCCCAGTCTCGATCCGTGTCAACCCAACAGCTACTTTCGGAGATACCTGTAATGCACCTTTATAGTCACCCAGTTACGTTGTGACGTTTGGTATACCCAAGGCACTCTTACGGTATCCGGGAGTTACACGATCTCATGGTCGAAGGAAGAGATACTTGACACTTGCAAAGCTCTAGCAAAACGAACTACACGATCTTTTATGCTATGCTTATGATTGGGTCTAGTCCATCACATCATTCTCCTAATGATGTGATCCCGTTATCAATGACATCCAATGTCCATAGTCAGGAAACCATGACTATCTGTTGATCACAACGAGCTGGTCAACTAGAGGCTTACCAGGGACATTGTGTGGTCTAAGTATTCACACGTGTATTACGATTTCCGGATAATACAGTTATAGCATGAATACAAGACAATTATCATGAACAATGAAATATAATAATACTTTTATTATTGCCTCTAGGGCATATTTCCAACAGTCTCCCACTTGCACTAGAGTCACTAATCTAGTTACATTGTGATGAATCGAACACCCATAGAGTTCTGGTGTTGATCATGTTTTGCACGCGAGAGAGGTTTAGTCAGCGGATCTGCGACATTCAGATCCGTGTGCACTTTGCAAATCTCTATGTCTCCATCTTGAACATTTTCACGGATGGAGTTGAAACAACGCTTGATGTGCCTGGTCTTCTTGTGAAACCTGGGCTCCTTTGCGAGGGCAATAGCTCCAGTGTTGTCACAGAAGAGTTTGATCGGCCCCGACGCATTGGGTATGACTCCTAGGTCGGTGATGAACTCCTTCACCCAAATCGCTTCATGTGCTGCCTTCGAGGCTGCCATGTACTCCGCTTCACACGTAGATCCCGCCACGACGCTCTGCTTGCAGCTGCACCAGCTTACTGCTCCACCATTCAACATATACACGTATCCGGTTTGTGACTTAGAGTCATCCAGATCTGAGTCGAAGCTAGCATCGACGTAACCCTTTACGACGAGCTCTTCGTCTCCTCCATAAACGAGAAACATGTCCTTTGTCCTTTTCAGGTACTTCAGGATATTCTTGACCACTGTCCAGTGTTCCTTGCCGGGATTACTTTGGTATCTTGCTACCAAACTTACGGCAAGGTTTACATCGGGTCTGGTACACAGCATGGCATACATAATAGATCCTATGGCTGAAGCATAGGGGATGACACTCATCTCTTCTTTATCTTTTGCCGTGGTCGGTGACTGAGCTGAGCTCAGTCTCATACCTTGTAACATAGGCAAGAACCCCTTCTTGGACTGATCCATTCTGAATCTCTTCAAAATCTTATCAAGGTATGTGCTTTGTGAAAGACCTATGAGGCGTCTCGATCTATCTCTATAGATCTTGATGCCTAATATATAAGCAGCTTCTCCAAGGTCCTTCATTGAAAAACACTTATTCAAGTAGGCCTTAATGCTGTCCAGAAATTCTATATTAATTCCCATCAGGAGTATGTCATCTACATATAATATGAGAAATGCTACAGAGCTCCCACTCACTTTCTTGTAAACGCAGGCTTCTCCATAAGTCTGCATAAACCCAAACGCTTTGATCATCTCATCAAAGCGAATGTTCCAACTCCGAGATGCTTGCACCAGTCCATAAATGGATCGCTGGAGCTTGCATACTTTGTTAGCGTTCCGAGGATCGACAAAACCTTCCGGCTGCATCATATACAGTTCTTCCTTAAGATGCCCGTTAAGGAATGCTGTTTTGACGTCCATCTGCCATATCTCATAATCATAGTATGCGGCAATTGCTAACATGATTCGGACGGACTTTAGCTTCGCTACGGGAGAGAATGTCTCGTCGTAGTCAATCCCTTGAACCTGTCGATAACCCTTAGCGACAAGTCGAGCTTTATAGATGGTAACATTACCATCCGCGTCCGTCTTCTTCTTAAAGATCCATTTGTTTTCTATCGCTCGCCGATCATCGGGCAAGTCTGTCAAAGTCCATACTTTGTTTTCATACATGGATTCTATCTCGGATTTCATGGCTTCAAGCCATTTGTTGGATTCCGGGCCCGTCATTGCTTCTTCATAGTTCGAAGGTTCATTGTTGTCTAACAACATGATTTCTAGGACAGGGTTGCCGTACCATTCTGGTGCGGAACGTGTCCCTGTGGACCTACGAAGTTCAGCAGTAACTTGATCCGAAGTACTTTGATCATTATCATGGTATTCCTCTTTAGTTGGTGTGGGCATCACAGGAACGGTTTCCTGTGCTGCGTCACTATCCCGCTCAAGAGGTAGTACTTCATCGAGTTCTACTTTCCTCCCACTTACTTCTTTCGAGAGAAACTCTTTTTCCAGAAAGCATCCGTTCTTGGCAACAAAGATCTTGCCTTCGGATCTTAAGTAGAAGGTATACCCTATAGTTTCCTTAGGGTATCCTATGAATACGCATTTTTCCGACTTGGGTTCGAGCTTTTCAGGTTGAAGTTTCTTGACATAAGCTTCGCATCCCCAAACTTTTAGAAACGACAGCTTAGGTTTCTTTCCAAACCATAATTCATACGGTGTCGTCTCAACGGATTTAGACGGTGCCCTATTTAAAGTGAATGTAGCTGTCTCTAGAGCGTATCCCCAAAATGATAGCGGTAAATCGGTAAGAGACATCATAGACCGCACCATATCCAATAGAGTGCGATTACGACGTTCGGACACACCCTTTCGCTGAGGTGTTCCAGGCGGCGTGAGCTGTGAAACGATTCCACATTTCTTTAAGTGTGTACCAAATTCGTGACTTAAGTATTCTCCTCCATGATCTGATCGTAAGAATTTTATCTTTCGGTCACGTTGATTCTCCACCTCATTCTGAAATTCCTTGAACTTTTCAAAGGTCTCAGACTTGTGTTTCATTAAGTAGACATATCCATATCTACTCAAGTCATCTGTGAGAGTGAGAACATAACGATATCCTCCGCGAGCCTCAATGCTCATTGGACCGCACACATCGGTATGTATGATTTCCAACAAGTTGGTTGCTCGCTCCATTGTTCCGGAGAACGGAGTCTTGGTCATTTTGCCCAAGAGGCATGGTTCGCACGTGTCAAACAATTCATAATCAAGAGACTCTAAAAGTCCATCGGCATGGAGCTTCTTCATGCGCTTGACACCAATGTGACCAAGGCGGCAGTGCCACAAGTATGTGGGACTATCGTTATCAACTTTAAATCTTTTGGCATCTACACTATGAACATGTGTAATATTACGCTCGAGATTCATTAAGAATAAACCATTGACCATTGGAGCATGACCATAAAACATATCTCTCATATAAATCGAACAACCATTATTCTCAGACTTAAATGAGTAGCCATCTCGTATTAAACGAGATCCTGATACAATGTTCATGCTCAAACTTGGCACTAAATAACAATTATTAAGGTTCAAAACTAACCCCGTAGGTAAATGTAGAGGCAGCGTGCCGATGGCGATCACATCGACTCTGGAACCATTCCCGACGCGCATCGTCACCTCGTCCTTTGCCAGTCTCTGTTTATTCCACAGCTCCTGCTGTGAGTTACAAATATGAGCAACGGCACCGGTATCAAATACCCAGGAGTTACTACGATTACTGGTAAGGTACACATCAATCACATGTATATCAAATATACCTTTGGTGTTGCCGGCCTTCTTATCCGCTAAGTATTTGGGGCAGTTCCGCTTCCAGTGACCCTTCCCCTTGCAATAAAAGCACTCAGTCTTAGGCCTGGGTCCATTCTTTGACTTCTTCCCGGTAACTGGCTTACCAGGCGCGGCAACATCTTTGCCGTCCTTCTTGAAGTTCTTCTTACCCTTGCCCTTCTTGAACTTAGTGGTCTTATTGACCATCAACACTTGATGTTCTTTTTTGATTTCAGCCTCTGCTGACTTCAGCATCGAGAACACTTCAGGAATGGTCTTTTCCATTCCCTGCATGTTGTAGTTCATCACAAAGCTCTTGTAGCTTGGTGGGAGCGACTGGAGGATTCTGTCAATGACCGCCTCATCTGGGAGGTTAATGTTCAGCTGGGTCATACGGTTGTGCAACCCAGACATCTTCAAGATGTGCTCACTGACAGAACTGTTCTCCTCCATCTTACAACTGTAGAACTTGTCGGGGACATCATATCTCTCGACCCGGGCATGAGCTTGAAAAACTAGTTTCAGCTCTTCGAACATCTCATATGCTCCGTGATGCTCAAAACGCTTTTGGAGCCCCGGTTCTAAGCTGTAAAGCATGCCGCACTGAACGAGGGAGTAATCATCAGCGCGAGACTGCCAAGCATTCATAATGTCTTGGTTCTCTGGGACGGGAGCGTCACCTAGCGGTCCTTCTAGGACATATTGTTTCCTGGCAGCTATGAGGATGATCCTCAGGTTCCGGACCCAGTCCGTATAGTTGCTGCCATCATCTTTCAGCTTGGTTTTCTCTAGGAACGCGTTGAAGTTCATGTTGACATTAGCGTTGGCCATTGATCTACAAGACATATTTGCAAAGGTTTTAGACTAAGTTCATGATAATAAAGTTCTAATCAAATTATGAACTCCCACTTAGATTAGACATCCCTTTAGTCATCTAAGTGTTACACGATCCGAGTCGACTAGCCCGTGTCCGATCATCACGTGAGACGGACTAGTCATCATCGGTGAACATTTTCATGTTGATCGTATCTTCTATACGATTCGTGTTCGACCTTTCGGTCTCCGTGTTCCGAGGCCATGTCTGCACATGCTAGGCTCGTCAAGTTAACCCTAAGTGTTTTCGCTGTGTAAAACTGTCTTACACCCGTTGTATGTGAACGTAAGAATCCATCACACCCGATCATCACGTGGTGCTTAGAAACGACGAACTGTAGCAACGGTGCACAGTTAGGGGAGAGCACTTCTTGAAATTTTATAAGGGATCATCTTATTTACTACCGTCGTCCTAAGTAAACAAGATGCATAATACATAATAAACATCACATGCAATTATATAGTTGTGACATGATATGGCCAATATCATATAGCTCCATTGATCTTCATCTTCGGGGCTCCATGATCATCTTGTCACCGGCTTGACACCATGATCTCCATCATCGTGTCTTCATGAAGTTGTCACGCCAACGACTACTTCTACTTCTATGACTAACGTTTAGCAATAAAGTAAAGTAGTTTACATGACGTTATTCAATGACACGCAGGTCATACAAAAAATAATGACAACTCCTATGGCTCCTGCCGATTGTCATACTCATCGACATGCAAGTCGTGAATCCTATTACAAAGAACATGATCTCATACATCACAATTCATCATTCATCACAACTTCTGGCCATATCACATCACATGATCAATCGCTGCAAAAACAAGTTAGACGTCCTCTAATTGTTGTTGCATCTTTTACGTGGCTGCAATTGAGTTCTAGCAAGAACGTTTTCTTACCTACGAATCACCACAACGTGATTTTGTCAACTTCTATTTACCCTTCATAAGGGCCCTGTTCATCGATTCCGCTCCAACTAAGGTGGGAGAGACAGACACCCGCCAGCCACCTTATGCAACTTGTGCATGTCAGTCGGTGGAACCGGTCTCACGTAAGAGTACGTGTAAGGTTGGTCCGGGCCGCTTCATCCCACAATACCGTTGAGCAAGAAAAGACTAGTAGAGGCAAGTAAGATGACAAAATCCACGCCCACAACAAAGTTGTGTTCTACTCGTGCAAAGAGAACTACGCATAGACCTAGCTCATGATGCCACTGTTGGGGAACGTTGCAGAAAATTAAAATTTTTCCTACGGTTTCACCAAGATCCATCTATGAGTTCATCTAAGCAACGAGTCTAGGGAGAGAGTTTGCATCTACATACCACTTGTAGATCGCGTGCGGAAGCTTGCAAGGTGATGATGTAGTCGTACTCGACGTGATTCAAATCACCGATGACCTGCGTCGAACGGACGGCACCTCCGCGTTCAACACACGTACGGAACAGCCACGTCTCCTCCTTCTTGATCCAGCAAGGAAGGGAGGAGAGGTTGAGGGAGATGGCACCAGCAGCAGCACGACGGCGTGGTGTTGATGGAGCTGCAGTACTCCGGCAGAGCTTCGCTAAGCACTATGGAGGTGGAGGAGGTGTTGATGAGGGAGAAGGAGGCAACCAAAGGCCAGGGCGTTCAGGTATGAAGTCCCTCCTCTCCCCCACTATATATAGGGGTGCCAAGGGGGGGTGGCCGGCCCTAGGAGATCCAATCTCCTAGGGGGTGCAGCGGCCAAGGGGGGTTTTCCCTCCCCCCAAGGCACCTAGGAGGTGCCTTACCCTCCTAGGACTCTTGCCCCCTTGAACCCTAGGCGCATGGGCCTATGTGGGGCTGGTGCCCTTGGCCCATTAGGCCAAGGCGCACCCCCACACAACCCATGTGGCCCCCCGAGACAGGTGGACCCACCCGGTGGACCCCCGGGACCCTTCCGGTGGTCCCGGTACAATACCGATAACCCCGAAACTTGTCCCGATGCCCGAAACAGGACTTCCCATATATAAATCTTTACCTCCGGACCATTCCGGAACTCCTCGTGACGTCCGGGATCTCATCCGGGACTCCGAACAACATTCGGGTTACTGCATATACATATCCCTATAACCCTAGCGTAACTGAACCTTAAGTGTGTAGACCCTACGGGTTCGGGAGACATGCAGACATGACCGAGACTCTCTCAGTCAATAACCATCAGCGGGATCTGGATACCCATGATGGCTCCCACATGCTCCTCGATGTTGTCATCGGATGAACCACTATGTCGAGGATTCGATCAAACCCCTGTATGCAATTCCCTTTGTCAATCGGTACGTTACTTGCCCGAGACTCGATCGTCGGTATCCCAATACCTTGTTCAGTCTCGTTACCGGCAAGTCACTTTACTCGTATCGTAATGCATGATCCCGTGTCCAACACCTTGGTCACATTGAGCTCAATATGATGATGCATTACCGAGTGGGACCAGAGATACCTCTCCGTCATACGGAGTGACAAATCCCAGTCTCGATCCGTGTCAACCCAACAGCTACTTTCGGAGATACCTGTAATGCACCTTTATAGTCACCCAGTTACGTTGTGACGTTTGGTATACCCAAGGCACTCTTACGGTATCCGGGAGTTACACGATCTCATGGTCGAAGGAAGAGATACTTGACAC
Source organism: Triticum dicoccoides (assembly GCF_002162155.2). Lineage (NCBI taxonomy): Eukaryota > Viridiplantae > Streptophyta > Magnoliopsida > Poales > Poaceae > Triticum > Triticum dicoccoides. The sequence goes on from NC_041390.1 coordinate 553,020,746, forward strand.
TTGCAAAGCTCTAGCAAAACGAACTACACGATCTTTTATGCTATGCTTAGGATTGGGTCTTGTCCATCACATCATTCTCCTAATGATGTGATCCCGTTATCAACGACATCCAATGTCCATAGTCAGGAAACCATGACTATCCGTTGATCACAACGAGCTGGTCTACTAGAGGCTTACCAGGGACATAGTGTGGTCTAAGTATTCACACGTGTATTACGATTTCCGGATAATACAGTTATAGCATGAATACAAGACAATTATCATGAACAATGAAATATAATAATACTTTTATTATTGCCTCTAGGGCATATTTCCAACATTTCTAACTCCTCATCTTTTCTACTCTTTTAGGATGACGAACGCGAAGATTAAGTACGCTCAACCGGATGAAAGCACACCATTTGGATTTCACCTGAAGGAAGTCACCAAGTACCTGAACATCGGATTACCAAGCTTCACGGGAACCTTCAAACGCCACTCTGCCTGAAGAGGAGCGCTGGAAGATTCAAGCTCATGTTCCGGGAAGGACATTCGCACCAATCACGAAGCCTATAGATAGTGTTTTCAATGCACCCACCTGGAGTCTGGGAAAGAGCATGGCAACCCATATCACCATAGGATGCATTGGAGAAGTTTATCAAGAAGACCTCAAGGACACTATCTACCAGATTTGCGGACGCCGAGATGAACAATGGGAGTTAGTCAGCACCAAGAAGGATAGATCCATTGCATCATTCATCCAGGAGTTAAACCAGCACATTCGATGCCACGAGAACCAGATGTGCAATGATATGATAGAGTTGAAGAATGCGAAGGCAAGGATCATCGAGCTAGAAGGAGAACTGAAGTCTACATGCAAGGACTACATGGACGAGATTGTAGCTCTAGCGAGACACAATGGCGATCTTAAACAGGAGATTGAAGAACTCAAGAGGAAGTTAGCATCCAAGGAGGAAGACGAGTATGTCGAATGTCCGGACAACTACATCATCATCGACGACACTGATTCGGATCCAAGTGAACCCGACTTTGAAGACGAAGCTGGAGCAGATATCATGGAGTCTTCCACCGGTTCAAATTTCTAGATGACCACCAGATAGTAGTAGTATCCCCCCCTGTAAACATTATAGTCGAGCACTTTTGCGATAGTTTTAGACCGATTGTAAGCCCTTGTTTGATTGATTGAAGTGATTTTGTGTGCATTTGCTCATGTGCATTGGGGTAGTGTTTTCCCTTTAGACCTTACTCTATTCTTAATTCTCGTCTTTTCTAAACCCTCAGATGCCTCCGAGACGTGACACTGGATTTCCACCGGAGCTCACTCAGTTGATCCAGCAGCAGAATCAATTGATGCAGTTGTTAGTCCAGAACCAGCAGAACAACAACAACAACAACCCACCACCACCACCACCACCTGTTGACCACTTAGCCCGTTTCCTTAGGCTGAATCCACCGATGTTTTCCAGTAGCACCGAGCCAATAGTAGCAGACGATTGGCTCCGCAAGATAGGAAGGGAGTTAACCACTGCAGGATGCACAGATGGTGAGAAAGTGAAGTTTGCCGCACATCAGCTAGACGGACCTGCGGCAGCATGGTGGGAGAATTTCACAGCCACTTACCCAGTTGACACTGTCACATGGGATCAGTTTCAGCAAGCTTTCCGCACTGCCCATGTTTCAGCAGGAGCAATGGCCATGAAGAAGCGTGAGTTTCGCAACTTACGCCAAGAAGGAAGGACAGTTGGCCAGTATGTTGACGATTTCAGCAAGTTAGCACATTATGCCCCAGAGGACGTTGCTACGGATGCTGCTAAGTAGGAGAAGTTTCTGGAAGGACTGAATGATGAACTAAGCCTGCAGTTGATGGTAGCGAGTTTCAACAACTACCAGGAGTTGGTAGATCGCGCCATCATGATTGAAGGGAAGCAACAGCAGATTGAGAACCGTAAGAGGAAGTATGGACAGGGAAAGTATAACTCTGGAGCCCAGCAGAAGCCTCGTTTTGCCCCTAAACCGGGAGTTCAGTTTCAACATACCCATGAAGTAGGTAGCTCGCACAACCATAATGGCCACAAGAATGGTAATGGGAATGGAGGAAGCAACGGCCAGAACCGGACCACCCCACCGACCCCAACCAAGAGAGACCTGAGTCAAGTCACCTATTTCAAGTGTTCCAAGACCGGACATTATGCCAATGAATGTCCTGAAGGCCAGAATGGAAATGGCAATGGAAGCTCTGGGAAGAAGCCGAACCCTTTCAATAGAGGACAGGTGAACCACATTAATGTGGAGGAGGTTGAAGATCAGCCTGATGCAGTAATCGGTAAGTTTCTGGTTAAGTCATTTACTGCACTCGTTTTTTTATACCGGTGCATCGCATTCATACATATCAAGGGGATTTGTGGATAAATATAACCAGCCAACCCAAGCCCTTAGGTCACCCATGTTAGTAAGCTCACCAGGAGCGGAGTATATGGCTAGACGATGGTGTGATCGGTTACCATTAAGGATTGGTAACTATGTGTTTCCCTCAGACCTAATAGTATTGGAATCTCAAGGATTGGATGTGATATTAGGCATGGATTGGTTATCGAAGTATGAAGGGAACATTGAATGTGCTAGTAAGTCAATTTTGCTTACCACACCCGAAGGAAGAAGGATCAAGTATGTATCCCGGCATGTGCCAAACAGGACACCAGTAAATTCTTTAACAGGAGTTGTGCAGGAAGAAGTACCAGTGGTGAAGGATTTTCCTGATGTATTTCCTGAGGAATTGCCAGGAATCCCACCAGATAGGGACATAGAGTTCTTAATTGAGCTTTTGCCAGGTACCGGCCCAATATCGAAGCGACCATACCGGATGCCAGCAAAGGATTTGGTAGAAATTAAGAATCAGATTAAGGAGTTATTGGAGAAAGGTTACATTCGCCCAAGTTCTTTGCCTTGGGGATCACCCGTACTTCTAGTGGAAAAGAAGGATGGATCATTAAGGATGCTTGTAGATTATCAAGGATTGAATTAAGTAACCATCAAGAACAAGTACCCACTGCCAATGATCAATGATCTGTTTGATCGATTCCAAGGAGCTAAAGTGTTTTCCAAGATCGATTTGCGATCAGGGTACCATCAATTAAAGATTCGAGAGCAGGACATACCTAAGACAGCATTCACCACAAGATATGGACTGTATGAGTATACCGTTATGTCATTTGGATTGACTAACGCACCTGCCTATTTTATGAACCTGATGAACAAAGTGTTTATGGAGTTTTGGGATAAGTTCGTCGTAGTGTTCATTGATGACATCCTGGTTTATTCAAAGAATGAAGAGGAGCATAAGGAACATTTGCGTTTGGTTTTGGAGAAACTAAGGGAACACCAGTTATACGCCAAATTCAGCAAATGTGAGTTTTGGTTGAAGGAAGTTGGATTCCTCGGACACGTTATATCCGGAGAAGGTATAGCAGTTGACCCCACTAAGGTTGAGACCGTAACCGAATGGGAATCACCAACGACAGTTGGAGAGATCCGGAGTTTTCTTGGACTCGCAGGATACTACCGGAGATTCATTGAGAACTTTTCAAAGATTGCAAAGCCTATGACTGAATTGTTGAAGAAGGATACTAAGTTCAAATGGACTGAGGAGTGTGAGGCTAGTTTCCAGGAGTTGAAGAAACGCTTGGTTACCTCACTAGTATTGATTTTGCCAGATCAGACCAAGGATTATGAGGTGTATTGCGACGCTTCACGTCGAGGACTTGGAGCAGTGCTTATGCAGGAAGGGAGAGTTATTTCATATGCTTCACGACAACTGAAGCCTCATGAATTAAATTATGCCACGCATGATTTGGAATTAGCAGCCGTAGTGCATGCATTGAAAACATGGAGACATTTCCTCATTGGAAACCATTGTGAGGTGTACACGGATCACAAGAGTTTGAAGTACATTTTCATAGAGAAGGAGTTGAACCTCAGACAAAGGAGATGGTTGGAGCTCATCAAGGATTATGACATGAGATTGCATTACCATCCCGGAAAAGCTAATGTAGTAGCTGACGCATTGAGCCGTAAGAGCCATGTCAATACTCTAATGACGGGGAAAGTACCAAAGGAGTTAGCAGAAAACCTTCGTGAGCTATGTTTGGAAATAGTTCCGAGAGGCTATGTAGCAGCATTGGAGATTCAATCAACATTGATGGATAAAATCAGAGAAGCTCAGAAATCTGACAAGGAGATTGCTGCTATAAAAGAGAAATTGAGCGAAGGAAAAGCAAAGGGATTTCGTGAGGATGAGCACGATACCTTATGGTTTGGGGACTGTGTTTATGTGCCCAATGACCCGGAGATCAGGAAGTTGATTTTGCAAGAGGCACATGATTCACCGTATTTGATTCACCCAGGGAATACCAAGATGTATTTGGATTTGAAGGAAACATTCTGGTGGACCGGAATGAAGAAGGATATTGCAGCATATGTAGCAGTTGTGATGTATGTCAGAGAGTAAAGGCAGAGCATCAGAAGCCAGCAGGATTGTTACGACCATTGCCGATACCCGAATGGAAGTGGGATAAGATAGGCATGGATTTTATCACAGGACTACCCAGGACAAAATCAGGTTATGACTCGATATGGGTAGTAGTTGATCGTTTGACAAAGGTAGCACATTTTATTCCAGTTAAGACCACCTACACCAGTGCTTAGTTAGCGAAGATATATATGACTAGGGTCATTTGTTTGCATGGAGTTCCGAGGAGTATCGTATCAGACAGAGGAACTCAATTTACCTCAAAGTTTTGGGATCAGTTGCATGAAACTTTAGGAACCAGACTAGAGTTCAGCGCAGCTTTTCATCCGCAGACAGATGGACAGACCAAGAGAGTCAATCAGATTTTGGAAGATATGCTGAGAGCTTGTGCACTAGATTATGGATCTAGTTGGGACGATAACTTGCCGTATGCGGAGTTTTCTTATAACAACAGTTATCAAACCAGTTTGAAGATGGCACCTTTCGAAGCTTTATACGGAAGGAGGTGCAGGACACCGTTGTCATGGACGAAGTTGGAGACCGTCAATTCTTTGGACCGGATTTGATTAAGGAGTCTGAACGGAAAGTTAAGTTGATTCGCGGTAGGCTCAAGGTAGCCCAGTCCAGGCAGAAGAGCTACGCAAATTCTAAACGCAAGGAGACAGTTTAGGAAACCGGAGACATGGTTTATCTACGAGTATCCCCACTTTGATGAGTTAAGCGCTTTGGAGTTAAGGGAAACTTAGCACCGCGTTTCGTTGGACCGTACAAGATCTTGCAACGTATGGGAGAAGTCGCTTATAAGTTGGAATTACCAGAGGGACTGTCAGGAGTTCATGATGTATTCCATGTTTCTCAGCTGAACAAATGTCATGCCGAGATGGCGGAGGTACCGCTAAGAGATACCGTGCCACTCGAAGCGATTCAGTTGAAGGACGACTTAACATATGAGGAGAAGCCAGTCAAGATTCTCGATTATGCCAGCAGAGTTACCCATAGCAAGGTTATCAAGTTTTGCAAAGTTCAGTGGAACCACCACTCAGAGGATGAAGCCACCTAGGAGAGAGAAGAAGATTTGCTCAAGGACCACCCTCACCTATTTTCTAGCCAACCTGAATCTCGAGGGCGAGATTCATCTTAAGGGGGGTAGGTTTGTAACATCCCAAATTTGCAATTTGGAATGTTATACATTAGATCATCATGCATATCATATTTTCTTGCATTTTGGTCGATCCTAGAAATTTCACGCAACTCAAGGACCCACAGAGAGAGTTGGAGATTTTGTTATTTTCATATTTGAGTTCTCTCAAATTTTGAAAAGAGGATCATTTGATTTATTTATTACATCTTCAATTATTTTTCCAATATCAAAAAAATTAGAGAGGGAATAATATGACTTTCCCAAAGTTAGGAAAAATGAAGATTTAATGAATAAGTCAAGTTTTGGTTTTGCCGGAGTTCTTTTGCGTTTTTATTTGGATAGGGAAAAATGTGCGTTTTCAAAAATTGCATTCTAGGTCCGGAGTAAAGTTCATTTTGTTCGACTCATTTTTAGGAGTCGGGGAAAATTTACTTTAGTAATTTTGGAGTTCGTTTAGTTTAGTTTCCTTTTGTTTTTCTGCGCGCGAATCCAGTTAAATAAAAGGGGCCAAGGCCAGCCGGGCCAAAGGCCCAGCCAGCCGGCCGCCTCCCCAGCCAGCGCGCGCGCCAGGCGCAGCGCCAGGCCGCCGCCTCCCTCGCTCTAGGCTGAGTCCCAGAGGGACTCTAGGCCAGTTAGCCCCCCCTTTCCTTGTTTTGTTTTCCCTCTTTTGCTTTCCACCTACCCCAAGTAATCCCCCCCACCTATATAAATACACCCCAAACCCC
>NC_041390.1:553027588-553210363 GCF_002162155.2 Triticum dicoccoides
CCTCTCCTCCTTAGCCTCGCCCCACCCCGCGCCCCTCAACCGCCGCCGCCGCCCTATAGCCGCCGTCGCCGCTGTTTGCCGGAGCCTCGCCGAGGTTGTCCCGCGCCGCGTCTCTTTTTCTCCCCTCGGTTCAGTTTTTCTTCTAAACCGTTCCGGTTCTTTCTTAACCGTTCCGGTTTTCTTTCGTTTTTTGTTTCGGTTTTCTTTTCCGAAAACCCTAGATCGGTTTTCGTTCTTCTTTCGGACCGTTCGTCTCAACGAACGTGATCACCGATTATTCCCCGGTTAACGACGCCCGTTCATTTAATCGTTCTTCTTTTTCTTTTCGTCGGATTTATTCTGCGATCGTGATCTCAGATCCGATCCTCGTTCTAGTCTTTCTTCTCGCTCGTTTATCAGAATCAGGTGATTCAAGCGCCTGGAGTTTCGTTTCGAAACCGCCGTTCCGTCTAATCAACTTAAACAAGTTTTTGCCACAATAAAATTTGACCTAGTTTCAACCTGCTAGAACCGAGTTGTTTTCTTCCGCCGTTTGTTTTTGCGTCGTCTGTTCGGTTCTTTCTTTCTTTGCAACCGGAGTTCTTAAGTTGAACTTTCTGGTTCGTTCTCTTGTTCGAGTTTTACCTGTGCATTAGATGAGTACTTATTGTGTGCTTGTTGTTTATCTGTGATAGATCACCCGGATTGCGCCGCCTGTTACTTCGAAACCCTAGGTCTCGCGGATTATCAGCAAGGCAAGTAACACTTTGATCATACCTTTTCTACAACCCAGTTTTATTGCATTAGATCAATCCTCTCACATTGCATGATTAGGATCTAATTAAACTGTGGGATGGGAAGTAGATGAGGTAGTACCTATCACCTGTACTATTATGAAACCTTTGGGAGTTACTTCTACGTTTGCTTATTATGCCATGCTATGCTAGTAGACGTGGATTGGGTGAGTGATATCCATGACAGATGTGAGATTGTTAATTTTAATGGTTTATCTAAGGTGGCACTTAAACACACATCTGGGTGGATTGAGGCACCTGATGTCTATCAGGACTTGCTTGTTTTATTTTGGACCGCCACCCAGGCTCAAAGGGATCATAAGATAACTCATGCTAGAAACTTCCGTGTGCAGCCACATGCTACTATGGGCTCTGGCATAGTTGACTAAGTTGTGCGAACTCTTACGGGGTGGACTAGCAGATGTAGGGGTTGTAGGTGGTACGGTCTACCCCACAGGTAAGGTGCTAGCGCTTCTGAAAGACTATGTCTCGGTCATCCGTTTCTCAAACACCATGTAGTGCGAGAAAACAAACAGAGGCGATCGAGTCATGTGGGGAAAAGTGCGCAAACCTCTGCAGAGTGTACAAACTAATCATGATTAGTCGTGTCCCCGGTTATGGACAACTTGAGTATCTAGTACTTGAATATCATGTGAATCTCAACATGTTACTTCAAATTAATAGTGTTGGGTTTAACTGTTCACTTAATTGGGATCGGAATGCTGTCAACCATTCTCGATGTTTAACAACTACCATGATAGTTAAATAAATTTATTCCTTTGCAGTAGGGAAAAATTGGCTTTACACAAAACTGTAACCATAGAGCTTTCCACCAGCCATATATGCATATAGTATAGCTGTTTCATTCCATTACTCTCTATGTGTTACATTGCCAGCATATTCCATGTGCTGACCCGTTTTCGGGCTGCAACTTTCATGTTGCAGACTTTTCAGACGACGGGTAAGGTGCTTTTAGGTCGTGGTTCTATACTCAGTGATGCCGTTGGAGTTGATGGACCCATTTACCTTCCGAGTCTTCCGCTGTTATCGTTATTAGATGGCCTTAAGCCATATTTATTGTAATAAGTTCTCTTTGAGACAACAATGTATAAGTGTGTGATTGCCACTCTGCTATAAATCCTTCAATGTACTGTGTGGTGTCAGCATTACTGATCCAGGGATGACACCGGAGCACAGTAGACTTGATCCATTCGGGTCGGGTCGCCACAATTTCCTTATATCATGATAAATGTTTATTATTCCTGCTAGAATTGTATTAACCGGAAACTTAATACATGTGTGGATACATAGACAAAACACCGTGTCCCTAGTAAGCCTCTACTAGACTAGCTCGTTAATAAAAGATGGTTAAGTTTCCTAACCATAGACATGTGTTGTCATTTGATGAACGGGATCACATCATTAGGATAATGATGTGATGGACTTCGTTAGCTTAGCATATTGATCGTTCAGTTTTATTGATATTGCTTTCTTTATGTCAAATACATATTCCTTCGATTGTGAGATTATGCAACTCCCGGATACCGAAGGAATGCCTTGTGTGCTATCAAACATCACAACATAACTGGGTGGTTATAAAGATGCTCTACATGTATCTCCGAAGGTGTTTGTTGGGCTGGCATAGATCAAGATTAGGATTTGTCATTCCGAGTATCAAAGAGGTATCTCTGGGCCCTCTCGGTAATAAACAACAAAAGAAACCTTGCAAGCAAAGTGAATAATGCGTTAGTTATGTGATGATGTATTATGGAATGATTAAAGAGACTTGCCCGTAACGAGATTGAACTAGGTTTGAAGATACCGACGATCAGATCTCGGGCAAGTAACATACATATGACAAAGGGAATAACAAATGGTGTCATAATGGTTTGACCGATAAAGATCTCCATAGAATGTGTAGGAGCCAATATGAGCATCCAGGTTCTGCTATTGGTTATTGACCGGAGAGGTGTCTCGGTCACTTCTACATAGTTCTTGAACCCATAGGGTCCGCACGCTTTACGTTCGATGACAATTTTGTATTATATGAGTTATATGATTTGGTGACCGAATGTTATTCGTAGTCGCGGATGAGATCACGGGCATGACGAGGAGTCTCAAAATGGTTGAGAGGTAAAGATTGATATATATAGGACGATAGTATTCGGACACCAGAAGTGTTCCGGAGGGTATCAGGTACATATCAAGTCACCGGAAGGGGTTTCGGGCACCCCCGGCAAAGATATGGGCCTTATGGGCCAAGAGAGGGATAGACCGTCCCACAAGGGGCTGGTGCACCCCCATATAGGCCGAAATAGGAGGAGAAGGAAAGAAGGGAAGAGAGAAGGAAGGGGAGGGATTCGGTCTCCCCCTTCCTTCCCTCCTCCCTCCTCCTCCCCCCTTCGGAACTTATGGGAAGGGGGAGGCCGAATTGGGGAGGCACCCAAGTAGGATTCCTCCTACTTGGGGTGCTCCCTTGGCTGCCTCTCCTCCTCTCCAACCTATATATATATATGGGGGGGCACCGCTAGAACACACAACAACATATGTTAGCCGTGTGTGGAGTCCCCCTCCACAGATTACACCCTCGGTCATATTCCCACAGTGCTTAGGCGAAGCCCTGAGCGGTCACTTCACCATCACCGTCACCACGCCGTCGCGCTAACGGAACTCATCTACTTCCTCGACACTTTGCTGGATGAAGAGTTCGAGGGACGTCATCAAACTGAACATATGCAGAACTCGAAGGTGTAGTATGTTCAGTACTTGATTGTCAGGACCCCGATTCCAAGTCACATCGATCTAGACGGTAACACCTTTTATCACTTTGCAGCCCCACGCACGGTATTCCTACGGGTGTCGCCTTACCATGGCCCAGGACCGTTTGCGCCTTTTAGCTCACGTATATGATAGTGTTGCTAGCATCCATATGACAAAGAACCCGGGCCGACATGGCTAGTCGTGAACCCAAAGCGGCACTTAGCTATGGGGACAGGCATACATGAATCACATCGAGCATGTCGGTCAGCAGCGTGTGAATCCGGGCTGTAGCACTGGGCTAACAGGACTCCGGGAACCCGGGCTGTAGCAGGCTAGGCAGGACTCCGGATGTCACCGCGTGACATTTCCCCGAAGGGACAGACATAGGAACGAAGCGAAACACATGCCGGCCAGTCAAGTGTCATGAGTAGTAGTGTTGGGCTAGCAGGACTCCGGTGAACCGAGCTGTAGCGGACTACTATGGCTCATGGAAGTACAAGACTACATTTCCCCATAAGAGAGGCTACCAGAGATAAACAACTAGATTGTCGGATCCCACACATACCAAGCATTTCAATCATACACACAATATGCTCGATATGTGTAAATACAACATGGCATCACAACATAACTCTACAACTCAAGTATTTATTCATTAGGCTCCGAGGAGTGAGATATTACAAACATGGGTCTCATGTCCCAACAATCATAGCATACAAATCAAAGCACATGCAGAAGCTTAACATGTCTAAGTACAGACATCTACAAATGAAAGAGGCTAAGAAGCCTGACTATCTACCAGATCCTGCCGAGGGCACAAGATCGTAGCTGAGGTATCAAGCTAACGTCGAAGTCCACGCGGAACTACTAGCGAGATGGAAGTCTCTCTCTCTGCAAAACATAAATTAAGCAAACGTGAGTACAAAGGTACTCAGCAAGACTTACATTAGAACTAGCTATATATGCATCGGTATCAACAAGGGGTGGTGGTGGAGTTTAACTGCAGCAAGCCAGCTTTGACTCAATGGCTAACCTGAACTATGATTGCAAGCAACTCTTTCGAGGTGGCGCACACGAGTCCACATATTCACCATTCAATACACCACTATGGATCCACTCCCGTCTCCCTACGAGAAGGCCATCCATAGCACTCACACTTATCTTGCGAGTTTTAGAGTATCCACTTTCACTTGTCTATGAACTGTTATAGGCAACCCAGAAGTCCATTACCGCGGACACGGCTATTCGAATAGATGATGTTAACCCTGCAGGGGTGTACTTCTTCACACACGCTCTCACCACTTACCGCCGTTTACACGACATGTACTCGGCAACCTTCAAGCGGAAGCCCAACGAGGGTGTCGGCCACGGCCTACCTAAACACTCAAGTCTCTAGTCCAGGTTTATCGCCTATCCAGGTTCCATCCGCAGGGAGTCCGGCCGAGGTTTCCACATACGGCCCCGAACGATGTGAACAGGGTTCCCGAGACACCAAACGGGCGCCCGGTACACTGTGCCACGGTGTATCTACCGCAACATAGCCCACCCCTAGGGTCGGCACTACGCACGGCCGCCAACACATAACCTACAAACACCAGAAACTATTTGCAACTCCTGGACAGAGTACTAGGGTGATTAAGAAGCCGAGAGGGTCCATTGGTTTCGGGCCCAATGCGTGGTAGTAACCGTTTCATGGATCACAAACACAGAACTCAGTTCCTGAGTACAGCTTCAATGAGACAACCCACCATGTACTCCTACATGGCCTCTCACCGCTACCTTTAGCAAATCGTGTCCACACACTTAGCTCTCAACAGTAGGACATGTTTACACACCTCCGATTCATCCCCGATGAATCAGACCTGACTCAACTCTAAGCAGTAGCAGGCATGACAAACAAACATGAATGAGTAGGCACATCAGGGCTCAAACAACTCCTACTCATGCTAGTGGGTTTCATCTATTTACTGTGGCAATGACAGGTCATGCAGAGGAAAGGGGTTCAACTACCGCAGCATGTAACAGTTGAATCGTTGTTGTCCTAATGCGGTAAAAGAGAGCAGGAGCGAGAGAGTGGGATTGTATCAGAATGAACAAGGGGATTTTGCTTGCCTAGCACTTCTGAAGATAGCACTAAGTCTTCATCAGTGTCAACGATCACAACGTCGAAACAACGTCTATCGAGAGGGGACAAATACCGGCAACAGAGAAAGAAACACAATCAATGCAATGCACAATATGATGCATGATCATAACATGTCAATATGCTATGGTTTGAGCTAATGCAACTAGCAACATGTTAAATGGAGTTGGTTTGAACCCTAGGTTCAAATTCAAATTCCATATGTGCTTTATTAAATGCCATTTATTTGTTTTGTCCAAAACAGAGGACAAACATTGTTCAAACATGCATGAAAATGCCATAAATAGATTCCTTGAATTTTTCTGATAATTTTTCATATATAAATTATTTCATTCTGAGTTATAGATTATTTTCTATGATTTTTAGAAGTTTTAGGCATATTCTGAAATAAATAAATGATTTAGATTTATTTAAAATCCAGAAAAGGTTTTACTATGTCAGCATGACGTAAGGGTGATGTCATCAGGTCAACTGTGGCTGGCCAGGTCAAACCTGACGGCTGGGCCCCACTAGTCAGTCTCATAGTTAACTATTTGGGTTAACTAAACTAACTAAACAACACTGGGCCCACTGGTCAGTGACTAACTAAACTAACTATTAAGTTTAGCTCCAACTAACTGGTTAGCCGGGCGGGGCCCGCACGTCAGTGACTCTAGGGTCAAATAGAGGTCAACCCTGGGTCAAACCCGATGCTAACTGGGCTTTGACCCACTGCGGGGCCCGCTGTCAGTGACTAGGTGAGGTCCAGCTGGCGGGGATTAGCACTAATGACCCCGCCACGTCGGCTGTCACCGGAGTTGGCCGGCAGCGACCAAACCCGCGGCATCAACGCGCCGGACTTGCTCGGGTTTCGCGTACAGGCCGGGTTTGTGCCGCGGTTGGTCTCTACGGGTAGCTGGCGTTGCAGCGCGTCGCCTGGTGGCAGTAGCCGGGCCTGGGGTGGCCGGAGTCGACGACGGCGTCAAGTCAAGCGGTGGCCGGAGTTCGGGCACCTGCGGGTTTGGCCATGTGGTGCATGGGAGGAGGAGCCGGTGGGTGAAACGTGCTCCTGGGGCTGCACTGAGTGCAGTGACACGCTCGGTTTGGACGGAGGCATACCAAAACGACGACGGTGACAAGTCCAGCACCGGTGAGGTCTCGGTCTCGATGGAAACAAGGGCTACGATGAGCTAGTGGGCATGGGAGTAGGGGGGGTCGATAGAGGAGCTCACCGCGAGTTCAGAGGTGGCCTCGGCGAGCTCGGGGAGGGGCTGGTGGTGACGAGAGGTCGCCGGCGATCTCGGTGGCCGAACAAAGAGGGCGGCGGCGGTGGCGGTGTTGCAGCGCGTCCGGGGCCTCGTGGCTCATCGAGGAGGTAGAGGACAAACTGGCGGAGCTCCTGGGCATGTCCAGGGAGCGAGGGGGAGGCAGTGGCCGCGGTGGTGCTTGTCGGCGGCGACGGACCCACTCGAGTGGGTGAGAGGAATAGGTCCAGGGGAGGGGAGAGGCCACGGGTGAGGGAGAGAGAGGTTTGGGGGGTGTGTGGCATCGTCCAGAGGCGTCGGGGCAGCGGCGGGAAGCAGGAGGTGGCGCACGGCGGTGCGCGCGCGTCGGGCACGCGCCCATCCTCCTGGCAAAGGAGGAAGACGACAGGAGAGGGGGCCAGGTGGGCTGGGCCGGCCACTTGGGCCGCCAGGTGGCTGCGCAGGTGAGGTAAGCCCAGGTAAGGTTTCTCTCCTCTCTGCTTTCTGTTTTTTTGTTTTCTATTTATTTTGATCTGTTTTGAATTAGTAAAAATACTAACTCATTTTGTAAAATCCTGACAAAAATTATGGGCACTATTTGAATTATTTCCAACAGCCCCCAATTGTTTTCAGAAGTATTGAAGCATTTAAAATATTTATAGGCATTAAATGCTCCAATTCAAATACAATATGATTTAACTCAAAAATCCATAAATGGCCAAGAAATATGCTCATCATTTTTGGCAGAGGTTTTCACCTTTATCAGAAATCGTGAACATTTTCCATGACATTTTGGGTTCTTTGAAAATATTTTTATTTTGATCCTAATTGCATTTCATTTGGGTGCTAGGGTTTCAACAATCCCCATTTCAAAATTCTTTGGAATTTAAACATGATGGCATGATGAACAATCAAAGTCAAGCAAGGGCTGAACTGGGGCTGTGACATTGATCGGAGGGAACGAGAAGAAGTTCAACTACATCAACCGTGTTCTCAAGCACTTCTGCTTTCGGTCTAGGAGGGTACATAGACACACTCTCCCCCTCTCATTGCTATGCATCTCCTAGATAGATCTTGCGTGAGCGTAGGATTTTTTTGTAAATGCATGCTACGTTTCCCATCATCATCAAGGTGCTCTTTACACAAGTTGAAATCCACATTCAATCAAGGTTTCTGAAGACAACACTAAGAAAAAGAACATATATCCTCTTACATATATGGTTCGGAGGAGGATGCAGACTTACCAATAGGTATAAGGAGCTCCAATAGATGTAGAAGTGGTGCCTCCACCACCGTCGCCATTGAACAACCTTGGACATACTCCCCTGTACCCATGCTGATGTAGATGGCACCCACTGTCAGCACCGGGGGTGAAGGTCGGGCTCCTTGTTGGCTGCATCAACATCCTTTTTGATGGAGCCTACTTCTACTGCTCCTCTTCCTTTGTTTGGTGGTGGGTCATACCCCATCCACTCCAATTTGCCCGCGCGTGTCCCACAAGGACAGTCACATCAGCTAGGTTAGTCGTCTCGGCGCAAGCCCCAACGCACGACAGTCGGATGGTGCTCGGTTCTCCTTGTTGGGCATCTTTGATGACCCACAAGTATAAGGGATTGCAACAGTCTTCGAGGGAAGCTGAGTTGTAAATTCAACCACACCAGAGAATCACTTCCTTGCAACAATTTAATAGTACCACAATAATATGATATCAATGATAACAATAGTAGTGGTAATGGTAGTACCAATTTTGTAGCAAGCAGAGCAGCAGTAATAATGCGTAGTCATGGAGTAGTGATGGATATTTAGATGAGATCCATTATGTGTCACAACCTAGAGTGATACACAATAGCTCCAATTCATCAATCATATGTAGGCATTTATTCCATATATAGTCATACATGCTTGCAATAAGAACTTGCATGACATCATTTGTCCTACCCTCCTGTGGCAGTGGGGTCCTAATGGAACTAAGGGTAATTATGGCTCTCCTTTTAGTAGAGAACTAGATCAAAGCATTAACGCATGGTGAAAACATGAACTCCTAAAATTAAATAAATCCCTGTTGATATCTCGATTCGTGGTCACCTCGGGGGTCTAAGGTTCAGAACGATAACAAGTGCATACAACTTGCAGGTAAGATCAACATCTAAAATATATTCATGGAAGCATAAGTGTTCAAATCTAAAATCATGGCACTCAGGCCCTAGTGACAAGTATTAAGCACAACAAAGTCATAGCAACATCAATCTCAGAACATAGTGGATACTAGGGATCAATCCCTAACAAATTGACATGATTACATAACAGATCTCATCCATCTCCATCTAACTCTAGTATGCCTACAAGAGGATTACTCACACATGATTGTGAACACCATGAGACTATTGATGGAAAAGGGTTGTTGATGACAACAACGATGATTCCCTCTCTCTGGAGCCTCTAACAGACTCCAGATTAGGGCTCCCGATGAAGAACTGCAGGTGGAGGCGGCTTTGTACCGTAAAACGCGATGAAACTTTCTCTCTGATTTTTCGCTCGAGATGACAGAATAAATATAGGCTTGGAATTTGGTCAGACAGAGTTCTGTGGGATACTGATGTCTAGTATGCAACTTTATTCTGGTAGGCTTGGTTGGGCCTGCAAGCGCAAAGTTTTGTAGGACATCAGCAAATTTCCCTCAAGTGGATGACCTAAGGTTTATCAATCCATTGGAGGTGTAGGATGAAGATGGTCTTGATGGAAATATGCCCAAGAGGCAGTAATAAAATGGTTATTATTATATTTCCTTAATCATGATAAAGTTTTATTATTCATTCTAGAATTGTATTGATTGGAAACTTAAATACATGTGTGAATACATAAACAAATACTGTATCCCTAGTAAGCCTCTACTAGACTAGGTCGTTGATCAAAGATGGTTAAGGTTTCCTAACCATGGACATGTGTTGTAATTTGATAATGGGATCACATCGTTAGGAGAATGATGTGATGGAAAAGACCCATCCGTTAGCTTAGCATATTGATCGTTCAGTTTATTGCTATTGCTTTGTTAATGTCAAATACATATTCCTTCGACTATTAGATTATGCAACTCCCGGATACCGAAGGAATACCTTGTGTGCTATCAAATTTCACAATGTAACTGGGTGATCATAAAGATGCTCCACAGGTATCTCCGACGGTGTTTGTTGAGTTGGCATAGATCGAGATTAGGATTTGTCACTCCGAGTATCGGAGAGCTATCTCTGGACCCTCTCGGTAATACACATCATAAGAAGCCTTGCAAGCAAAGTAACTAATGAGTTAGTTGCAAGATGACGTATTACGAACAAGTAAAGAGACTTGCTGGTAACGAGATTGAACTAGGTATGAAGATACCGACGATCGAATCTCGGGCAAGTAACATACCGATAGACAAAGGGAATTACATATGTTGTCATAAGGTTCGACCGATAAAGATATTCGTAGAATATGTAGGAGCCAATATTGACATCCAGGTTCCGCTATTGGTTATTGACCGGAGAGGTGTCTCTGTCATGTCTATATGTCTACTACACAACCTTCTACTTGTAGACTCGTGTTGGGCCTCCAAGCGCAGAGTTTTGTAGGACAGTAGCAATTTCCCCTCAAGTGGATGACCTAAGGTTTATCAATCCATGGGCGGTGTAGGATGAAGATGGTCTCTCTCAAACAACCCTACAACCAAATAACAAAGAGTCTCTTGTGTCCCCAACACATCCAATACAATGGTAAATTGTATAGGTGCACTAGTTCGGCGAAGAGATGGTGATACAAGTGTAATATGGATAGTTGAAAGTGCAACTATCCCTAGGTGGTTTTGGTAATTCATAACATCATATAGCTCATTGAGCTAATGCTATTCCAAGATGATTATTTCAGGAAAGCTCAATGATTGGCATGGCATGGATGTGAAAGTGGAACCCTCAAAATACTAAGGACAAAGGATTGGCTCAAGCTCAAAAGCTCAAGACTCTTCATTTTATATTTTAGTGATCCAAGATCACATTGAGTCTTTAGGAAAAGCCAATACTATCAAGGAGGGATGAGGTGTTGCTTAATGAGCCTCTTGCTTCATGTGCTTAGTGATATGCTCCAAAACCCTCAACTACTTTCCCATATCCACATATGACCTAAACCCAAAGCCAAACTCGGTCCTACCGATTCTTCCTATCCGGCGCCACCGAGTTTTCATTTGTCATAAGCCACTGCCAAACCCTAGCAATTCGGTTCTACCGATAAGGATCTTGGTCTCACCGAGATGGGATTGCAAACTCTGTGTTTCCCTTTCGTAACTTTTCGGTCTCACCGAAAGAGCGAATCGGTCCCACCGAGATTGCAATGTAAACTCAGTGTTTCCCCTTTGTAACTTTTCGGTTTCACCGAGTTCCACTCGGTCTCACCGAAAGAGCAAATCGGTCCCACCGAGTTTGCCTGACCAACTCTCTGGTTAGCTAATTACCAAAATCGGTCTCACCGAGTTTGTGTAATCGGTCTCACCGAGATTACGTTATGCCCAAACCCTAACCATATTGGTCCTACCGAGTTGCATGTCAGTCCCACCGAAAATCTTTAACGGTCACTAGGTTTACATTTTCGGTCCGACCGAGTTTGTTGATTCGGTCCCACCGAGATTGGAAAACTGTGTGTAACGGTTGGATTTTGTGTGGAGGCTATATATACCCCTCCACCTCCTTCTCATTCGAAGAGAGAGCCATCAGAACACACACACCATTCCAACTCATATGTTCTGAGAGAGAACCACCTACTCATGTGTTGAGACCAAGATACTCCATTCCTACCATATGAATCTTGATCTCTAGCCTTCCCAAGTTGCTTTCCACTCAAACCTTCTTTCCACCAAATCCAAATCCTATGAGAGAGAGTTGAGTGTTGGGGAGACTATCATTTGAAGCACAAGAGCAAGGAGTTCATTACCTACACACCATTTGTTACTTCTTGGAGAGTGGTGTCTCCTAGATTGGCTAGGTGTCACTTGGGAGCCTCCGACAAGATTGTGGAGTTGAACCAAGGAGTTCGAAGGGCAAGGAGATCGCCTACTTCGTGAAGATCTACCGCTAGTGAGGCAAGTCCTGTGTGGGCGATGGCCATGGTGGGATAGACAAGGTTGCTTCTTCGTGGACCCTTTGTGGGTGGTTGCTTCTTCATGGACCCTTCGTGGGTGGAGCCCTGTGTGGACTCGCGCAACCGTTACCCTTGGGTGGAGCCCTGTGTGGACTCACCCAACCGTTACCCTTCGTGGGTTGAAGTCTCCATCAACATGGATGTAGGATAACACCACCTATCCGAACCACGGGAAAAACATCCGTGTCTCCAATTGCGTTTGAATTCTCCAAACCCTTCCCTTTACATTCTTGCAAGTTGCATGCTTTACTTTCCGCTGCCAATATACTCTTTGCATGCTTTCTTGAATTGTGTGATGATTGCTTGACTTGTCCTAAAATAGCTAAAATCTGCCAAGAACTAAAATTGGGAAAAGGTTAAGTTTTTATTTGGTCAAGTAGTCTAATCACCCCCCTCTAGACATACTTTCGATCCTACAAGTGGTATCAGAGCTTTGGTCTCCATTTGCTTAATCTCCATAGCTTTTGGTGGTCATAGCCTTGGTTTCACAACCTAGGAGAGTATGGCGTCTAGCGAGGGAAATTATCACCGTAGAGGTCCTTACTTTGATGGTACTAATTTTGCTAGTTGGAAGCATAAAATGAAAATGCATATTCTTGGACATAACCCCACCGTTTGGGCTATTGTGTGTGTTGGCTTGCAAGGTGACTTCTTTGATGGGAGAGAACCAAACCGTGAAGCTACCGCGGATGAGTTGAAGATGTTGCAATACAATGCTCAAGCTTGTGATATTCTCTTCAACGGATTGTGCCCCGAAGAATTCAACAAAATCAGCCGTCTTGAGAATGCAAAGGAAATTTGGGACACTTTGATTGACATGCACGAAGGTACCGACTCCGTCAAGGAATCCAAGTTGGATGTGCTTCAAAGCCAACTTGACAAGTTCAAGATGAAGGATGGTGAAGGTGTCGCTGAAATGTACTCTAGGCTTTCTCTCATCACAAATGAGATTGCCGGCTTAGGAAGTGAAGAGATGACCGATAGATTCATCATCAAGAAGATTCTAAGAGCCTTGGATGGAAAATATGATACCGTGTGCACATTGATCCAAATGATGCCCAATTACAAAGATCTCAAGCCAACGGAGGTGATTGGAAGAATTGTTGCTCATGAGATGTCACTTAAGGATAAAGAGGAACTTCACAACAAATCAAGTGGTGCCTATAAAGCCTCATGTGAAGCCCCTACATCATCAAGTGAGAAACAAGACTTCAATGAAGAATTGAGCTTAATGGTGAAGAACTTCAACAAGTTCTACAAGAGTAGAAGCAAAGATAGAAGCTTCAAGTCAAGGTCCTACAATGACAAAAGATCCTCTAGTCGAGAGCGAAACTGCTACAATTGTGGAAGACCCGGACACTATTCCAATGAGTGTACGGCTCCCTACAAGAGAAGAGAAGATTCTCCAAGAAGAAGAAGCAAAGAATCACCACCAAGAGAGAGAAGGAGTAGAGATGATCGTTATGAACGAAGATACTCACGGAGAAGCAAGGATTCAGAAAGGAAGGAAAAATCATCAAGGAGCTACACAAGACGAAGACATCAAGCTCATGTTGGTGAATGGGTATCTGGCTTCGACTCCGACAGCCACTCCGAGAGAAGTTATCACTCCGACTCCGAAGATACTCAAGATGAAGGTGTTGCCGGTCTAGCACTTGTGTCAACCAACTCCTACGACATATTTGACTCACCAAATGAAGGAATTGGAAGATGCTTCATGGCCAAAGGTCCTAAGGTAACACACCCCGAGTATGTTGATTTCAATAGTGATGAAGATGACTTGTTGGGTGATGATTTGCTTGTTGACAACTCTAGTGATGAATACTATAATGAAACGTCAATTAAACATGCTAATCAAGATAAAACGAATGACAATGATAAGGAGAAGATTGAGGCTCTAACTAAAGAACTAAACACTCTTAAGTTAGCTCATGGAATTATCTTCGAAGATCATCGAGAACTTTTAAGAGCTCATGAGAAATTACGCTTTGAGAAGCTCAATCTTGAGCAAGAGCATGAGTTCTTAAAAGCAATCAATGATGATCTCCGCAAGAAAAGTTCTTCTTACATTGCCAAGCATTTACTCTTATCTACTTACATGCCTCAAGTCAAGTCTAGTAACAAGAAAGATTCTTCCTCTAGCAGTAACAATGATCATGCTAAATCCAATATTGTTGCTTCTAGTAGTTCTCTTGATTCCACTAATGATTCTCTTAGCCAAGTTACACTTGAGCAAGAAAATAGCTTGTTGAAGGGAATTATAGAGAAAGGAGTGTACAAAAGCCTTGCCGGGAGTAAGCAATTCGAGGAAATTGTGCGCAAGCAAGGAATGCACCGGAAGAATCAAGGTGTTGGTTTTGAACAAAAGTTCAATGCCAATGGAGTTGAGTGGGAAGAAGATCAATACCCCAAGACAAAGTTTGTTCCTAAACAAGAGAAGTATGATACTTCTTTCAAGGGGACACAAGCTCAAGATGATCTTCCACCACAAGACTACAAGCAAAAAGGCAAGGACAAGCTTCAAGAGGAAATTGATGCATTTGAAGAAGCTACTAAGACCTTAGTCAAGTGGATTCCCAAGACTACTTCAAGTTCCACTTCATCGAGTACGACTACAACTCCAAGGATTCCCATCAAGATGATGTGGATCCAAAAGAAGAAGAACTAGAGAGTTCTTGAGGGTGACTCCGCTAGCATACTTCACTCTTATCATTTTGGCAAGAACAAGTGCAATCAACTTCCACATCTTGCACTAGTTCAAGGAGTCACAAACCCTCTTGTTGGTAAGTCAAGGAACAAGGTAACCTAAAAGTTTTCATGGACATCATCTTTTGTGTGCATCACTCTATGTCTATGGATATCCTTGTTTGTTCCTTGTGGGACTAACCCATGTAGGTATTGAAAGTGCAATTCACTCAAATGGATAGCTCCAAGAGATCTACATCAACATTGAGCATCCACATCTTCAATATCTACATGAAGTCATCATCGACAAAACCCAAGGTTAGTTCATCCCTCTTAGAGGGGATATCACATCTAGGGGGAGCTTTACTCTAAGACTTGAGCTAAAGCAACTCTAAAGATGTGAACAAAACAATGCTTTATGTAAAAGTGGTAACCCCACTTGAGCTTAAACGATGAGTATGACCTATGATCAAGTGCTCTCACTTGACTCCTAAGTCAATATACTCATATATAGATGACCTAGTCATCACAAATTGCTTGATAGATGCTAGAATTGGTTGTGCATGCCTTGTCACATATTTCATTTGCCATCTTATTGTGTGAGCATGCTGGTTGCATATTTTACTCATTCGAGGACACCCACTTGTTGTTTTGATTGTTCGGCTTTATTTCTTTTTGCCAAGTGGATGGACAAGAATGCATAAGAACCTCCTCTAGCTATCTATGCTTTTCTCGTCTCAAACTCTATTCATGCTGCATCACAAAATTTGATCAAGTCAGATTCGAACCACTCTGTGTGAGGAGCGCTCGGAGTCCCTGATTCGTCATAGACTTAAACTTCCAAAACCTCTTTATGATTCTCGGTCTGACCGATACCCCACTTTCGGTCCTACCGAGATCATTAAGTTGATCTAGGTTTTCGATCTCGGTGCAACCGATTTGAACATTTCGGTCACATCGAGTTTCAGTAACTGCACGCAGTTATGAATCTCGGTGCCACCGAGTTGTTCCACTCGGTCACACCGACAGGGTCGGGCTATATATAGTCACGGGCAAAATTTTGGAAATTTCTCCGAACCCCTTCGCCCGCGCGATAGCCTGCTCTGCCAACGTGGTCTCCAGATCATCTTCTCGCTGCCAGCCGCCTCCAGTCGCTGGTCTCCGTCGCCGTTAACGGGAATTCTGCCCCGCCGTTGCCGCCGTAGCAAGTCCATGCCGAACTAGGGTATGGACTTGATCTTTGTGCTAATCCTCAATCTGATTCCTAGCACATTGTGTTCTTCATGATTCTTGCCACAATTGAAACACTCCTATCCAGTCAAAACGCCCGTAGATTAGCTTTGATTCGAAAATTTTAGGGTTAGGTTTCCGCCGAAACCATCTCGGACCCACCGAGTTGAAAAACTCGGTCCCACCGATTTGGCTTATGCCATTGCACAAGTGAGACTCGGTCTGACCGAGAATTACTTATCGGTGTGACCGATTTTGGAACTTTGTGAAACCCTAGCAGTCTCGGTGCCACCGAACTATGACTCGGTCCTACCGAGTTCACTAGTTTAGGTTCCAAAACTGCTTCGGTATCACCGAGTTTGAAAATCGGTAGATCTGAGATGATTTCAGTGGGAAACTAAAACTAAGTTTTTGGATCATTCTTTTTGCAAAAATCTCTGCATTTTGTGATTCTCATCCTTTCTACCTCATCTATAATCTGTTCACAGGGTCAGCAGTCAGAGCTTGCAGCATGTCAGACCAGAGTGATAGCCATAACATGTCAAAGCAGCAGGTGCACATGAGTGAGGGCACTAGTCCCTCCAGCTCTTCTGATGAAGGCAGCAGGAGCACTCCTAGCAACTTGCCAAAAGCTGCCACAAGACAGAGGAAGAAGAAAACTTCAGATTTCGAAGATGAAGACTATGTGGCAGAGGAAGAGGCCACTTCCAAGAGAGTTGAGCCAGCTCAAGGCACTAAGCCAGGCCTGAAAATCGAAAGGCCAGCAGGCAGGCAGCCAATGTCAAAGGCCAGAATGTCAACTGAGAAGCCCATAGAGCCAGTTGCAGCTGAGAGCAAGAAAAGAAAGGAAAGGGTGAAGAAGACTGTGGCTAGAGTGCTTGGCAAAGCTTCCATCATGGAAGAGGAAGAAGAAGAAGAAGTAGCCGCACCAGCACCCAAGGCACCCAAGCTAATGGGAGATGCCATAAAATCAGGGGGAGCTGCTTCCAAGGCCAAGCCAGCTCCAAAGCCAAAGCCAAAGAGGAACACAAGAAGCATCCCAGCTGCTGAAAAGAACAAGGCCCCAGTGCCTGAAGCTGCAGAAGAAGAGGAAGAGAATGTCCTAAGGAAGCTAAAGCCCAAGATCCCAGACCACAACGATGCTCATCCTGTGGCTGAAGATATGAAGCTCAGGAGAGATTCAGGGCTGAGGAAATGGAGAGAAGCAGACCCGTATGCTTCAAGGAGAAGGACAACAGTTGACTACAGGTTTCACACCAAGGAGCAGCAGGATTTTTATGAGACAGTGCTGCTAGATAAGAAGCCCATTGTCTATGATATGCGATGGGTTGATTGGACATACATCAAGGACAATGAGGAGCACTATCCTGGAGTGCAAGATAGCTTCATAGCTTGTGGAGTAGCTGACTTTGTTGGGCAGAAGCTCACAAAGTCGAACGAGGAACTCATCATGCAGTTCTACTCCACAGCTCACTTTTATCCAGATGGGAGGATCACATGGATGTCTGAGGGTACAAGGTACCAATCCACAGTTGTTGAGTGGGCACAGATCATTAATGCCCCAGAGGAGCAAGATGATGACTTGGATATCTATGCCAAGAAGAAGATGGACCACAACTCAATGTCAAATATGTACAAGGAGATCCCAAATGAAGCACTTGATACCTTCAAGTTTGGCTCAGTACATTACCTTCTGTCAGGGCTCCCGACCATCATTTGGATCTTGAGGCACACCTTATTGCCTAAGTCTGGAGATCACAAGATGATCAGAGGCCATGCTATCAACTTGCTACATGTATTTGATGTGCCTCAGAAGTTCAAGGTGATGAGCCTCATAGTGGAAACAATCAAGAGGACTGCAGCAGACCAGAAGAGGAGTTGCGGATATGCCCCTCAGATTCAGGAGCTCATCAACTCCAAGATGGGCACGGGCATATATTTATTGGACAAGGAACACCTGCCCATCCATCCAGATTTCGAGGACAATGAAGTTGTGATGCAAGGAAGGAGAAAGCTGCCAAGATGCCAACCCAAGAGGAGGCATCTGAGTATTTCTTGAAGACTAAACAAGAGAAGCTTGGTTACTTGATTGCATCCACGCTGAGGATTGAGCAAAGTCTAGCCACCCTCACTCAGAATCAGCAGAGCCTAGAGAGAATTATGGAACAGAAGTTCTATGACTTGGATGTCAAAGTAACGGAAGTTCAGTCTGCAGTAGAGCAGCTCCAGGAGGACATGCATGAGAGGAGAGGCAGGACTACCACTCATGCCTTTCCCAGAGTGCCAAGAGGTCCAAGGTCATCTGCCGTGCCAGTTGCTGACACAAGAGCTACCACTTCAGCACCAGCTACAGCCTCAGTTCCACCAGCTCCAACATCTACTTCAGCTCCAACTCCAGCATCTACTTCAGCATCTACCGAAGCCTTCGTCCTTGGAGTGATCCGGACTCCACCACCACCTAAAGATCAAGCCTGAGCGTCGATCTAGTGCTATGCATTTTCTAGGAACTTTTTGGTAACTTGTTGCCAAAGGGGGAGAAGATGTATAGATCATAGGCTTCGAGAGAGAGACTGTTGCTTTTCTCTCTTGCTTTATTTGGTGGTTTTTCAAACTTGTTTGCTTTTGAGTGCTTGAGATACTACATCATTATTTGTGAGACATTGATGATCATGTGTTTGATCATAAGCTACACTTAATGCTTGATGAATGCTATTATCTTATCTATCTTATGTGATCTTTCACTTTTCTTGGAGATGAGTGCATGTATTTCATTCTTATCATTTTAAGCGCTCCATCAAGATATATGTGACATGGAAGAGTAACCCTTGACGCTAACTCCTTGTGCATTTGCAGTCCAAAGCAAATTTTAAATATGCACAAATTTAGGGGGAGCTCTTACTTATCACATACTTCTCAAAGCAACGATATATTTCATGCTTATTATCATTTGTCGAAGCTTTGATCTATATGTTGTCATCAATTACCAAAAAGGGGGAGATTGAAAGTGCTATCTCTAGGTGGTTTTGGTAATTCATAACAACATATAGCTCATTGAGCTAATGCTATTCCAAGATGATTATTTCAGGAAAGCTCAATGATTGGCATGGCATGGATGTGAAAGTGGAACCCTCAAAATGCTAAGGACAAAGGATTGGCTCAAGCTCAAAAGCTCAAGACTCTTCATTTTATATTTTAGTGATCCAAGATCACATTGAGTCTTTAGGAAAAGCCAATACTATCAAGGAGGGATGAGGTGTTGCTTAATGAGCCTCTTGCTTCATGTGCTTAGTGATATGCTCCAAAACCCTCAACTACTTTCCCATATCCACATATGACCTAAACCCAAAGCCAAACTCGGTCCTACCGATTCTTCCTATCCGGCGCCACCGAGTTTTCATTTGTCATAAGCCACTGCCAAACCCTAGCAATTCGGTTCTATCGATAAGGATCTCGGTCTCACCGAGATGGGATTGCAAACTCTCTGTTTCCCTTTCGTAACTTTTTGGTCTCACCGAAAGAGCGAATCGGTCCCACCGAGATTGCAATGTAAACTCAGTGTTTCCCCTTTGTAACTTTTCGGTTTCACCGAGTTCCACTCGGTCTCACCGAAAGAGCAAATCGGTCCCACCGAGTTTGCC
Source organism: Triticum dicoccoides (assembly GCF_002162155.2). Classification (NCBI taxonomy): domain Eukaryota; kingdom Viridiplantae; phylum Streptophyta; class Magnoliopsida; order Poales; family Poaceae; genus Triticum; species Triticum dicoccoides. The sequence goes on from NC_041390.1 coordinate 553,047,204, forward strand.
TGACCAACTCTCTGGTTAGCTAATTACCAAAATCGGTCTCACCGAGTTTGTGTAATCGGTCTCACCGAGATTACGTTATGCCCAAACCCTAACCATATCGGTCCTACCGAGTTGCATGTCAGTGCCACCGAAAATCTCTAACGGTCACTAGGTTTACATTTTCGGTCCGACCGAGTTTGTTGATTCGGTCCCACCGAGATTGGAAAACTGTGTGTAACGGTTGGATTTTGTGTGGAGGCTATATATACCCCTCCACCTCCTTCTCATTCGAAGAGAGAGCCATCAGAACACACACACCATTCCAACTCATATGTTCTGAGAGAGAACCACCTGCTCATGTGTTGAGACCAAGATATTCCATTCCTACCATATGAATCTTGATCTCTAGCCTTCCCAAGTTGCTTTCCACTCAAACCTTCTTTCCACCAAATCCAAATCCTATGAGAGAGAGTTGAGTGTTGGGGAGACTATCATTTGAAGCACAAGAGCAAGGAGTTCATTACCTACACACCATTTGTTACTTCTTGGAGAGTGGTGTCTCCTAGATTGGCTAGGTGTCACTTGGGAGCCTCCGACAAGATTGTGGAGTTGAACCAAGGAGTTTGTAAGGGCAAGGAGATCGCCTACTTCGTGAAGATCTACCGCTAGTGAGGCAAGTCCTGTGTGGGCGATGGCCATGGTGGGATAGACAAGGTTGCTTCTTCGTGGACCCTTTGTGGGTGGTTGCTTCTTCGTGGACCCTTCGTGGGTGGAGCCCTGTGTGGACTCGCCCAACCGTTACCCTTCGTGGGTTGAAGTCTCCATCAACGTGGATGTAGGATAGCACCACCTATCCGAACCACGGGAAAAACATCCGTGTCTCCAATTGTGTTTGAATTCTCCAAACCCTTCCCTTTACATTCTTGCAAGTTGCATGCTTTACTTTCCGCTGCCAATATACTCTTTGCATGCTTGCTTGAATTGTGTGATGATTGCTTGACTTGTCCTAAAATAGCTAAAATCTGCCAAGAACTAAAATTGGGAAAAGGTTAAGTTTTTATTTGGTCAAGTAGTCTAATCACCCCCCTCTAGACATACTTTCGATCCTACAATAGTACATATAGGTTTTTGTAATCTGCAAATATAAAAACAGCAAGGTAGCAACTAACAAAAGTGAGCAAAAACAGTATTACAATGCTTGGAAACAAGGCCTAGGGTTCATACTTTGACTAGTGCAAGTTCTCTCAACAATGATAACATAATTAGATCATATGGCAATCCCTCAACGTGCGACAAAAGTCACTCCAAAGTTCCTATCACGGAGAACATAAGATGAAATTTCTTGTAGGGTACGAAACCACCTCAAAGTTATTCTTTCCAGTCAATCCATTGAGCTATTCCTATAGGTGTCACAAACAGCCCTAGAGTTCATAGTAAAATAACACCATATGATACACATCAATCGGCCCTAATGTCACCTAGATACTCCAATGTCACCACAAGTATCCGTGGGTCAATTATATGATATGCATCAAACAACTTCAGATTCATAATATTCAATCCAACACAAAGAACCTCAAAGAGTGCCCCAAGGTTTCTACTGGAGAAACAAGGATGAGAACGTGCATCAACCCATATGCATAGATTACCCCAATGTCACCTCAGGAGTCTGTGAGTTGAGTGCCAAAATATACATCAAGTGAATCAACAGAACACCCCATTGTCATCACGGGTATCCCACGCAAGACATACATCAAGTGTCTCAAATCCATAGAAGTATTCAATTCGATAATAGTGAAACCTCAAAGGTAAAACTCAATTCATCACAAAAAGGTAGAGGGGGAGAAACACCATATGATCCAACTATAGTAACAAAGCTCACGGTAGATCATGATCGTGCCATATCAAGAACACGAGAGAGAGAGGGAGAGAGAGAGATCAAACACATAACTACTGGTACATGCCCTCAGCCCCGAGGGTGAACTACTCCCTCCTCGTCATGGAGACCGCTGGGATGATGAAGATGGCCTCTGGTGATGGTTTCCCCCTCCGACAGGGTGCCGGACCGGGCTCCCGATTGGTTTTTCGTAGCTTAAGGGGCTTGCGATGGCGGAACTCCTGATCTAGGTTTCTTTCTAGGGGTTACATGATTTATAGGATTTTTTAGCGTCGGTTTCACGTCAGGGGGGTCCACGAGGCAGTGGCAAGACAGGGGCACGCCCTAGGGGGTGCCCTCCACCCCTGTCGTTGCCTTGGGACTCTTTTGGCCCAACTCTTATACTTCGTGGGCTTCTTCTAGTCCAAAAAAAACACTGTAAATTTTCAGCTCGTTTGGACTCCCTTTGATATTCCTTTTCCGTAAAACTCAAAAACAAGGAAAAAATAGAAACTGGCACTGGGCTCTAGGTTAATAAGTTAGTCCCAAAAATAATATAAAATAGCATATTAATGCATATAAAACATCCAAAACAGATAATGTAATAGCATAGAACAATCAAAAATTATAGATACGTTGGAGACGTATCAAGCATTCCCAAGTTTAATTTCTGCTCGTCCTCGAGTAGGTAAATGAGAAAAACAGAATTTTTGATGTGGAATGCTACCTAACATATTTATCCAAGTAATCTTCTTTATTGTGGCAAGAATATTCAGATCCATAAGATTCAAAACAAAAGTTTAATATTGACATAAAAACAATAATGCTTCAAGCATACTAACAAAGCAATCATGTCTTCTCAAAATAACATGTCCAAAGAAAGTTATCCCTACAAAATCATATAGTCTGGCTATGCTCCATCTTCATCACAGAAAGTATTAAATCATGCACAACCCCGGTATTAGTCGAGAAACTATTTCATACTTAAGTACTCTCAAACCTTTTCAACTTTCATGCAATACATGAGCATGAGCCATGGATATAGCACTGTAGGTGGAATATAATATGGTGGTTGTGGAGAAGACAAAAAGAAGGAGATTGTCTCACATCAATTAGGCATATCAACGGGCTATGGAGATGCCCATCATAGATATCAATGTGAGTGAGTATGGATTGCCATGCAACGGATGCACTAGAGCTATAAGTGTTTGAAAGCTTAAAAAGAAACTAAGTGGGTGTGCATTCAACTCGCTTGCTCATGAAGACTTAGGGCAATTTGAGGAAGCCCATCATTGGAATATACAAGCCAAGTTCTATAATGAAAAATTCCCACTAGTATATGAAAGTGACAACATAGGGGACTCTCTATCATGAAGATCATGGTGCTACTTTGAAGCATAAGTGTGGTAAAAGGATAGTAACATTGTACCTTCTCTCTTTTTCTCTCATTTTTTATTTGGGCTCTTTGGCCTCTTTTTTTCCTTTTTTATTTATCGTCTGGAGTCTCATCCCGACTTGTGGGGGAATCATAGTCTCCATCATCCTTTCCTTACATGGGATAATGCTCTAATAATGATGATCATCACACTTTTATTTTCTTTACAACTCAAGAATTACAACTCGATACTAGAACAAGATATAACTCTATGAATGCCTCCAGCAGTGTACCGAGATGTGCAATGATTAATAGTGACATGTAAAAATATGAACGGTGGCCTTGCCACAAATACAATGCCAACTACATGATCATGCAAAGCAATATGACAATGATGGTGCGTGTCATAATAAAGGGAACGGTGGAAGTTACATGGCAATATATCTTGGAATGGCTGTGGAAATACCATAATAGGTAGGTATGGTGGCTGTTTTGAGGAAGGTATATGGTGGGTTTAATGCACCGGCAAAAGTTGCGTGGTACTAGAGAGACTAGCAATGGTGGAAGGGTGAGAGTGCGTATAATCCATGGACTCAACATTAGTCATAAAGAACTCACATACTTATTGCAAAAATTGATTACCTATCGAAACAAAGTACTTAACGCATGCTCCTAGGGGAGAGGTTGGTAGGAGTTAGACATCACGCACTCCCAACCTCCACACAAAGGATGACAATCAATAAATAAATCATGCTTCGACTTCATCACATAACAGTTCACTATACGTGCATGCTACGGGAATCACAAACTTTAACACAAGTATTTCTACGAATCCACAATTACTCACTAGCATGACTCTAATATCACCATCTTTATATTTTTACGGGAATCAAGCTTCTCATAGTATTCAATGCACTTTATATGAAAGTTTTTATTATATCCTTCTTGAAACTGACAAACTACTCCAAAAAGATATAAGTGAAGATCAATGAGTAGTTGAATAGTTATGTAGTTGTGTGAAGACTCTCTCTCATAAATAAAACTTCAGATCTTAAGTACTTTATTCAAGCAGCAAGCAAAAGAAAATAAAATTACATTCCAAGGATATCACATATCATGTGAAGAAGCAAAAACTTAGGTCCAACCAAAACTGACTGATCATTGTTGAAGAAGAAAGGTGAGATGACAACCGGGGCATCCCCAAGCTTAGCTGCTTGAGACTTATTGAAATATTAATTAGGGATGCCTTGGGAATCCCCAATCTTGAGCTTTTGTTTCTCCTTAATTCCTTTTATATCATGGTTTCCCTAAATCTTAAAAACTTCGTCCACACATAACTCAACAAGAACTCATGAGATAAGTTAGTATAAATTAATGCAATGCCCTTATCATTATCTACTGTAGAAAATCACTAAAATTATTATTTAACATTGCATACTAAATTCCTCTGCATATTTAATACTCCTATCCTCAAATAGAATCATTAAACAAGCAAACATATGCAAATAATGCAAACATAACAGAAATCTGTCTAAACAGAACAGTCTGTAAAGAATGCAACAACAATCATACTTTTCTAACACCAAAAATTCTGAATAATTACCACACTGTAGAGAATTTTTTGGTACTCGTTATGTAAAAACTTCATGATTTTATCATGTCCTGACTATTCACAAATATTCAGACAATGATAGAAAACTTTCTGTTTTCAAAACAGCAACATATAGACTTGCAAATAAGCATGGTAAAGGTTATACTTGACCTTTTTATTGAACTAAAAGATGCAAAACATTATTATAAATATCATAAAGCAAATAATATTAAAATAAAATGACGCTCCGAGAAAAAAATCATATCATGTGGTGAATAAAAATATAGCCTCAAGTAAATTTACCGATGGATTGAGGACGAAAGACGGGATGCCTTCCGGGGCATCCCCAAGCTTAGTTGCTTGGGTATTACTTGAATATTACCTTGGGAATCCCAAAGTTTGGTCTCTTGCCACTCCTTATTCCGTAGTCCATCGAAACTTCACCCAAAACTTGAAAACTTCACAACACAAAACTGAACAGAAAACTCGCAAGCTCCATTAGTATAATAAAGCAAATCACCACTTAGGTACTGTTGTGTACTCATTCTAAATTTATATTGGTTTTATATGTACTATATTCCAACTTCTCCATGGTTCATACCCTTCGATACTACCCGTAGATTCATCAAAATAAGCAAACAACACAATGAAAACAGAATCTGTCAAAAACAGAACAGTCTATAGTAATCTGGAAACTTCGTATACTTATGTAACTCCAAAATTTCTTATAAATTAGGACAGCCTGGGAAATTTTTATATAAATCTTGTGCAAAAAGAATTAGTATTTTATCACGCTTCCTTAAAAATGAAAATTATTTTACTGGGCGCAAAAGTTTCTGTTTTTTAGCAAGATCAAATCAACTATCACCATATACCATCCCAAAGGTCTTACTTGGCACTTTATTGAAACAAAAGCTATAAAAATGATTAATACAATAGCATAATCATGAGAACACACAAAAATAGTAGGGGTAAATATTGGGTTGTCTCCCAACAAGCGCTTTTCTTTAATGCCTTTCTAGCTGGGCATGATGATTTCAATGATGCTCACGTAAAAGATAAGAATTGAAACATAATAGGAGCATCATGAAGCATATGACTAGAACATTTAAGTCTAACTCACTTCCTACGCATAGGGATTTTGTGAGCAAACAGTTTATGGGAACAAGAATCAACTAGTATAGGAAGGCAAAACAAGCATAACTTCAAGATTTTCAACAGATCGAGAGGAAACTTGATATTATTGCAATATGTAAAAGCATATGTTCCTCTGTCATAATAATTTTCAGTAGCATCATGAATGAATTAAACAATATAACTATCACATAAAGCATTATTTTCATGATCCACAACCATAGAAATTTTATTACTCTCCACATAAGAAAGATTCTTCTCATTCATAGTAGTGGGAGCAAACTCAACAAAATAACTATCATGTGAGGCATAATACAATTGAAAATTAAAATCATGATGACAAGTTTCACGGTTATCATTATTATTTATAGCATACATATTATCACAATAATCATCATAGATAGCAACTTTGTTCTCATAATCAATTGAAACCTCTTCTGAAATAGTGGATTCATCACTAAATAAAGGCTTGACCTCTCCGAATCCACTTCCATAAATATTATAAGATTCAACACTCTCCAAAATAGTGGGATCAGTACCTAGAGTTAACACTGTTCCAAACCCACTTTCATCAATATAATCATCATAAATATGGGGCATGCTATCATCATTATAAATTTGCTCATCAAAACTTAGGGGACAAAAAATATCATCTTCATCAAACATAGCATCCCCAAGCTTATGGCTTTGCATATCATAAGAATAATCACTCTCATCATTAATAGTATGAATAGCACCAATAGTATAGCAATTATTATCAACACAACTCTCTAGGTTGGTGCCAAAAAAGATTTTCAAGAATATAAGGAGTATCATTATTTTCCCAATCATAATCATCACAATGAGTAATAGGCATAACAAAATCAGCCTCAATAGTTTCTTTGGACATTTTACCATAAGACAAAGAAACAATATCATCATCAAGTATATCATCCTCCACATTTATTTTTGATTCAATCTCATGAGGCATAACAAAAATAGGAGCAACAACATTCAGGAGGGATACCCTTTTACCTTTGCTTTTTCGTCTTTTATTTTTTTATCCACATCATATGTGGGTTTAATCAACCTTTTGGAGCTCCTTATTGATGAGATTGCTTGCATAGGTAGCTCATTCTCATAACCTGTTTCATCACGAGAGACAATATGAGGGAAAGTGGAGAGCTTTACCATTTCATTAGTATTTCTTTTATATTCTAATGGTTTTCCCACATTTTTATAGTTGGCAATATAAGCATTCTCATTGCAATTTACCACACAAAACATGTAGATTTCTTTAAGAGTAGTTTTAGCATGGTCGGTGAATATGAACGCTTCAAACCAACTATTTTTATGTGACAATTCTTTGCACCCAAAAAATAAACAAAGTTCATTATAAAGTTCAAGGGTGATCAAGTTATTGCTATATTTGGCCACGATTCGGTCATGAAAAAATGTGCATTGGAAATTAAGATGGCCAACTCTATTGCAAAGTTCACAAGTAATGGGATGAAGAGAGCATAATTTTGTAGAAAATTTATCTATCACCTTAAGCCAACGATTGGTTTCATCGTGTTTATGCTTCTTAGAATATCTATCATCCCTATAAGGCATGTATTCACAAACTCTATTCAGTCCACAAAAATTGACATGCTTATAAGAAACTTCTTTATCATCACTAGTGCAATCATCATTAGTATCATGAATATTCTGTCGGATCTGGGGCTCCACGGACCCTTGAGAAGTTCGAACACTGGGGTGCGTACGGAAAAATCCCTCTCCCCGACTTGCCATCCCAATGATTCCACATCCTAGCTTGACGAACCCAAGGGACACATCAGTTTATCCTGGTTCAGGCCACCTTGTGGGTGTAATACCCTACTCCAGCTCTGTGGTGGATTGCCTCGAGGGGCTGAGGATGAAATAGTACAATGGTTGAACAACCTCAGGAGGTGACGTGTTCTTGACCTCGATGAGCTGGTGGGTGAGAGGATGGTCTGGATTCAACCCCCCCCCTCCTATGGTGGTGGCTAAGTCCTATTTATAGTGGCCTTGGTCCTCTTCCCAAATGTAGGCGGGAAGAGATCTCACAATGGCCAAATTCGAAGGGAGACAACTAGTACAAGTTATCCTGACAAAAGTAGTCTTCGCAAGCAAAGGCTCTGGTGGTGACACTATAGTGGGCTTTGCGATGACCTCCGTCCTGCCGTCCTGGCGGTCTTGGTCTCGTTGCACTAATATGGAAACCTTTACTTGACTCCTCAGAACTCTGCGCCTACGCTTGCCTCCTTGGCACCAAAGGGGAAACTAGTACACTGCGCCCGATGGCACCTGCCTGGCCTTGGTCGTCATGGCTCACGTCATGTGAACCTCGTGAGGTGCGCCTTGCCTTGATATCTCCGCTCCTCGAGAGCCAGCCTGGTGAGGCCGCCCCCCAGGGAGGTCTTGGTGTCGCCTGCCTCGCGAGGGTCTTGAGTCATTGTTGCTGAAACTGGGCCGTACTGGGCCGCCAAGGGAGCCACGCCATGGGCCATAGGCAGGAAAGTCTACCCCCATTCCCAAGACGCTGATAGTAGCCCCCGGGCCCAAGGTGCGCCCAAACTTGGCTTTGAGGTGAAGCCAAAGGGCAAGTGCGGAGTGCCGCGGGTCCCAACCTCATGCGGCCCTTGTCGACGTGTGGCGATCGATGGGATGTGGGATCCCCCACTTCCCCACGCATCCTTGATATTCACCGGGCTTGTGGCCGCTGCCACCAACACAGCTCCATCTTCATTGCTTGCCGCGCGCTTCCTTGGCTCCTCCACCTCCTCAGCTCTCCCCTGTCGACATGGCGCCAAAGTTGGCGAAGAAGAAGAAAGTGAAGAACTGCGCTCCGACCGAATCTCCGCTAGCCTTCGATCCCGCCCTTGAGTGGTCGACGATGGTTAACCGGGAGATGCTGGACAAGGTCCGTCCGACGCTCATAGCCGATTCCAATGAGTGGAACGCGGCGGTTGCTTGGCCTGCTTCCGCGCCATGGTCGACATGGCGGCCACTGAGATCCTGATTCATCTCCACGCCCTCTTGGCAGGCTTGATTCCTCCTTTTTCCGATTTCTTCAACGCCATAATCTCGCATTACCAAGTCCACGCGTTGCACCTGGATCCCCAATCCATCCTTCTCCTCGCCGTCTTCTCCTTCGTCTGCGAGGCCATGGTGGGCATTGTTCCCTTCGTGGCCTTGTTCCGCCACTTCTTCTCGCTCCATCTGACCGACATCCGCTAGTGCTTGGGGTGCGTGACCTTCCAGGCGGTGGTGGCGACGGCGGGCTCAGGGATTGACTTCGAACTCTCGCCGATCGTACATGGATTTCGAAAGCGGTGGGTGTTTGTGGATGTCGGCGTGCTCAACTCCTTGCTCTTGCTCCCCCAGGCGCTGGCTGAACCAGCTCCGGATGGGTGCATGTGAGGCTCGTCGACCGTCGGCTCGCCCACGTTTGGCGCTGGCTGGCCAGGTTGAAGGAGCTTGGGGTGACGGTGCCCATGGTGGTGCAGGAGTTCGCCCAGCGTCGCATTGCTCCCCTTCAGCGCCATTCTCGACGAATATGGTCCTTCACCGGCAACAGGGACCCCATGAGGCTCCAGGTGTCTACGCTTCCTCCTGAGACTCTGCGCACGGTGCTTGAGCTCTTGACTAGCGACCATGCGCCTGCCATGGTTCCGAAGGAGGGCTGCCTTTTGTACTGCTACTCAAACATGGAGTTCGTGAGGCAGATGCCCCTGTTCAATGAGTGGGGGCTGCGCCCGGTGGAGCTTGAGGGGCCCGCGAGAACCCCGTTCTTGTGGTCCCCCTGCCTGTTGTCCCTGCGGCGCACGCCTCAGTAGTGGATGCTGGGGGACGGGCACAGCCCGGTGCTATCGGGGTGGCTGCTAATGGTGCACCTCGGCCAAGCGCTCCTGAGATGGCAGCCCCTGAGGCGCGGGTGAGCCATCCTGAGGGGCAATCGACGACTTGGCGCGATCTGAGGCTCCCGAGGTCGCCGCCCCTGAAGCTCGGTTAAGCAGTCTTGATATGGAGGCCGAAGAGCTGTCGCAGACCGGGGCTCCCGAGGTCACCGCCTCAGGAGTCCTACCGAATCCCCTAGACACTGATGGTCTCTCCTGGGGCTTCGGCCCGCTCTGCCTGAACTTCGAAGCACTCTGCAAGAGGAAGGAGAGTCCAAGCTGTCGTGGCGACGCCTACCGGCCGCTGAAGCAAAGAAAGTACATAGCTATGGATGAGTAAGTACCTTATTCTCGTGATTTTTGGTGTTCTGCGTCCTTTCCTAATAATGGATTTTCAGGGTCCCTACAGCTGCAGCGGCGGGGCCTCCCGAGGTGCCGCCATCACCAGCCCTTTGCTCGCTCATGGTCCCGAGCCCACACATCCGACTATCGCGCGAGGCACGATGCCTGCCCAAGAGGTGGACGTGCCGATGGGGAGTCTCGACTCTGCTTTCTTGGCATCCCTCCTTCGCGCCTGGCTTGGGTGCAGAAAGCGTGCTAAGGGATCCTCCATTGGTCATTGCTGGTGGCTGGGCGACCCCAGCACAGGTTTCGTCTTCAGGTGGCGAGGCCGCACCACCCAACACCTCTATTGAGGCCCGTAAGGTGGCAGGGAAGGCACCAGCCTTGAGCCCTCTGCCTGGGGCAGGTGGGCCACCTCAAGCTTCCCCAACAGCCCTTGGCGCGGATGATGAGCTTGGCCGTGCACTAGAGTTTGCGCGCGGGCATGGCACTGTATGCCACGAGCTCTTCCGGTAGGTGATGGGTGTGCTGAGCCGCCTTGGAGAAGAGCTTGTCGAAGTCGACGCTCACCTTGAAACAGAGGACCTTCGCCTGGCCCAGGAGTGGCATCAATTGAAGGTCGCCATCAACCTTGGGCACCTTCAGCTTGAGCATGACAAGGCCAAGGCCGCGATGTCCCTTGCGACCTCACATGAGGCCAGTGCCCGGGCCTTGGAGGAGGCCAGGAAGGCCGACCACCGTCACGAGGCCGCCGAGGAGCGCGAGCGGGAGCTCCAGGCCTTGAATGCTACCCTTGAGCAGCAGATCGAGGCGCACAGGGCCGTCTTGGCGTCGATGAGGGGAGCACCTTCCAAAGAGCAGAAGATCCTGAAGCGCGAGGAGGCACTGGCGATGGAGGCCTTGGAGCGCAGCCTGGAGCTTGAGCACCTGGAGGTGAGGGAACGCCAACTGGCCATGGCTGAGGACGCTATTACCATGAAGGAAGCCAAGGTTCAGGCAAAGGTTCGCGCGGATCTTGCCGATGAGTACCGCCTGAAGCTGGAGTTCCTGGAGGCCGAAGCTGAGCGTAGGACCGCTGCCCTCAAGGCAAAGCTAAACGAGACGGAGCAGCGTGAGGAGGCCGCCAAAGTGGCTGAGGCTTCGGCCCTGGCTTACTTGGCCTCATCACGAGCCGATTTGCTCTCGCCCAGCGGTAGATTAACGGTGTCGCGTCCCTCGCGAAGCAGAATAGGGATGAGGCGTATCATTTGTTGGGGAACGCAGTATTTCAAAAAAAAATCCTACGATCATGCAAGATCTATCTAGGAGATGCATAGGAACGAGAGGGGAGAGTGTGTCTACGTACCCTTGTAGACCGAAAGTGGAAGCGTTGAGTAACGCAGTTGATGTAGTCGAACGTCTTCGCGATCCAACCGATCAAGTACCAAGCGCACGACACCTCCGCGATCTGCACATGTTCAGCTTGGTGACGTCCCTCGAACTCTAGATCCACTTGAGGCCGAGGGAGAGTTTCGTCGGCACGATGACATGTTGACGGTGATGATGAAGTTACCGACGCAGGGCTTCGCCTAAGCACTACGACAATATAACCGAGGTGGAAATCTATGGAGGGGGGCACCGCACACAGATAAGAAGTCAACTTGTGTGTCTATGGGGTGCCCCCTCCCCTGTATATAAAGGAGTGGAGCAGGGGGCCGGCCGGCCTCATAGGACGCGCCCCAAGGGGGAATCCTACTCCTACTAGGAGTAGGTTCCCCCCTTTCCTAGTCCAACTAGGAAGGGGAAGGAAAGGGAAGAGGGGAAGAAGGAAAGGGGGGCTGGCCCCCCCTCCCCAATTCGGATTGGGGTTGGGGGGCGCGCCCCTCCTCTTGGCCACCTCCTCTCTCTTCCACTAAAGCCCATGAAGGCCCATGACCCCCCCCCCCCCGGGGGGGGGTCCGGTAACCCCTGGTACTCCGGAAAATGCTCGAACCTATTCGAAACCTATCCGGTGTCCAAACATAACCTTCCAATATATCAATCTTCATGTATCGACCATTTCGAGACTCCTCGTCATGTTCGTGATCACACCTGGGAATCCGAACAATCTTCCGTACATCAAATCACATAACTCACAATACATATCGTCATCGAACGTTAAGCGTGCGGACCCTACGGGTTCAAGAACTATGTAGACATGACCGAGACTCATCTCCAGTCAATAACCAATAGAGGAACCTGGATTCTCATATTGGTTCCTACATATTCTACGAAGATCTTTATCGGTCAAACCGCATAACAACATATGTTGTTCCTTTTGTCATCGGTATGTTACTTGCCTGAGATTCGATCGTCGGTATCATCATACCTAGTTCAATCTCGTTACCGACAAGTCTATTTACTCGTTCCATAATACATCATCCCGCAACTAACTCATTAGTTACATTGCTTGCAAGGCTTATAGTGATGTGCATTACCAAGAGGGCCCAGAGATACCTCTCTGACAATCGGAGTGACAAATCCTAATCTCGATCTATGCCAACTCAACAAACACCATCGGCGTCACCTGTAGAGCATCTTTATAATCATCCAGTTACGTTGCGATGTTTGATAGCATACTAAGTGTTCCTCCGGTATCCGGGAGTTGCATAATCACATAGTCATAGGAACATGTATAAGTTATGGAGAAAGCAATAGCAATAAACTAAACGATCATAGTGCTAAGCTAACGGATGGGTCATGTCAATCACATCATTCTCTAATGATGTGATCCTGTTTATCAAATGACAACTCATGTCTATGGTTAGGAAACTTAACCATCTTTGATTAACGAGCTAGTCAAGTAGAGGCTTACTAGTTACACTCTGTTTGTCTATGTATTCACACATGTACTAAGTTTCCGGTTAATACAATTCTAGCATGAATAATAAACATTTATCATGATATAAGGAAATATAAATAACAACTTTATTATTGCCTCTAGGTCATATTTCCTTCATCGTCGGCAGATGTTGTCGGCGTTCTGGGAATGGGGGTCCCCAGACTTGCCTGCCTGTGGCCCGCTGCGTGGCTAAGCCAGCAGGCAGTATGACCCATCTTCATCAACAAGGCATCCAAGACCCTCGCGAAGGGCCAAGCCTCATGAGGTGGACGACGCAAGACCTCCTCTAGAGTGGCCTAGTCAGGCAGGTTCACGAGGAGCGGAGATATCAAGGCGAGGCGAATCTCATGAGGCTCTCGTGACGTGAGCCATGACGATCTACACCAGGCGGGTGCCAGGCGGGCGCCAGCGCGCGCAGCGTCCTTGTTTCCTCTTTGGTGCTAAGGAGGCCAGCGCAAGCGAGGAGTACCGAGGCATTAGGCAAAGGTTTGCATATCGGTGCAACAAGACTAGGACTAGAAGGACGGCAGGACGGAGGTCATCATGGAGCCCAAGACGGCGTTACCACTAGAGCTTTTCGCAGGCGAAGACCACTTTTGTCAGGATGGCTTGTACTAGATGCCCCCCTTCAAATTAGCCTACCATTGTTGGCTCCCTTCCCGCTCAAGATTTGGGAAGAGGACCAGGGCATATATAAGTAGAGCTAGCCAGCACCGAGGAGGGAGAGGATAGAGATCACTCTCACCCACACAAGTTAGCCAAGCACAAGAACACCTCAACCTCAGGAGGCTGTTTTCCCCTTGTATTGTTCATCATTAGCCCAAGAGGCAATCCACCACCACCACACTGGAGTAGGGTATTACACCACAACGGTGGCCCAAACCAGTATAAATCTTGTGTCTTTCTGTGTTGCGAGTTCGTCAAGTTCGTCTGCGAGATCTTAGTGAGCTAGGGCATAGATCGGTGGGAGGGACAGACTTCGCGCGCACCCTAGTGTTCGAACCTTAAGGGTTTGCCGGAACCCCACATCCGACATTTGGCGCGCCAGGTAGGGGTGCGCCATAGCTTCCCTTCCATTAGTTCATCGCTCCGTTGCTCCATCGTCTCCATGGCGGACGCTCGCCGTGCTCGAGCTGAGCGTCGGGCTGCCCTCACCGCTCGCGTTGCTTAGACGGCTCCCATCAGCGGGCCACCACATCATTCTCCGTCTCCCGATGGCAATGCTGCCACCGGCCCAGTGGGGAACGAGAAGCAAGCATCTTCGCTGCATCCTTCGGTACGGCAGGACGGCCGCACCGCCACTCCATCACTGACCCCGGCTAGTTCTTCGTCCCATGCGCGCCACGCTCCCATGGAGGCACGGGCCACACTCCTTGCCGCAAACGAACTCCTGCGCTACCGCCCAGTCGACGACCTCTATGAGGAGTGGCTCGACTGCGTCGCCAAGCTCGTCCGCACCGCAGGGGGCTCCCCGGTGCTATCCGTCTCTCTGCCTCACCCTCAGCCGGCCACGGGCGACAAGGCCCAAGGCGCGCCTCCACCACCCCAGCCCAAAGACGGCACCTTGGCACCAAGGCGCGCGGCCCCGCGGTGTGATCCGCCACGTCCGGTGCCCACGCGTGAAGAGAGAAGCTGCCAAGAAATCCCTCGGCCGTGAGGAGCTCCACCCGCGCTCCCCGCGCTGCCTCGTCAAGACCGCACGCCGCCCGCGGTGGCGCCGCACAGACCTCATCAAGACCAAGCTCCACCTCCGAAGCGGGCCCCAATAACTACGGCCGGCTGCCGCGCCTTCACCCCCGAGCTGCGCAGCGTCGCCTAGCCAGGCAAGTTCAAGCCGGATCCGCCTCCTCACTACAACGGCACCGCTAGCCCCACGGAGTTCCTGCAGCTCTACGAGCTAAGCACCGAAGCAGCCAACAGTGACGAGAAAGTCATGGCAAACTGGTTTCCCATGGCTCTCAAGGATGGGGCCTGCTCCTGGCTCCTGAACCTGCAGCACGGCTCGATCTTCTCCTGGGACGAGATGCGCGACCGCTTCGTCGCCAACTTCCAGGGCACTCGCGACCGCCCACCGGCCGCGGGCGACCGGCACCGCATCAAGAAACAACCATGGGAGACCCTCCAGAAGTACATCCAGCGCTTCAACAACACCCGCCTCAAGATCCCCAAGGTCACGGACGAGGCCATCATCTCCGCGTTTTCCGACGGTGTCCGTGACGTCAATATGAAGGAAGAGCTCGCTATCCACGAGGAGCTCTTCATGTCTCTGGAGCTGTTCAACCTGGTGACCAAGTGCGCAAGAGCTGAGGAGGGGCGCCTTTCCGTCCTTGATCTGCCAGTCGCAGGCGCAGAGGGCAAGAAAGCCAAGGCTAAGGACGTGAAGCGCAAGGAAGCGGCAGTGCTAGCTGCGGAGCCCGACACCAAACGGGGCAGAGATCAGCCCGAGTCATCCAAGAAGCCGACCGTTCTGTGCCTTCCACAACCTGAACACCCACAACACCAGCGACTGCCAAGAGCTCCGAGCCCTACACGAGGGACGCTACGGTCGATGCCCCGAGCGCAGTGACCGGGGCTACGGCCGTGGAGGAGGACGAGGAGGCGGACGCTGGGACGACCATGGCCCGCGTCAGGAATGGCACTACAGGCCACGTGAGGACTGCTGGCAGGACCATCCTCGCGAGGGGCCCTAGAGGGACCAACCTCGTGAGGATCTCCCTCAAGGCAATGCTGGTCTTCCTCCACTGCCGCCACCAAGAAGGAACGAGGACCATCATCAGGACTAGGGGGCTGGGGGCTTCCAGGAGCCGCGTGCAATCGCCTACATCTTGGGCGGCGCCCAGGCCCCAGCCTCTCAGCGCATCTTCAAACGGTTCGATCGCGAGGTGAACGCGGTGCTCCCCAAGCTTGAGGCCGCGTGCCTGCTCAAGTGGTCCCAGTACGCCATCACTTTCAACTCAGCAGATTAGCTCAAGTGCTCGGCCACTGCTGGCGTCCTCCCGATGTTGTGTTTCCCAGTCATCAGCAATGTGCAGGTTACCAAGACCCTCATCGACGGCGGTACAGGGCTCAACGTCCTGTCTGTCGACACTTTCGACAACCTCCATGTGCCATATGAGCAGCTCTAGCCTACCAAACCTTTCTCAGGAGTGACCGACGGCTCCACCACACCGATAGGGAAGGTCCGCTTGCCTGTCACCTTCGGCACACACGACAACTACCGCACCGAGCTCATCGATTTCGACGTCGCCCACATCCGCCTGTCGTACAACGCCATCCTCGGGTATCCGGCCCTGGCCAAGTTTATAGAGGTCACCCACCACGGCTATAACATCCTCAAGATGCCTGGAAGTGACGGGGTCATCACGGTCCCATGTGAGGAAAGGGATGCGGTGTGCTCCCTCGAGCACGCCTTCCAAGCTGCAGCAATCGATGACCTCGACAGCAAAAGTGAGGGCCCTTCGGAGGCCATCCCCAAGAAGAAGCAGTTGCGTCGCGCAGGACCTCGGGAGGATGGCGTCGCGGCAGGAGCGTCGTCAAGACCAGCATCCATCCCAGGGGCGCCTCCCTCCATCGCATAGGAAGGCGTGCCCGGCACCCTCCTCGGGAAGGGCTCGGGTGCTCTCTTCTGGAGGGCCTCATGCCTTGCCAACCTCATGAGGGAGGCACTTGGGCACCACTTGGAGGCGTGCTACGCAACATGTTTTTCTCAGGAGAACGCAGGGCAAGGGGTGCCCACCGCTTAGGAGTTCATCGCCAAGACCACACAGGAACTGCAAGACGCAAGAGCCATGCGCGGCAACAGCCGCTCACAGGGCACGGCTCACCACCCAGGCGAGGGTGCTGAGTTGCGCATCTGCATCGACATCCCAGGGCTCAACAATGGCCTTCGCGTGTGGGCCTTTGCGAGGGCCCGCCACACAGCTACATTCACATGCCATTCGGCTTGCCGAGCGTGGCGTCGGCCTATCAGCACGCCATGTGGCATGACCTGGCGGCTCAAGAGGCCAGGTACTGCGTCATCCTGGAGGGAATGGAGACGGTCTTCAGGGAGCCTCCTGAGCCCCCAGAGCCTCCCGAGGCTCAGGGCTCCAGTGGCTCATGAGGAGTCGTTTCTTCGACGCGCGCCTTCAGCTGCACCAACTCTGCTTCGTCTACAGAACCAGGTGACATCTTCCAAGCTTGTTAAGCTGGGAGCGCCCCTTAGGATGTATTATTTCCAGGCCGTGTGGGTCCGTCCCTACGGCACGTATCCCATTTGCTTATGTCTTTAGCTTACCTTGCTGGGGGCTCCCCTCAGGCTGCATCATCCCCAAGCCGCTCGGACCGGACCCAGTGGCATGTATCTTCCTGCATTTATCCAAGCTGATTTACCTTCCTTGCTTAACCTGCCTACGGTTATCACCTGCTCGATCATCGCCTCCCACGGGGCCTCCTCACAGGCACGGCGCTGGTGCATGGGTCCGTCCCTGCCACGTCGACAAATCTGAGCGGTCGAGCTCTAGCTCGCGGCACGCCCCGCGCACGTCACCTCACCAGGCCCTCAGTGCCTTCACTTCATCCAGACCAACCAGCGGCAGGCTGATGGCTGTAACGACAAACCATGTTCTTCTTGTGCCTGTTCACAGGGACCCCGCGGGAGGATAGCAGGCGGCACCGCAAGTCTCCTTTTCTCTCGTGCACTTCGCTTGAGCGTTAAAAGAGGGGCTCCTGAGCATCGCGACTCAGGAGCTCTTACTTGCTCTCCAGCCCTTACCCCCTGGCCTTGACCACGGCATCGCGACCTAGCATACCAGCGGCAGCTGAGCTCGCTCGAGGGCCAGGACCTGAGGACGCAGAGCACTAAGGAGAGCATGGGAGGAGGGAAACTTTTATGGGCCAGACTGGCTATGCCGCACAAGTTGGCGCGCAGCCCCAGCGCAGCGCCAGGAATCGCACGGAAGTTCACAAGATAAGTCTCGCCCTCGGATCGGCTAAATGTCTGGGCCTTATGGACACTCACGCCTTGCCGCAATCCCATTGCGGCCACGTCAACTCCCTTTCTTACCTTACCATGGCCGCTTGAGCGCTAAGGGGGACCTCCTGAGCATCACGCCTCAGGGGCTCTTATTGGACCTCGGGCCTCACACCTCCTGGCCTTGACCACGGCACGCGACCTGGCATACCAGCGACGGATGTAGCCTGCCTGGGGACCAGGACCTGTCGGCGTAGAGCAACAAGCCATCGTGAGGAAAGAAAGGGGGGATCGAGCCTCAACGGGATGCGTGTTCATCAAATCTTCATAACAGGGAAAATAGGCACAAAAGACATTACAGACCCTTACATGCCCCCACGGGGCGCTTCATGATTCTTCGCAGGAAACAAAAGCTAAAACTAAGGAGGATCCTATCTACACCCGCCTTGTGGCAGACACCATCATCAACGGTGGGCCACGGGAGGCTGGTGCCGACCCCATCTAGATCAGCGGCAACAACGGCCGGACGCGGCAGCACCGCTCCGAGCGCGGGGAGAGCTTGGGGGCACGTAGCTGTCATCGCTCGTCTCCAGAGTCTCGTAGAGCTCAGGAGAGCTGCTGGACTCCCAAGGGCTGCTGCTGCTGGAGTGGTCGTGAGCGGAGCGGGCGTCAGCCTCGCGCTCCTCTCCGGAGCAGCACTCCAGGTGGCGGCCCTCGGCATCGAAGACCTTGAAGAAGAGCGTGGAGACACCGTCGTACTCAAGGTGGATCGCGAGGGCGCCCCGCGTGCGACAGACCCACGCAATCTCGCCCCAGCCACGAGTCATGAAGATCTTGCCGGTGTGGACCGCTTCAATCCCCGCTCCAGTCGCCGGAGCACCGCAGTCGGCGTGCTGCAACCAAAGCTCGAGAGGCCCCCTCGGTGGCATCATGTCGGAGAATAACCGCGGGAAGCGGATCCAAGAGCTTGGGGGCATCGGCGCCCACAGCACCAGCTCACGCGAGAAGTCCGCGGCGTGGATTCCTGGGGTGACGGCGCGCGTCGCCGCGGTGCGGCGACCCCGGGCACGGCGCCGACGACGCTGCTCGTCGCTCCGCCTTCCTGAGTCCTCGGCTTGGGCATATAGGGGTAGCGGATACCCTGGGGGAGGCCGCTCGCACCAAGGCCTCGTCACCACCTGCATCGCCGCTTCATCGCGGCGGTGGATCGCCCTTTTTTTCGGCGGAAGTGGCTCCGGGTCATCTCGAGGGGCCTTCCCCTTTTCTTCGGCGGAGAACCTTCTGATAGGCGCCATTGGTGATAGCGACGAAGCGAGGAAGAAGAAGCTAGCAGTGGAGCAAGGAGCAAGAAGCAAGCGAGCAAGGAAGAGATGGGAACCGGGGGCTCCCTCCCCATTTATAGCAAGAGAAGGCCAACCGGCACCCCTCATGATCGCAGGTAATGATGGTTTTCCTTGCATGTCGCAGGGACTTGTCAAGTCGTGCAGTTGCCGAGGCAGCATGGGGAAGCGGAGACGCCCACTTCCAATCAACTGCCACGCGTCAACCGAGGACGCAGGCTTTTGGGGGCCCGCGATGCTCCATACTTGGCCCTTGGCTTCGCCGCGAAGCCAAGCCCGAGCGCACCTTGGGCCCGGGGGCTACTGTAGGCGTTCTGGGAATAGGGGTCCCCAGACTTGCCTGCCTGCGGCCCGCTACGTGGCTAAGCCAGTAGGCCGTACGACCCATCTTCATCAACAAGGCATCTAAGACCCTCGCGAGGGGCCAAGCCTCGTGAGGCGAACGACGCAAGACCTCCTCTAGAGTGGCCTAGTCAGGCAGGCTCATGAGGAGCGGAGATATCAAGGCGAGCCGAATGATACGTCTCCAACGTATCTATAATTTTTGATTGCTCCATGCTATATTATCTACTATTTTGGACATTATTGGGATTTATTATCCACTTTTATATTATTTTTGGGACTAACCTATTAACCGGAGGCCCAGCCCAGAATTGATGTTTTTTGCCTACTTTAGGGTTTCGAAGAAAAGGAATATCAAACGGAGTCCAAACGGAATGAAACCTTTAGGAATGTGATTTTCTCAACGAACAAGACTCGGGAGACTTGGACCCTACGTCAAGAAAGAAAAGAGGAGGCCACGAGGTAGGGGGCGCGCCTACCCCCCCAGGCGCGCCCTCCACCCTCGTGGGCCCCATGTTGCTCCCCCGACGTACTCCTTCCTCTTATATATACCTACGTACCCCCAAACGATCAGATACAGAGCCAAAAACCTAATTCCACCGCCGCAACTTTCTGTATCCACGAGATCCCTTCTTGGGGCCTGTTCCGGAGCTCCACCGGACGGGGCATCGATCACGGAGGGCTTCTACATCAACACCATAGCCCCTCCGATGAAGTGTGAGTAGTTTACCTCAGACCTACGGGTCCATAGTTAGTAGCTAGATGGCTTCTTCTCTCTTTTTGGATCTCAATACAATGTTCTCCCCCTCTCTTGTGGAGAACTATTCGATGTAATCTTCTTTTGTCGGTGTGTTTGTTGAGACTGATGAATTGTGGGTTTATGATCAAGTCTATCTATGAACAATATTTGAATCTTTTCTGAATTCTTTTATGTATGATTTGTTATCTTTGCAAGTCTCTTCGAATTATCAGTTTGGTTTGGCCTACTAGATTGATCTTTCTTGAAATGGGAGAAGTGCTTAGCTTTGGGTTCAATCTTGCGGTGTCCTTTCCCAGTGACAGTAGGGGCAGGAAGGCACGTATTGTATTGTTGCCATCGAGGATAACAAGATGGGGTTTTCTTCGTATTGCATGAGTCTATCCCTCTACATCATGTCATCTTGCTTAAGGCGTTACTCTGTTATTAACTTAATATTCTAGATGCATGCTGGATAGCGGTCGATGAGTGGAGTAATAGTAGTAGATACAGGCAGGAGTCGGTCTACTTGTCTCGGACGTGATGCCTATATACATGATCATACCTAGATATTCTCATAACTATGCTAAATTATGTCAATTGGTCAACAGTAATTTGTTCACCCACCATAGAATACTTATGCTCTCGAGAGAAGCCACTAGTGAAATCTATGCCCCCCGGGTCTATCTTCATCATATTAATCTCCTACTACTTAGTTATTTCCTTTGCTATTTCCTTTGCCTTTATTTTACTTTGCATCTTTATCATAAAAAATACCAAAAATATTATCTTATCATATCTATCAGATCTCACTCTCGTAAGTGGCCTTATAGGGATTGACAACCCCTATTTGCGTTGGTTGCGAGGATTTATTTCTTTTCTGCAGGTACAAGGGACTCACACGTAGCCTCCTACTGGATTGATACCTTGGTTCTCAAAAACTGAGGGAAATACTTACGCTACTTTGCCGCATCATCCCTTCCTCTTTGGGGAAAACCAACGTAGTGCTCAAGAGGTAGCAAGAAGGATTTTTGGCGCTGTTGCTGGGGAGGTCTACGCAAAAAGTCAACATACCAAGTACCCATCACATACCCTTATCTCCGCATTATATTATTTGCCATTTGCCTCTCGTTTTCCTCTCCCCCACTTCACCCTTGCTGTTTTACTCGCCCTATCTCTCTCTATCCTCCCTCTCTTTCTCTATTTGCCTCTTTTTGCCCGCTTTCTTTTTGTTTGCTTGAGTGTTAGTTTGCTTGCTTGTCACGATGGCTCAAGATAATACTAAATTGTGTGACTTCACCAATACCAACAACAATGATTTTATTAGCACTCCGGTTGCTCCTCTTACCGATGCTGAATCTTGTGAAATTAATACTGCTTTGCTGAATCTTGCCATGAAAGATTCGTTTTCCGGCCTTCCTAGTGAAGATGCCGCTACCCATCTAAATAGCTTCATTGATTTGTGTGACATGCAAAAGAAGAAAGATGTGGATAATGATATTGTTAAATTGAAGCTATTTCCTTTTTTGCTTAGAGATCGTGCTAAAGCTTGGTTTTCGTCTTTGCCTAAAAATAGTATTGATTCATGGAATAAGTGCAAAGATGCTTTTATCTCTAAGTATTTTCCTCCCGCTAAGATCATCTCTCTTAGAAACGATATTATGAATTTTAAACAACTTGGTCATGAACATGTTGCACAAGCTTGGGAGAAAATGAAACTAATGATACGTAATTGCCCTACTCATGGTTTAAATTTGTGGATGATTGTTCAAAAAATTTATGCCGGATTGAATTTTGCTTCTATAAATCTTTTAGATTCGGCCGCGGGAGGCACTTTTATGGAAATCACTTTAGGATAAGCTACTAAACTCCTAGATAATATTATGGTTAATTTATTCTCAATGGCATACTGAAAGGTCTACTAATAAAAAGGTGCATGCAATAGAAGAAATTAATGTTTTGAGTGGAAAGATGGATGAACTTATGAAATTATTTGCTAATAAGAGTGTTTCTTCTGATCCTAATGATATGCCCTTGTATACTTTGATTGAGAATAATAATGAATCTATCAATGTGAATTTTGTTGGTAGGAACAATTTTGGTAACAACGCGTATAGAGGAAATTTCAACCCTAGGCCTTATCCTAGTAATCCCTCTAATAATTATGGTAATTCCTACAACAATTCTTATGGAAATTATGATAAGATGCCCTATGATTTTGAATTTAATATTAAAGAATGTATTGCTTCGCAAAAGAATTTTAATGCTATGATTGAAGAAAAATTGCTTAAGATTGATGATTTGGCTAGGAATGTTGATAGAATTTCTCTTGATGTTGATTCTTTGAAACTTAGATCTATTCCAGCTAACCATGATATCAATGAGTCTATCAAAGCCATGATAATTTCCATTGATGAGTGCAAAGAAAGAACCACTAGGATGCGTGCTAAGAAAGATGCCTTTATAAGAGCGTGTTCTTCTAGTTCCTATGAAAATAAAGATGAAGATCTAAAAGTTATTGATGTGTCCCCTATTAAATCTTGGTTTTTCAATATGAATCTTGATAATTATGGGACTGAATATGATCCACCTTTACCTAGAAGGCGTTCCAAGAATTCGGAATTTGTTGATCTTGATGCTAAAATTGATAAAAGTGGGATTGAAGAAATTAAAACCCTAGATGTTGCTAAACCCACTATTATGGATTTCAAGGAATTTAACTATGAAAATTGCTCTTTGATTGATTGTATTTCCTTGTTGCAATCCATGCTAAATTCTCCTCATGATTATAGTCAAAATAAAGCGTTTACTAAACATATCGTTGATGCCTTGATGCAATATTATGAAGAAAAACTTGAATTGGAAGTTTGTATCCCTAGAAAACTTTATGATGTATGGGAAACAACTATTAAAATTAAAATTAAAGATCATGAATGCTATGCTTTATGTGATTTGGGTGCTAGTGTTTCCACGATTCCAAAGACTTTGTGTGATTTGTTAGGTTTCCGTGATTTTGATGATTGCTCTATAAACTTGCACCTTGCGGATTCCACTATTAAGAAACCTATGGGAAGAATTAATGATGTTCTTATTGTTGCAAATAGAAATTATGTTCCCATAGATTTTATTGTTCTTGACATAGATTGCAATCCTTCATGTCCTATTATTCTTGGTAGACCTTTCCTTAGAACGATTGGTGCAATTATTGATATGAAGGAAGGAAATATTAGATTCCAATTTCCATTAAGGAAAGGAATGGAACACTTTCCTAGAAATAAAATTAAATTACCTTATGAATCTATTATGAGAGCCACTTATGGATTGCCTACCAAAGATGGTAATACCTAGATATATTCTTGCTCGTTATGCCTAGCTAGGGGCGTTAAACGATAGCGCTTGTTGGGAGGCAACCCGATTTTATTTTTATTCCTTGCTTTTTGCTCCTGTTTAGTAATAAATAATTTATCTAGCCTCTGTTTTGGTTGTGTTTTTTGTGTTTAATTAGTGTTTGTGCCAAGTAGAACCGTTGGGAAGACTTGGGGAAAGTCTTGTTGAACTTGCTGTAAAAAACAGAAACCTTAGCGCTCACGAGAACTGCTGTCATTTTTATTTGGAAAGTGCTATTTAGTTAATTATTTTTTAACATGATTAATAGATAAATTCCTCACGTCCAGCAATTTATTTTAGAATTTTTGGGGTTCCAGATCTTGCGCTAGCTACAGATTACTACAGACTGTTCTTTTTTTGACAGATTCTGTTTTTCGTGTGTTGTTTGCTTATTTTGATGAATCTATGGCTAGTAAAATAGTTTATAAACCATAGAGAAGTTGGAATACAGTAGGTATAACACCAATATAAAGAAATAATGAGTTCATTACAGTACCTTGAAGTGGTCTTTTAATTTCTTTCGCTAACGGAGCTCGTGAGATTTCTACTTTAAGTTTTGTGTTGTGAAGTTTTCAAGTTTTGGGTAAAGATTTGATGGATTATGGAACGAGTGGCAAGAGCCTAAGATTGGGGATGCCCATGGCACCCCAAATATAATCTAAGGACACCTAAAAGCCAAAGCTTGGGGATGCCCGGAAGGCATCCCCTCTTTCGTCTACTTCTATCGGTAACTTTACTTGGAGCTATATTTTTATTCGCCACATGATATGTGTTTTGCTTGGAGCGTCTTGTATTATTTGAGTCTTTTATTTTTAATTTACCACAATCATCCTTTATGTACACACCTTTTGAGAGAGCCATACATGATTTGGAATTTGTTAGAATACTCTATGTGCTTCTCTTATATCTTTTGAGTTATGTAGTTTTGCTCTAGTACTTCACTTATATCTTTTAGTGCACGGTGGTGGATTAGTTTTATAGAAACTATTGATCTCTCATGATTCACTTAGATTATTTTGAGAGTCTTAATAGCATGGTAATTTTCTTAAAATCCTAATATGCTAGGTATTCAAGAATAAAAAAAATTCTCTTATGAGTGTGTTGAATACTATGATAAGTTTGATACTTGATAATTGTTTTGAGCTATGGAGATGGTGATATTAAAGTCATGCTAGTTGAGTAGTTGTGAATTTGAGAAATACTTGTGTTGAAGCTTGTGATTCCCGTAGCATGCACGTATGGTGAACCGTTATGTGATGAAGTCGGAGCATGATTTATTTATTGATTGTCTTCCTTATGAGTGGCGGTTGGGGACGAGCGATGGTCTTTTCCTACCAATCTATCCCCCTAGGAGGATGCACATAATATTTTGCTTTGATAACTTGTAGATTTTTGCAATAAGTGTATGAGTTCTTTATGACTAATGTTGAGTCCATGGATTATACGCACTCTCACCCTTCCACCTTTGCTAGCCTCTCTAATACCGCACACCTTTCACCGGTATCATACACCCACCATATACCTTCCTCAAAACAGCCAACATACCTACCTATTATGGCATTTCCATAGCCATTCCGAGATATATTGCCATGCAACTTTCCACCGTTCCGTTTATTATGACACACTCATGCATCATTGCATATCTCGGTACACCGCCGGAGGCATTCATATAGAGTCATACTTTGTTCTAAGTATCGATTTGTAATTACTGAGTTGTAAG
This sequence comes from Triticum dicoccoides, assembly GCF_002162155.2. Classification (NCBI taxonomy): domain Eukaryota; kingdom Viridiplantae; phylum Streptophyta; class Magnoliopsida; order Poales; family Poaceae; genus Triticum; species Triticum dicoccoides. The sequence goes on from NC_041390.1 coordinate 553,072,739, forward strand.
AAAAATAAAGTGTGATGATCATCATTATTAGAGCATTGTCCTAGTGAGGAAAGGATGATGGAGACTATGATTCCCCCACAAGTCGGGATGAGACTCCGGACGAAAAAAAGGAGAAAGAAAAGAGGCCATAAAAAGGGAGAAAAGGCCCAAATAAAAAAATGAGAGAAAAATAGATAAGGGACAATGTTACTATCCTTTTACCACACTTGTGCTTCAAAGTAGCACCATGATATTCATAGTAGAGAGTCTCTCATGTTATCACTTTCATATACTAGTGGGAATTTTTCATTATAGAACTTGGCTTGTATATTCCAATGATGGGCTTCCTCGAAATGCCCTAGGTCTTCATGATCAAGCAAGTTGGATGCACACCCACTTAGTTTCTTTTTGAGCTTTCATATACTTATAGATCTAGTGCATCCGTTGCATGGCAATCCCTACTCACTCACATTGATATCTATTGATGGGCATCTCCATAGCCCGTTGATACGCCTAGTTGATGTGAGACTATCTTCTCCCTTTTTTTCTTCTCCACAACCACCACTTTATTCCACCTATAGTGCTATATCCATGGCTCACGCTCATGTATCGCGTGAAGATTGAAAAAGTTTTGAGAATGTCAAAAGTATGAAACAATTGCTTGGCTTGTCATCGGGATTGTGCATGATTTAAATATTTTGTGTGGTGAAGATAGAGCATAGCCAGACTATATGATTTTGTAGGGATAACTTTCTTTAGCCTTGTTATTTTGAGAAGACATAATTGCTTTGTCACTATGCTTGAAGTATTATTATTTTTATGTCAATATGAACTCTTGTCTTGAATCTTTCTGTATCCACGAGATCCCATCTTGGGGCCTGTTCCGGAGCCAAAAACATAATTCCACCTACGTACCCCCAAACGATCAGATACGGAGCCAAAAACATAATTCCACCTACGTACCCCCAAACGATCAGATACGGAGCCAAAAACATAATTCCACCGCCAAAACTTTCTGTATCCACGAGATCCCATCTTGGGGCCTGTTCCAGAGCTCCGCGGGAGGGGGCATCGATCACGGAGGGCTTCTACATCAACACCATAGCCCCTCCGATGAAGTGTGAGAAGTTTACCTCAGACCTACGGGTCCATAGTTAGTAGCTAGATGGCTTCTTCTCTCTTTTTGGATCTCAATACAATGTTCTCCCCCTCTCTTGTGGAGAACTATTCGATGTAATCTTCTTTTTGCGGTGTGTTTGTTGAGACTGATGAATTGTGGGTTTATGATCAAGTCTATCTATGAACAATATTTGAAGCTTCTCTGAATTCTTTTATGTATGATTGGTTATCTTTGCAAGTCTCTTCGAATTATCAGTTTGGTTTGGCCTACTAGATTGATATTTCTTGCAATGGGAGAAGTGCTTAACTTTGGGTTCAATCTTGCGGTGTCCTTTCCCAGTGACAGTAGGGGCAGCAAGGCATGTATTGTATTGTATTGTTGCCATCGAGCATAACAAGATGGGATTTTCTTCATACTGCATGAGTCTATCCCTCTACATCATGTCATCTTGCTTAAGGCGTTACTCTGTTATTAACTTAATATTCTAGATGCATGCTGGATAGCGGTCGATGAGTGGAGTAATAGTAGTAGATGTAGGCAGGAGTCGGTCTACTTGTCTCGGACGTGATGCCTATATACATGATCATACCTAGATATTCTCATAACTATGCTCAATTCTGTCAATTGCTCAACAGTAATTTGTTCACCCACCGTAGAATACTTATGCTCTCGAGAGAAGCCACTAGTGAAACCTATGGCCCCCGGGTCTATCTTCATCATATTAATCTCCTACTACTTAGTTATTTCCTTTGCTATTTACTTTGCCTTTATTTTACTTTGCATCTTTATCATAAAAATACCAAAAATATTATCTTATCATATCTATCAGATCTCACTCTCGTAAGTGGCCTTATAGGGAATGACAACCCCTATTTGTGTTGGTTGCGAGATTTATTTGTTTTGTGCGGGTACAAGGGACTCGCGTATAGCCTCCTACTGGATTGATACCTTGGTTCTCAAAAACTAAGGGAAATACTTACGCTACTTTGCTGCATCATCCCTTCCTCTTGGGGAAAACCAACGCAATGCTCAAGAGGTAGCAGCGAACCTCACGAGGCTCTCGTGACGTGCGCCATGACGATCGACACCAGGCGGGTGCCAGGCGGGCGACAGCGCGCGCAACGTCCTTGTTTCCTCTTTGGTGCTAAGGAGGCCAGCACAGGTGAGGAGTACCGAGGCATCAGGCAAAGGTTGCCATATTGGTGCAACAAGACCAGGACCAGAAGGACGGCAAGACGGAGGTCATCATGGAGCCCAAGACGGCGTCACCACCAGAGCTTTTCGCAGGCGAAGACCACTTTTGTCAGGATGGCTTGTACTAGCTGTCCCCCTTCAAATTAGCCCGCCGTTGTTGGCTCCCTTCTCGCTCAAGATTTGGAAAGAAGACCAGGGCATATATAAGTAGAGCTAGCCACCACCGAGGTGGGAGAGGATAGAGATCACTCTCACCCACACAAGTTAGCCAAGCACAAGAACACCTCAACCTCAGGAGGTTGTTTTTCCCCTTGTATTGTTCATCATCAACCCAAGAGGCAATCCACCACCACCACACTGGAGTAGGGTATTACACCACAACGGTAGCCCAAACCAATATAAATCTTGTGCCTTTCTGTGTTGCGAGTTCGTCGAGTTCGTCCGCGAGATCTTAGCGAGCTAGGGCGTAGATAAGTAGGAGGGAAAGACTTCGCGTGCACCCCAGTGTTTGAACCTTAAGGGTTTGCTGGAACCCCACATCCGATAGACGCTGGAGCGCGAGCATGCCCCATGCTTCAGGCCCTCAGGGTGAGGGCCAACCGAGCCCTGGACGCCATCTGTGAGGAGAGAATCCCTCACCCCCGCGTGGAAGATTACGCCAGCCACCTTCGCTTCTTTACTAAGGTCGTGATGCTCCTCGAGGTCAGGCTGTGAGGGCCAGCGAGCTCGTTGAGGAGAGGAGCTAGGGCCTCCTTGGGTGCCCATTCTCGTGCGTCTTCAGTCATATTCAGAACGCCGATCCCCACTTTGACTTTGACGCCGATATAGTCCTAGTGCCCGGGGCTATCCCGGACAACCTATCATACTGTCAGAGAGTTCATCCCCGAGGACGACGCGCCGATGATCGTGGCGGACGCAGATGGTGTGGACGACGATGATGAAGACGACGTCCGTGACAGCGCAAGTAGCACGGATGAGGGCGACCAGGACTATGCTAGGGGCAGCACATCCAGTTAAGCCTGCCTTCCTTCGCTTGAACCTGCATGCAAAGACTTGGACACGGCCCCGCAGGGCGTGAGAGCATTTTGGAGGGGAAGCCCCTTGTAATGTATAAATTAATGTTTTTTCTTTTTAAAGCTGGACTCAAAATGTGCTACCGCGAGCTTGTGAGCCCTCGAGCAGGGTTGTCGCTGAGACTTATCTTGATCCTAGCAGGCCTTGAGCGGGTTTTGAGGTCACAGACGTGCCTTCATCCTAAGGCGAGCCCTCAGAGGCTTGCGAGATTCTGGGCCTCCTAAGGAGTTAGCGGATCCGTTTGAGAGGGCCATGCCAGGAGCGTCCGGTGAACTGTGGTAGGATGCGCACGTGGCAATCTTGTGGCAACTGCATTCTTGCCCCAAGGGGGTCCTATCCAAGTTGCCTAGACACGCCCAGCACTGTCTGCCGACCAGCCCCCGAGCAGCGGGGCACTCGTAAGAGGGGGGTTGGGTGCGCGAGCCTTAAAAACAAAGCACGCAACCAGAACGCAATAAAACTGGCAGAAACCAGAGAAAGCTCCCCCCCCCCAATTTTAGATAACACAAAATAACTTCAACTCTCAATCTGAAAGGAAAAAGGCGATCAAGTTACAGAGAAAGGGGCTAAGGCAAACAACCGCGTCCGGCGCCTGGCTAGTCTTCTTGTCTTCCCACCAGCGAGGAGCTATGTCCTTTCACTGGATGTGAGCATAGTCATTGGGGGACAGTGTCGACGGCCAGCACGGAGCATGGTGCTTCCACTTGGATGTGGGCGGGAGCCCCCGAGGCCGAGGGGCGGCACACTAGAGACTCCGGGGCGTGTACAGCCCCACTCATTATTACGTGAGAGTGTCACGAGCGGAGACCTTCACAGGCGTGAGCCTTGCTTCATATCGCCTGACGAGGCACCGCCTTGCGCCTCCCCTGACCACCGTTGTGTCGTCCGGAAACCAGGACATGGCCAAGGGGCAAGGGGGATGCTAGCGGCACCCTCGGCGACCACGGGCCCTCTGCTGGGGGAAGGGCTCACCAGCGCCTCCCCGGTAGAGGACCTACCTCCGCGCGATGCCTTGCTCCGCGGGGCGCGAGGGGACCCGCATTCAGGCCCTGCCTACACAGCCCCCAGTGCACCGGTCCTGTTGGGAGCGGGGGCACTGTGCTGGGGTCTCTGACCACTGCTGTGGCCTGGTTCACCTGCGGTCCATGGTTAGCGTAAGCATGTCCCTCGGGCAGCGGCCATACCATGTGGTTGTCATCGTCGAAGGGTTCGACGAAGCTTCCAGGCAACCCACCGAAACCCCCGACCTCCAGCGAATCTCCTGCCAAGCTCGGCTTGGGGAACGAGCTGGGGTCTTCCTGAGGCGTGTATTCCAGGTTCATCATGCGGGCCATGTAGGCATTAGGGGCGGCTGCATTGGGGCCTTCGCCTGGGTGCCCCACACCTTCCACCTCTGGGACCTGCGCCTGCCTCTGGTGGCCACGGGGCGACGCCCCAACACGGCCCCGCAGGGGACCGCCAGGGCCTGCCCCGGCTGCAGGCGCTGCGGTTGCAGTGGGACGAGCTGCGCCCAGGGCCGTTGTCGGTGTCAAAACCGGCGGATCTCGGGTAGGGGGTCCCGAACTATGCGTCTAGGCCGGATGGTAACAGGAGGCCGGGGACACGATGTTTTACCCAGGTTCGGGCCCTCTTGATGGAGGTAAAACCCTACGTCCTGCTTGATTAATATTGATGATATGGGTAGTACAAGAGTAGATCTACCACGAGATCAGAGAGGCTAAACCCTAGAAGCTAGCCTATGGTATGATTGTCTGTTATCCTACGGACTAAAACCCTTCGGTTTATATAGACACCGGAGAGGGTTAGGGTTACACAAGGTCGGTTACAAAGGAGGAGATATCCATATCCGTGTATTTCCTAGCTTGCCTTCCACGCCAAGTAGAGTCCCATTCGGACACGAGCCGAAGTCTTCAATCTTGTATCTTCATAGTCTAACAGTACGGCCAATGGAGATAGTCCGGCTGTCCGGAGACCCCCTAATCCAGGACTCCCTCAGTTGCCCCTGAACCAGGCTTCAATGATGATGAGTCCAGCGCACAGTATTGTCTTCCGCATTGCAAGGCGGGTTCCTTCTACGAATACATGACAGAAGAATTTGAATACGAGGATAGTGTCCGACCCTGCAAAATAAGTTCCACATACCGCCGTAGAGAGAATAATATTTTCGCAATTCCAATTTGCTAACTTGTTTTTGCAGCATGACGTTATGTCATGGCCCGGTGATTATTCGAACCGTTTTTCTTCAACCAGCTCCACACATAACGCGAGGCGGTTTCTTGACACGTCTTGTCAAAGCAGAGATCGTGTTCCCCCAATTACGGGATTCTCATTAATGCGGTTGTGGGTAACCCAACCGTGTCTAGGACTCCTAGATTATAGGCAAGTCCTAAACGGTTACGGAGAGGACGCTTGATATTCACCCTCTTTATAAAGGGACAAGGTTTTCGCTTTTTCCCTCTTGTGCTCAATCAAAACCTTCCCCGCCTCGAGTTCCAACACCCAAAGCCCAGGTTAGGTGCTCCGGATCTTCAATCATGTCCGGATCCAGCCTTCAAGGCCGATGGATGCCCTCCTCCGTGACCGAAGAGGACATCAAGAAGTTGAGGGAGGCCAGATACCTGACCACCGAGGTTTCGCATCGACTTCCTGCTCGAGGGCAGGTCGTCCCTACTCCCGAACCCAACGAGAACGTCGTGTTCATCTCCCACTTCCTCCAAGGCCTAGGCCTCACTCTGGATCCCTTCGTCAGGGGTTTGATGTTCTATTACGGGCTAGATTTCCACGATCTAGCTCTAGACTCCTTTCTCCACATCTTGACATTTATTGTCATGTGTGAGGCCTTCCTCCGCATTACCCCTCACTTCGGCCTGTGGCTCAAGACCTTTGAAGTGAAGCCGAAGATGATCGAGGGGCAACATGCAACGTGCGGAGGTGCATCAATAGGCAAGATGGAAGGAGCTCCCTGACCGAAAGGTTCCTTTCCAGAGGTGTCTGAATTATGGCAACGGGAGTGGTTTTACGTCACGGCACCCAGAAGTGCCAAGTGAGCGGCTGCCCCCGCTTTCCGCTCGGGCCCCCCACCACGACTAATGTCATGGATTAGCAGAGGTCTGAGCTGGGGTCCAGCCAAGGACGTGCCTATACTGCAAAGCCGCATTCGAGATCTCTTCGAGGGAGATTTTAATTTGGTCGTGGTAATACAAGTTATGCTGGTTCGTCAAGTCCAGCCTTGCAAACACCGACCCCTTCGCTTGTGGGAGTTCAACCCAGAAGGACTGTGTGCCATTCAAAGTTTCCTCGGCCTGACGCACGAGGAGATGTACAAGTCATTCTTCGGACCTCAAATAGAGTGTCCGGACACTACTGAGGACGTGGGCCTCAGCAGTAACCGCGCCGCCGAACAAGTAAGAAATCCTCTAGTCGAACACACTGCCCTTTATTCATCATGAAGTTATTTTTGAGAGATCGCTCTTTGACCAGGACTGGCTAACAAAGGCGAAGATGATTCGGTGTTCGGCCCCCCTCCCTGAGGTTTGGAAAATACGGTATTGGAAAAGATGCTCGAGCTCGCACCTTGCCCGGAGCCCTTGAAGGAAGATATAGGGGGGAATAATATGGGCGGAAGCGGGCCCCCATATATACTAGTTCCAACCGAGGGAATGAGCGCCTCCTTATAGGAGGATAACCGGGGGAGGAAGAGGACTGCCTCCGAGGATCCGGAAGCCGAGGCCTCCAAACGAGAGAAGAAGTCTCCAACAGAGGGTCCTGCCTCGGGGGGTGCTCTTGCCGCACAAAGTCCACGGGGGTATAAGCCCTCCAACGAGTCGTAAGTGATCCAAAAAATACTTTAATAGTGAAGGTATACTATCTTTCTTCTGTGAAAATAACCGTCGCATATATCTTGCAGTTTGGGTCTTAACCCTTCTCAGCTGAGCTCGTCTTCGGGGGATCTTCTTACGAAGATGACGGAGAGCGAAATGCCTCCCCCGGACTCCTCCACTCAAGAAGCGGGCGACCCCGAAGTGCTGTCACGGAGGGCCTCTCCGGATCTGGTGAGGCCAGAAGATAATCCCATAGACCCCTGAAGTCCCCAGCGTCCGGCTCCCGAAGAGAGCAAACAAAAGAGTCCGACGCCGTCTGGTATGCGGTCGGACGTTCTGAGGGAGCTGTTGGGGCGAGCGACCATCTCAGAAGAACACCGTACGCTGATGGGTACGGTGATGGAAAGAATTTCGTCCGTCGAAAGCGGGTTACATGAAGCCTTTATGAGTCTACTGACAGGCTTTGAGGTACGTGAAATAATATGTGATAGTACCGCACATGTTAGGTGTGTCCTGTGTAGATAGTAGCCCCTGAGACTCTGGTTGTCATCAAGAACGGCGGCGAATGGAGGATCATAGTCCCAGGCAATAAACAGACTGCCTTTATGTGCAGTGGTGGAAGCTCCGGTGGCTAGCCGGACTAGTGAGTTTGCCGAATTAAAACGGCAACTGGATGCGGCGGACGCCGACATCGAGCTTGTTAACAAGCGGCTTGACGAATCACAGGGTAAGTAATGTTTTCTGGTGAATGCCACACAATAAGAGCAGCATGATGCCAGTATCTTTAATATGTTGTGACTGCAGACGGAGCTGCCACCTTGGAGACTCTTCGGGCGGAACTCGCCCGAGCCAAGGAACAAGCGAGGGTTAGTAATGCGGCTGCTTTGAAGGCGGTCGAAGAGTTAAGAGCCGAGAAGGCCGCCCATTGCGAAAGCAAAGAAAAGATGGCCAAGATGGCCATAGAATTAAATTGCACTGTCGACCGTTGCCAGTTCCTTGAAGAAGAGAACCGAGTGAAGGCAGCGGACCTTGAGAAGGCCACTATGGTGACCAAAGATAGTCGCTCTGCTATGAGGGCGAAGAAGGAGGAGCTACACGAAGCCGGGGATATTGCGGCTGGGAAGCCCTTTCTGTTGCGGAGGAAGTTCGGAGATCTGCGGTATGCCCCTCTGGATCGGCTATGGAGTTCGGCAGACGCATATATGGACTTGGCGGCGAGCGCTGTCGATGCGGTTGAATACTTCCAAGATCAATCAGATCGTGAAGTCGACAAGCTATTCTGGTCGCAACTCATCGTTCCAGAGCGTCCGCTTCCCTTGACTGATCAGCTAGCCGAATGGGCCAAACTTAATAGGTTGTCCGGACTCGCCATGAGGTCTGTTGTAGATCATTTGTGGCCGGAAAAGCCGAAGCCGAACAACTATTTCAGCTTAGTGCAGCAGTTCCTTGGTGCGGTGCCGTGCATCAACGCGATGAGGAGGTCGGCATGCATAGAAGGCTCGCGGATGGCTTTTGCCCATGTCAAGGCATACTGGGCGGAGATGGATGCTACCACTATTGCGGCGCAAGGTTCGGCCATAGGCCGAGTAGCTGCCGAGCACTATTTTGAAGAGGTTCTTGAGGGTGCTTGTTTGATAGAGTCCCAGTGCTCGAAGAATATTATGTTTTAATGACATGTATTCCCATTGTAAACACAATGTTTTTATAAAATATAGTAAGGTTGTATTTATACTTTTGCCGGAAAGTAATGTGATGCCTCCTGTGCGGCCGTTTGCGTATATATGTATATAACCTGAAAGATTGCAGTCGTCGGCTTCAACCCCCCACGCATATAATGCGGAGGTGCTCGCTAAAAACACGTGTTCACACTTAAACCAATGTCTTGGTCCTATTAAGGAGGTGATAGCGCAGCGAACGAGGCAACCGGACTATAATGCTTTAACACTTTCACTTAGCCATAGGAGTTTGACAGTGGGGCTCCTGGTGGCTCCGCACTCTCCCGATCTCAAGGTGCGTACATGCCTGGCCGAAAAACGGCCCTTCGTTAAGGCGGAGGAATTCTAACATTCCGATAGGTCATCGAGTGGTTGACCAGTCTGACGCTATATCATGACAGTCAGTTTTCGGCTTTCTCTACTGATGTGCTCGTCCGGATGAACCAGGGCACAATAGCAGTAGTTCTCCTGGTGCTGCCTTAGCCGATAAAGCGGAACGTAAGGCACCAAAACACAGGAGCCGGGCAAACCCAACATTTGACCAAAGACAATGATTCGGAGCTGATGCATATAAGGCCAAACTCGCGACGCCGAACACTCCCTAAGGTATTCAGTCTTTATGGTATAAATCGGGCCTAAATAGTGCCCTTTGTAAGAAGCCCCTTGTGTCCAGGTACGTGCATTATTCTGACATGGCCACATGCCAAGACGTCAGCATCCTTCTCAATTGTACTGAGAATTCGAGGGATGTGTATCAACAAGAGACAGTAAAAAGGGTTTACGCAGGGTCTTAATCTAAAAATAATCCTTGGAGCGGGTCCCTGCTGCACGTCTGCGCCTGTGTCTCCGTTGTGCCGTATCCTGGATGGGTGTAGCACGATGATCATCTGTAAAAGAGATGGACTTAGGTGAAAAAGTTGTCGTGCAAAAAGATAGTTTTTAAAGAAGCCATGTATAACTAAAAATGAGTAGAAATTGCCCCTTGTCTGTGCGCGTTGAGCCCCTTGTATTTGTAATAGGGGTGTGGCCATCAATACGGTACAAATTACATATAGCAGCTCCGGACTCGTCTAACCGCGTCCGTGGTCTTGACGACCTATCAAATGCTTTAGTTGGTGAGGTCGTTTTTAGTGTGCGGCTGCCAAGGCAGTCACATTCTCTTCAGCGCGCAAAGATCGTTTAATACTTCCGTTCACTGTAATGATGTCGCGTGGACCGGGCATCTTGAGCGTCAGGGAAGCGTAATGTGGTATTGCATTAAAGCGAGCAAAAGCTTCGCGTCCAAGTAGTGCTTGATAGCCACTTTGGAACAGAGCAATGTGGAAGGTTAAATGTTCACTACGGAAGTTATCAGGGAAGCCGAATATAACCTTTAGTAGCAGGGAGCCCGTGCAATGAGCCCCTGGGCCTGGCGTTACTCATTTAAAGGTAGTATTGCTATGGAAAATTTTCGTTTGGTCTATCCCCATTTCACGGATTGTATCCTAGTATATCAGGTTGAGACTGCTGCCACCGTCCATCAGGACTCGTGTGAAGTGGTATCCGTCAATTATTGGGTCTAATACCAGGGCAGCCCATCCTGCACGCCGGATACTTGCTGAGTAATCACGATTGAGACGACCATTGGCAGGACTCCGCGGTGATATGCCTTTGGGCATATTTGTTTACTGTTTTGACTTCTGGTGGAAATTTCTTTTGTTCCCCAGTGTCTTGCTTGAGAGGCTCATCCTCGTCTTCGCTTGGTGTATCCTCCCCCTTGTGTACGGCGTTGAGCTTGCCGGACTGCTTGAAGACCCAACATTCTCTGTGGGTATGATTAGCGGGTTTACTAGGGGTGCTATGGATCTGACATATTTGGTCCGGAATTTTGTTTAGGCTGGACAGTTCATCTCTGGCGCCTTTAGAGGGCGACTTTTGCTAACCTGGCCGAGAGCTTTTGAATCTGGCGTTTACTGTCGTGCTCTTCATGCTGTCTTCTTTATTCTGGCATTTGTTATTGCTGTTGCGCCGTGATTTCCTGTTTCCATCTCTAACTTCAGATGTACTGGGGTCGTTGGTGCTGCATCTGGCTAGCCAGCTGTCCTCACCCGCGCAAAAGCGGGTCATGAGGCTTGTTAATGCTGCCATTGTTCTCGGCTTTTCTTGGCCGAGGTGTCTGGCAAGCCATTCGTCACGGACGCTATGCTTAAAAGCTGCCAAGGCTTCGGGGTCCGGACAGTCGACAATTTGGTTCTTTTTAGTAAGAAACATGTTCCAAAGCTTTCGGGCTGACTCTCCGGGCTATTGAGTTATATGACTCAAATCATCCGCGTCCGGAGGTCGGACATAAGTCCCTTGAAAATTTGCCCGAAAAGCGTCTTCGAGCTCTTCCCAGCTTCCAATGGAGTTTTCGGGGAGGCTTTTAAGCCAGTGACAAGCTGGCCCTTTGAGCTTGAGGGTTAAGTACTTGATGGCATGGAGATCATCTCCTCGAGCCATATGGATATGGAGGATATAGTCCTCAATCCAAACCCTAGGGTCTGTTGTTCCGTCGTATGCCTCTATGTTTACGGGTTTGAATCCCTCTGGAAATTCATGGTCCAGCACCTCATCGGTGAAACATTGGGGGTGTGTGGCACCCCTATATCTGGGTGTACCACGTTGTTCGGATGTTTGTTGTGTTACTTCGTATGCTGGGGCGCGCTTGCGTGGTCCATAGATGGATCTGGTTGCGCCGTCCTTTTGGTGCGAGCCCTCGCGTGGATCTCATATTGGCTTGTGAGTGGCATTGTTTGCCGCTCTATGTTAGCCGTGAGGTCGTCTATCCGGCCAGGTGGCCATTTTGATTTTTGGTTGTGGGGGTTCTGAGGCCTCCTCATCGAATTCAGGTAGCAACTTCCACTTTGGGTAGCTCTTGGTGGGGCGATTGCCGCCGTACTTCGCTGCTATGTTGAGTACTTTACTCCATCTGATTTGGAGTGTGTCCTGCGCAGCCTTGAGCCTTTGCTTCTGCTTTTTCAGACTCCTCGCGGTGGCAACAAGCCTTTGACGGGCATTCTGCTGCTCTGGGTGCCTGTCCGGCGTTATGTCGTCCGGACTATTATCTTTGACAGAATTGGTTTGTTCGGTTTGATTCTCCGTATTGCCGTGGTCCGGCAGTGGTTCGCGCTGCTCCAACACTGGGTTTGTATGATCGTTATTTCTGCCGAGGCGGGATTCGGGGCGGCGCTTGCGCCGCTGCTTTGACTGCTTCTCGAGGGAACAAGCCTTCGGTGCGTCCCTCCGTTCCTCGTCATCGTCTACTTTTGGTGTGTCCACCATGTATACGTCATATGATGAGGTGGACGTCTAGCGCTCTGTGGGCGGTGGTTCCTCTTCGCCTCTCGCATCATCGTCCATACCGTCAATGTCTTCGGAGTCGAAGTCGAGCATGTTGGTTGAGTCATCGACAGTGTCTATTAAGTGGGTGGTGGGTGGGCGTCGAATTTCTTCGTCGTCCGCATCCCAATCCTGTTGGCCATAATCCGGCCAGGGGCGTAGCTCTTGATCTGCTCTAGATGGCCAAGGGAATTAGCCCGTAGTGCAAAGCCGCCAAATACGAAGATCTGTCCGGGGAGAAAAGTCTCACCCTGGACCACAGCGCTATCGATGATAGTAGGAGCCATCAAGCCTAACGGTGATGGCACGGAGGAACTCTCAATGAAAGCACCAATGTCGGTGTCAAAACTAGCGGATCTCGGGTAGGGGGTCCCGAACTGTGCGTCTAGGACGGATGGTAACAGGAGGCAGGTGACACGATGTTTTACCCAGGTTCGGGCCCTCTTGATGGAGGTAAAACCCTACGTCCTTCTTGATTAATATTGATGATATGGGTAGTACAAGAGTAGATCTACCACGAGATCAGAGAGGCTAAACCCTAGAAGCTAGCCTATGGTATGATTGTCTGTTGTCCTACGGACTAAAACCTTTCGGTTTATATAGACACCGGAGAGGGTTAGGGTTACACAAGGTCGGTTACAAAGGAGGAGATATCCATATCCGTATTGCCTAGCTTGCCTTCCACGCCAAGTAGAGTCCATCCGGACACGAGACGAAGTCTTCAATCTTGTATCTTCATAGTCTAACAGTCCGGCCAATGGAGATAGTCTGGCTGTCCGGAGACCCCCTAATCCAGGACTCCCTCAGTCGTGTTGTTGCGGTCGAATCCTTCGAGTGCTCCATGGGGCGTACAGGCGCGTTGGGGCCTGGCATGCGTCTCTGCCACCACGTGAGGGGTGGACAAGGAGCAAAAAGGCGCCGCACCCCTGCAGGCGGCATCGAACAGTTCGGCGACCCGCTCTAGTAGGGCATCGCGGCCGCCCTCCGCCAACCTACAGCGCAATAGCTCTCGCACCACGATGATCACAGCCCGCATGTTCGCCTGCTACCGACAAGTATCCGACACCATCGCCGCGACGTAGCATGAAGACTGCGCTGCGGGGCACATATGCCTAGGGGCGAGGGTGGGCAGCGCCGGCCCGCGCCGCCCGCGTCCGGTGGAGTCGGGCGGTGTACGATCCGCCTGGAGTGCAGAGTGGAGGTCTTCCTGGACGGACAACATCGCCCGGGCGGGCCAAGCGACCCAGTGCTCGGCATGAGCCCCTTGATTGTCGGTCATCTGGGTTGTCGGCTGGCTGGAAGAAGAAAGGCTCCGACGCACCCCTACGTGGTGCTCCAAATGTCGTATCCAGGGCTCCGTGGACCCTTGAGAAGTTCAAACACTGGGGTGCGTATGAAGAACTCCCTCTTCCCGACTTGCCGGCCCAACAAATCCATAGCCTAGCTCGACGAACCCAAGGGACAAGGGACACAATAGTTTATCCTGGTTCAGGCCCCCTTGCAGTGTAATACCCTACTCCAACTTTTGTGGTGGATTGCCTCGAGGGGCTGAGGATGAACTAGTACAGTGGCTGAACAGCCTCAAGAGGTGAGGTATTCTTGAGCTCGATGAGCTGGTGGGTGAGAGGATAGTCTGGATTCGATCCCCCCTCCTATGGTTGTGGCTAAGTCCTATTTATAGTGGCCTTGATCCTCTTCCCAAATGTAGGCGGGAAGGGATCCCACAACAGCCAAATTCAAAGGGAGATAACTAGTACAAGTTATCCTGACAAAAGTAGTCTTCGACTGCAAAGGCTCTGGCGGTGACACTATAGTGGGCTCCGCGATGACCTTCATCCTGTCGTCCTGGCGGTCTTGGTCTCGTTGCACCAATATGGAAACCTTTGCTTGATTCCTCAGAACTCTGCGCCTGCGCTTGCCTCCTTGGCACCAAATGGAAACTATCCTTGGTCGTTATGGCTCACATCATGTGAACCTCGTGAGGTGCACCTTGCCTTGATATCTCTGCTCCTCGGGAGCCAGCCTGGTGAGGCCTCCCCCCAGGGTGGTCTTGGTGTCTCCCACCTCGTGAGGCTTGGCCCCTCGCGAGGGTCTTGAGTGGTTGTTGCTGAAACTGGGCCATACCGGGCCGCCAAGGGAGCCACGCCGTGGGCCACAGGCAGGCAAGTCTGGGTACCCCCGTTCCCAGGACATCGACATATTCATAGCAAGCCCACTAACAACATTGCAATCATGTTTATCATTCAATGATTTAGTGCCAAACATTTTATTGACTTCTTCTTCTAACACTTGGGCACAATTTTCCTTTCCGTCATTTTCACGAAAGATATTAAAAATATGAAGCATATGAGGCAACCTCAATTCCATTCTTTTTGTAGTTTTCTTCTATAGACTAAACTAGTGATAAAACAAGAAACTAAAAGATTTAATTCCAAGATCTAAAGATATACCTTAAAGCACTCACCTCCTCGGCAACAGCGCCAAAAAAGAGCTTGATGTCTGTCAATGTCATAACCGGCAGATCTCGGGTAGGGGGTCCCGAACTGTGCGTCTAAGGATCGAAGGTAACAGGAGGCAGGGGACACGATGTTTACCTAGGTTCGGGCCCTCATGATGGAGGTAAAACCCTACGTCCTGCTTGATTGACTTTGATGAGTATAGGGGTTACAAGAGTTGATCTACCACGAGATCGTAATAGCTAAACCCTAGATGTCTAGCATGTCTGATTATGACTGCCTCTACAGACTAAACCCTCCGGTTTATATAGATACCGGAGGGGGCTAGGGTTTGTACAGAGTCGGTTTACAGAGAAAGGAATTTTCATATCCGAACGCCAAGCTTGCCTTCCACGCCAAGGAGAGTACCATCCGGACACGGGGGAAGCCTTCTATCTTGTATCTTCACAGCCCACCAGTCCGGCCCACGTCACATAGCCCGGACGCCCGGGGACCCCCTAATCCAGGACTCCCTCAGTAACCCTTGAACGTGGCTTCAATGACGATGTGTCAGGCGTGTAGATTGTCTTCGGCATTGCAAGGCGGGTTCCTCCTCTGAATACACCAAAGTAGTTGATCAAAAGAACTATATCCATCTCTGTACAATAGTTGCAACCCTGGGCCTGCTACCTCTTGAGAACTGCATTGGTTTTCCCTTGAAGAGGAAAGGGTGATGCAGCAAAGTAGCGTAAGTATTTCCCTCAGTTTTTGAGAACCAAGGTATCAATCCAGTAGGAGATCACGCTCAAGTCCCATGCACCTACACAAACAAATAAGAACCTCGCAACCAACGCGATAAAGGGGTTGTCATGCCCTTCTCGGTCACTTACGAGAGTGAGATCTGATAGATATGATAAGATAATATTTTTGGTATTTTTATGATAAATATGGAAAGTAAAATAAGTGGAAAAGGAAATAAATAAGTATTGGAAGATTAATATGATGAAAGATAAACCCGGGGTCCATAGGTTTCACTAGTGGCTTCTCTCAAGAGCATAAGTATTACGATGGGTAAACGAATTACTGTCGAGCAATTGATAGAATTGAGCATGGTTACGAGAATATCTAGGTATGATCATGTATATAGGCATCACGTCCGAGACAAGTAGACCGAAATGATTCTGCATCTACTACTATTACTCCACACATCGACCGCTATCCAGCATGCATCTAGAGTATTAAGTTCATAAGAATAGAGTAATGCTTTAAGGAAGATGACATGATGTAGAGGGATAAACTCATGCAATATGATATAAACCCCATCTTTTTATCCTCGATGGCAACAATACAATACGTATCGGTTCCCTTTCTGTCACTGGGATCGAACACTGCAAGATTGAACCCAAAGCTAAGCACTTCTCCAATTGCAAGAAAGATCAATTTAGTAAGCCAAACCAAACTAATAATTCGAAGAGACTTGCAAAGATAAACCAATCATACATAAAAGAATTCAGAGGGTAATCAAATATTGTTCATAGATAATCTGGATCATAAACCCACAATTCATCGGATCTCGACAAACACACCGCAAAAGAAGATTACATCGAATAGATATCCAAGAGAATCAAGGAGAACTTTGTATTGAGATCCAAAGAGAGAGAAGAATCCATCTAGCTAATAACTATGGACCCGTAGGCCTGAAGTAAACTACTCACACATCACCGGAGAGGCCATGGAGTTGATGTAGAGGCCCTCCATGATTAATGCCCCCTTCGGCGGAGCTCCGGAAAAGGCCCCGAGATGGGATCTCTCGAGTAAAGAAGGTTGCCGCGGTGGAATTAGGTTTTCGTGGTGCTCCTGGATGTTTGGGGGTACGTGGATATATATAGGAGGAAGAAGTACATCGTTGGAGTAACGGAGGGCCGACGAGAGTGGAGGGCGCGCCCCTTGCCTCGTGCCTTCCTCCCTTGTTTCTTTACGGCCACTCCAACTCTCCTAGATCACGTTTGTTGAGAAAATCACGTTCCCGAAGGTTTCATTCCGTTTGGACTCCGTTTGATATTCCTTTTCTATGAAACCCTAAAATAGGAAAAAAATAGCAATTTGGGCTGGGCCTCCGGTTAATAGGTTAGTCCCAAAAATGATATAAAAGTGTAAAATAAATCCCATTACCATCCAAAATAGATAATATAATAGCATGGAGCAATCAAAAATTATAGATACGTTGGAGACGTATCTGAAGGAAATATGCCCTAGAGGCAATAATAAAGTTATTATTTATTTCCTTATATCATGATAAATGTTTATTATTCATGCTAGAATTGTATTAACCGGAAAGATAATACATGTGTGAATATATAGACAAACCGAGTGTCACTAGTATGCCTCTACTTGACTAGCTCGTTAATCGAAGATGGTTATGTTTCCTAACCATAGACATGAGTTGTCATTTGATTAACGGGATCGCATCATTAGGAGAATGATGTGATTGACATGACCCATTCCGTTAGCTTAGCACACGATCGTTTAGTTTGTTGCTATTGCTTTCTTCATGACTTATACATGTTCCTATGACTATGAGATTATGCAACTCCCGTTTACCGGAGGAACACTTTGTGTGCTACCAAATCTCACAAAGTAACTGGGTGATTATAAAGGTGCTCTACAGGTGTCTCCGAAGGTACTTGTTGGGTTGGCGTATTTCGAGATTAGGATTTGTCACTCCGATTTTCGGAGAGGTATCTCTGGGTCCTCTCGGTAATGCACATCACTTAAGCCTTGCAAGCATTGCAACTAATGAGTTAGTTGCGGGATGATGTATTATGGAACGAGTAAAGAGACTTGTCGATAAAGAGATTGACCTAGGTATTGAGATACCGACGATCGAATCTCGGGTAAGTAACATACCCATGACAAAGGGAACAACGTATGTTGTTATGCGGTCTGATCGATAAAGATCTTCGAAGAATATGTAGGAGCCAATATGAGCATCCAAGTTCCGCTATTGGTTATTGACCGGAGACGTGTCTTGGTCATGTCTACATAGTTCTCGAACCCGTAGGGTCCGCACGCTTAACGTTACGATGACAGTTTTATTATTAGTTTATGTATTTTGATGTACCGAAGGCTGTTCGGAGTCCTGGATGTGATCACGGACATGACGAGGAGTCTCGAAATGGTCGAGACATGAAGATTGATATATTGGAAGCCTATGTTTGGATATCAGAAGTGTTCTGGGTGAAATAGTGATTTTACCGGAGTATCGGAGGGGTTACCGGAACCCCCCGGAGGCTATTGGGCCTTATGGGCCCAAATGGAGGAAGAGGAGAGGCGGCCAAGGGGCAGCCCTGCGCCCCTCCCCCCAAGTCCGAAATGGACAAGGAGGGGGGGGGGCGGCGCCCCCCCTTTCCTTTCCCCTCTCTCTTCCTTCCCCCCAAGTCCTAATCCAACTAGGAAAAAGGAGGGGAGTCCTACTCCGGTGGGAGTAGGACTCCTCCGGCGCGCCTCCTCCTATGGCCGGCTACACCCCCCTTGCTCCTTTATATACGGGGGCAGGGGCACCCCATAGACACAACAATTGATCATTGATCTCTTAGCCGTGTGCGGTGCCCCCCTCCACCATAGTCCACCTCAATAATACTGTAGCGGTGCTTAGGCGAAGCCTTACATCGGTAGAACATCAACATCGTCACCACGCCGTCGTGCTGACGAAACTCTCCCTCAACACTCGGCTGGATCGGAGTTCGAGGGACGTCATCGGGCTGAACGTGTGCTAAACTCGGAGGTGCCGTACGTTCGGTACTTGATCGGTTGGATCGTGAAGACGTACGACTACATCAACCGCGTTGTGCTAACGCTTCCGCTTTCGGTCTACGTGGGTACGTGGACAACACTCTCCCCTCTCGTTGCTATGCATCACCATGATCTTGCGTGTGCATAGGAATTTTTTTGAAATTACTACATTCCCCAACAGTGGCATCCGAGCCAGGTTTTATGCGTTGATGTTATATGCATGAGTAGAACACAAGTGAGTTGTGGGCGATATAAGTCATACTGCTTACTAGCATGTCATACTTTGGTTCGGCGGTATTGTTGGATGAAGCGGCCCGGGCCGACATTACGCGTACGCTTACGCGAGTCCTGGATTAGGGGGTGTCCGGATAGCCGGACTATACCTTCGGCCGGACTCCTGGACTATGAAGATACAAGATTGAAGACTTCGTCCCGCGCCCGGGAGGGACTTTCCTTGGCGTGGAAGGCAAGCTTGGCGATACGGATATGTAGATCTCCTACCATTGTAACCGACTCTATGTAACCCTAGCCCTCTCTGGTGTCTATATAAACCGGAGGGTTTTAGTCCATAGGAGGAACAACAATCATACCATAGGCTAGCTTCTAGGGTTTAGCCTCCTTGATATCGTGGTAGATCTACTCTTGTACTACCCATATCATCAATATTAATCAAGCAGGACGTAGGGTTTTACCTCCATTAAGAGGGCCCGAACCTAGGTAAAACATCGTGTCCCTTGCGTCCTGTTACCATCCGCCTAGACGCACAGTTCGGGACCCCCTACCCGAGATCCGCCGGTTTTGACACCGACATTGGTGCTTTCATTGAGAGTTCCTCTGTGTTGTCACTTTTAGGCCCGATGGCTTCTCCGATCATCAACAGCGATGCGATATAGGGTGAGACCTTTCTCCCTGGACAGATCTTCGTATTCGGCGGCTTTGCAATGCGGGCCAATTCGCTTGGCCATCTGGAGCAGACCGAAAGCTACGCCCCTGGCCATCAGGTTAGATTTGGAAGTTTGAGTTACACGGCCGACCTCCGTGGAGACTTGATATTCGACGGATTCGAGCCGCAGCCGAGCGCGCCGCACTGTCACGATGGGCATGATCTAGCTCTGCCGCCGAACAGTGCCCTGGAGGCCGCACCCGCATTAGCTCCGACCCTTAATTCAGAGCCAACTGCGCCAATCGAGGATGGACGGTTGGACACCGCCTCGGGGGCTGCAATCTCTACGGCGATCGAGCCGAACACCAGCCCTATTCTCTACGAAGCCTGTGACTCCAAGGAGCCGGACTCCTCTCCAGACTCCGAGCCCTCCGCGCCCCTACCGATTGAACCCGATTGGGCGCCGATCATGGAGTTCACCACCGCGAACATCTTTCAGCACTCGCCCATCGGCGATATTCTGAATTCACTAAAGTCTCTCTCTTTATCAGGAGAGCCCTGGCCGGACTGTGGTCAGCAAGGTTGGGATGAGGATGATAAAGAAATTCAAAGCCCACCCACCACCCACTTCGTAGCCATTGTCGATGATTTAACTGACATGCTCGACTTCGACTCCAAAGACATCGACGGTATGGATGCCGATGCAGGAGACGATCAAGAACCAGCGCCTCTAGGGCACTAGAAAGCCACCTCGTCGTATGATATATACATGGTGGACACCCCAAAAGAAGGCAATGGCGATGGAACAGCGGAGGATGACCCCTCCAAGAAGCAGCCTAAGCGCCGGCGTCAGCGGCACCGCTCTAAATCCCGCCAAAGCAAAAACGATGATTCCGACACGGGAGATAATAACACACCAGACAGTGCCGAAGACAACCACCTCCAACAAGATTCAGCATAGGAGGATGGAGAAGCCAGCCCTCATGAGAGAGTGGCAGACAGAGAGGTCGAGGATGATAATTTTATGCCTCCCTCCGAAGACGAGGCAAGCCTCGACGACGACGAATTTGTCGTGCCGGAGGATCCCGTCGAACAAGAGCGTTTCAAACACAGGCTTATGGCCACAGCGAGCAGCCTTAAGAAAAAACAGCAACAGCTTAGAGCTGGTCAAGATTTGCTAGCTGACAGATGGACTGAAGTCCTTGCGGCCGAAGAGTATGAACTCGAATGCCCCTCCAAGAGCTACCCAAAGCGCAGGTTGCTACCCTGATTAGAGGAGGAAGCACCTAAACCTACATCACCAGCGCATGATGCGGCCGACCGGCCACCCCGTGGCCACGACAGAGAGGCCTCCTGGCCCTCCACTCAAGCCGCACCCCGGCGCCTCTCAAAAAATACCAAGGCACGGGAAAATGCGCCAGACCTGCGAGATATATTGGAGGACAAGGCAAGGCAAACAAGATTGATCTTCGGATCGTGTGGGTGCCCCACGACACGAGACCGTAATCGTCACTCCGGATACAGTAAATCCGGCCGGGCCAAACACAGTAGATAAAGCTCGTTTGAGCTGTGTCGTGATATAGTCCAATACAGAGGTGCCGCACACCCACTATGCTTCACAGATGAAGTAATGGATCATCAAATCCCCGAGGGTTTCAAACCCGTGAACATCGAATCATACGATGGCACAACAGATCCTGCGGTATGGATCGAGGACTATCTCCTTCATATCCACATGGCACGCGGTGATGACCTACACGCCATCAAATACCTCCCACTCAAGCTTAAAGGACCAGCTGAGCATTGGCTTAACAGCTTGCCAGCAGAATCAATTGGTTGTTGGGAGGACCTGGAAACCGCATTCCTCGACAATTTCCAGGGCACTTATGTGCGACCACCAGACGTCGATGACCTTAGCCACATAATTCAGCAACTAGAGGAATCGGCCAGACAATTCTGGACACGGTTCCTAACCAAGAAAAATCAAATCGCCGACTGTCCGGACGCAGAGGCCCTAGCAGCCTTCAAGCATAACATCCGCGACGAGTGGCTTGCACGGCACCTAGGACAGGAAAAGCCGAAATCTATGGCAGCCCTCACGACACTTATGACCTGCTTTTGCGCGGGAGAAGACAGCTGGCTAGCTCGCAGCAATAACATGACCAAGAGCCCTGGTAATTCGGATACCAAGGACAGCAGTGGCAGGTCGTGTCGCAACAAGCAAAAGCGCCGCATTAACGGCGACAATGCTGAGGATACGACAGTTAATGTCGGATTCAGAGGCTCTAAACCTGGTCAGCGGAAAAAGCCATTCAAAAGAAATACTCTGGGCCCGTCCAGTTTGGACCGAATACTCGACCGCTCATGCCAGATACATGGCACCCCCGAAAAACCAGCCAATCACACCAACATGGATTGTTGGGTGTTCAAGCAGGCAGGCAAGTTAAATGTCGAAAGCAGAGACAAGGGGCTGCATAGCGATGATGAGGAGGAGCCCTGGCCGCCTAACAACAATGGACAGAAAGGTTTTCCCCCACAAGTGCGGATGGTGAACATGATATACGCAACCCACGTCCCCAAGAGGGAGCGGAAGCATGCGCTAAGGGACGTATATGTGATGGAGCCAGTCGCCCCAAAGTTCAACCCATGGTCTTCCTGCCCGATCACTTTTGATCGAAGGGACCACCCCACTAGCATCCGTCATGGCGGATTCGCCGCATTGGTTCTAGACCCAATTATTGACGGATTTCACCTCACTAGAGTCCTTATGGACGACAGCAGCAGCCTGAACCTGCTTTACCAGGATACAGTGTGGAAAATGGGCATCGATCCCTCGAGGATTAAACCCACTAAAACCACCTTTAAAGGCGTCATTCCAGGTGTAGAGGCCAACTGTACAGGCTCAGTTACACTTGAAGTGGTCTTCGGATCTCCGGATAATTTCTGAAGCGAGGAGTTAATCTTCGACATAGTCCCGTTCCACAGTGGCTATCACGCACTGCTCGGGCGAACCGCATTTGCCAAGTTCAATGCGGTGCCGCACTATGCATACCTCAAGCTCAAGATGCCAGGCCCTCGAGGAGTCATCACAGTCAATGGAAACACCGAACGCTCTCTCCGAACCGAGGAGCATACGGCGGCTATTGCAGCGGAAGTACAAAGCAGCCTCTCAAGGCAATTCTTCAGTCCGGCCATTAAACGTCTGGACACTGTCAAGCGCGCCCGGACTAACCTACAACAAGACCGCCTGACACGTTCTGAGCAAGCGTAGCAATGCGGTCCCAACCCCAGCCCTCGCGAACTTGCGAAACCAGTGTTGCACATACATAACTACGCTCTGGAAATACCATGGGCACAGGGGGAGGGGCACCATCACGGCACGCCCAAAACGCGGCTTAAACCGCTCTAGGGGCTGCCATTTCTTAATTTTCTCTTATTTTCAGGACTCCATTCTTCGGAAGGCTTGTCCGGTAGTACAATTGCCGCACAAACGATACAACCAGGGAAGCAGAAAGCTACGCCGCACTATGGAACTCTAAGGTGGTCTCTATAACGAGCAGTATACCTGTTTCACATAACATTCCGCAGCTCTCCCCTGGAAAGGACATGTTAAATAGTCCCATCTTTTGCTTATCGCACTATTTGTATCGTTCTGCTTTGATCGCAGCTTTTTTAAATAAACAATGCATAGCTTCTGTCTATTATTGCATTACTCTTTTTTATGAATATATGTTCATTAATGACATGTTGCACCCATACACTTTGGTATGGCCAATACGCCAGGGGCTTAAGTACCCCACAATACAGTGTGAGAAGTCCGAACACTTTCACAAGTGCGGCACCCCGAACTTATAGCATTATATGCATCAGCTCTGAATCATGTCTTGGGTCAATAGTTGGGTTTGCCCGGCTCCTATGTTTTGGTACCTTACGTTCCGTTATATCGGCTAAGGTAGCACTAGGAGAACTACTGCGATTGTGCCCCAGTTGAGCTGGGCTAAGCACCTCAGTAGAGAAAGCTAAAACTGACCGTCATGATGAGGCGAGAGCTGGTCGCTGTTCGAGAGGTTTTCGAGTCCCTAATGACTTATGCTGCTTAGAGCGAGGAGTCGGCTTTGCCCGGCCTAGGCGTGGATAGCGCCCCGAACTCGGTCTTCCGAACACTAGGGGCTTCGCTGAAATTTAAAATTATAGAATTCTATGGCTAAGTGAGAGTGTTCAAGCATTATAGTCCGATTGCCTTGTTCGTTGTGTTGAGCGCCTCCCTCGAAGGACCCAAGAATGGGAAAAAGGGTGCTCATGTTTATCCTGAACACCCCAGCACTCGTGGCATGGGGGCAGAAGCCGACGACTCGCCATCTCTCAAATTTGATAAACGGCCGCACGGAAAGTAATATTTTGAATTCAAAAGCGTTGCTTAGCGCATATGAACAAGTTTTCAGCGTACAT
This sequence comes from Triticum dicoccoides, assembly GCF_002162155.2. Taxonomy (NCBI): domain Eukaryota; kingdom Viridiplantae; phylum Streptophyta; class Magnoliopsida; order Poales; family Poaceae; genus Triticum; species Triticum dicoccoides. The sequence goes on from NC_041390.1 coordinate 553,096,558, forward strand.
GATCACAAATGCGAGTTTACTAAAAAATTACATCTTTGGAGCATTCATCCGCTATAAGGCGGGCACCCTTCAGGTGCCCTCATAATATGCTTTCGGGATGCGATGCTCCTTGCCCAGCGGTGGCCCGTCCTTCACCAGCTTCTCCGCATCCATCTTGCCCCAGTGCACTTTAGCATGGGCAAGCGCCCTACGGGCACCTTCGATGCAGACGGAGCGCTTGATTACTTCAAGCCATGGACAGGCATCCACCAGCCGCCTCACCAGCCCAAAGTAGCTTCCAGGCAGAGCCTCTCTAGGCTAAAGCCAAACTACGAGGCCCTTTATGGCCTGTTCGGCCACCTTGTGGAGCTCGACCATTTGCTTCAGCTGATCGCTCAAAGGCACCAGGTGTCCGGCCTCAGCATACTGAGACCAGAACACCTTCTCCATCGAGCTCCCCTCCACGGATCGGTAGTAGGCAGCGGCATCAGACGCACTACAGGGCAAATCTGCGAATGCTCCTGGAGAGCTCCGGACTCGGGTAAGTAACAAGTAATTCACTTTCACGTGCTTGCTTTGCATAATGAATGCCTTACCCGCCGCTATCTTCTTCATCGCTTCAATTTCTTGGAGGGCTCTCTGGGCTTCGGCCTTGGCAGACTTCGCGCTTTCGAGGGCTGCCGCAAGCTCGAGGCTTGCGTCTTTGAGTCAAGCTCCAAACTCTCGTGTTTTTTCACGAGAGCCTGGAGCTCTTTCTGCACCGCCTCCACCCCGCCTCCTGCTTCCCTCTCTCTATGCGCTCCGCGGCCGCTCTGTTTTCAGCCTCGGATAGGGCTTTCTTAAGGGTTGCCACCTCGGTCGTGGCCCCTATAATAGCACGTTGATCCTGTCATTTTTTGCAACCACATCTTCTCTATATACTTGCGCAAGGTATTACTTACCTTCCTTCTCCTCGAATTGCCTCTTGGCATGGCCGAGCTTGTTCTCGGACCGCGTCAGGTTTTGCTTCAGCGTATCCACCTCCGCAGTCAGTGCGGCGGAGGCCAGCAGCGAAGCCTGCATACGCATATTGACTTGATTATGTTAGACTCCTGTGAATGTTATTAGATCCTCTATTCGGCTTTTCTTTCCGAACACCGAACAAAGCATCAGGGGTTACTGTCTATGCGGTAATATTTTTACATATTCTTTACTTACCTCAAATCTTGTTAGAAGGCTGGCACAGGCTTCAGTCAGTCCGCTTTTGGTGGACTGAACCTTCTGAATCACCGCACTCATAATAGTGCGGTGCCCCTCGTCGATGGAAGCGCCTTTAAGCACCTCCAGCAAATTGTCCGGTGCCTTCGGTTGGACGGAGGTCACCGGCTCGGTAGGCTTGCTCCTCTTGGAAGGAGGCTGCCTACCGGGGTCCGGAACCGTTGAAGGTTCTGGCGCGGTGTCCGGCTCAAAGCCGGACTCATGGCCCTTGGGGTTTTATCCCCTTTGCGCCTGGAGTCCGGGAGGTCGCCTTGCAGCGCCTCCAGGACCACCTCCTCTTGGCTTGGAACCTGTTGGGACGCCACCTCGGCATCGTCCGTAGGGTTGGGGGAGGTAGCCGTCGGAAGCAAATTCACATCCGACGAATCCAGGGAGCCGCTCGACGACTCGTCGAGCCCGGCCTTCGGCGGACTGCATAGTCATATTCGGCGTAAGGAGGAGCTATGCAAGAAAGGAACACTATGAATTGCTCTGGTGTCCGAATACTTACGATCTCGCCAGGGGCTTGGCCCTGTGCGGCCACTCCTCTTCACCGTCATCGGCATTGGTGGAGTAGTCCGGAGGAAGGGTCTTCCCCTTCTTGGACCCTTCGGCCTCCCCAGTTGGGGTGGCCTTCCTTTTCTTCCCTTCCCCCGCTGGAGGGGGAGAGGTATCTTCTTCATCCTCCTCGTCTTCACGGGAGGAGTGCATCTTGGAGTCATCGGATGATGAACCCGACACCTCCAGGCGTCGGGCACTCTTTCGAGTCCCCGTGGCCTTCTTCTTGGCCTTCTTCTCCGGCACCACATAGGGTGCCGGAACCAGCAGCTTCGCCAAGCGAGCGTCCGCTGGGCCTTCGGGCAAAGGAGCCGGATAGTTGACCTGTCCGGACGTCTCCTGCCAATCCTGTCAAAGGTAAGGGAGCTTAGATCCGCATGGAGTCAAACTATGAAAAACTAATACCCTGTAAAAGGTAAAAACAGCTTACTGCACTAGTGTGACGCTGCGAGCTGAATCCGCGATCCTCGGTAGCGGATGCGGGGGCCTCGGCGCCCTTGAAAAGCACCTTCCAGGCATCTTCGTACGTCGTGTCGAAGAGCCTGCTCAGAGTTCGGTGCTGCGCCGGGTCGAACTCCCACAGTTTGAAAGCCCGTTGTTGACATGGGAGGATCCGGCGGATGAGCATAACCTGGACTACGTTGACAAGTTTGAGCTTCTTGTCCACCAGGGTTTGGACGCATGTTTGGAGTCTGGTCAGCTCTCCTTTTTTACCCCACGATAGGCCCGTCTCTTTCCAGGAGGTGAGCCGCGTAGGGGGTCCGGATCGGAACTCAGGGGCTGCGACCCATTCAGGGTCGCGTGGCTCGGTGATGTAAAACCACCCCGATTGCCACCCCTTTAGGGACTCCACGAAGGAGCCCTCAAGCCATAGGACGTTGGGCATCTTGTCCACCATGGCGCCTCCGCACTCCGCCTAGGTGCCGCGCACCACCTTCGGCTTGACATTGAAATTCTTGAGCCATAGGCTGAAATGGGGGCGGATGCAGAAGAAAGCCTCGCACACGACGATAAACGCCAAGATGTTGAGGACAAAGTTCGGGGCCAGATCGTGGAAATCCAGGCCATAGTAGAACATGAGCCCCCGGACAAATGGGTGGAGAGGGAAGCCCAGTCCGCGGACGAAATGGGGGAGGAACACCACCCTCTCATGGGGCCTAGGGGTGGGGATGAGTTGCCCCTCTTTGGGAAGCCGGTGCGAAATGTCATTAGACAAGTATCCGACCTTCCTCAGTTTTTTGATGTGTCCCTCCATGACGGAGGAGACCATCCACTTGCCTCCCTCTCCGGACATGGCTGGAGAAGGTTGAGGTGGGGTGTGCGGACTTGGGCGCTGGAGCTCGAGTGCGCGGAAATGGATAGGCAAAGGAGGAAGAAGGCGTGGATGAAAAGGTGGATCCTTATCCCCTTATATGGGTGGACGCGACTATGCGTCCCCACCAGCCTGGTAAACTCGCTTATCTCCCAAGTGCCGTAATCAATGGCGTGGTTGGGTTACCCACGCCCGTATTGATGAGAATCCCGGAATAAGGAGACACGATCTCTGCTTTGACAAGACATGCCAAGGAAACAGCCTTGCTAAACGCGCTGAGGTGGGACAGTAAAACTATTCAAATAAAGACTTGGCCGTGGTGTGATGTCACGCTACGGAATACGTCAGCAGATTAGATTTGTGTAAATATTATTCTCTCTATGGAAATATGTGGAAACTTATTTTGTAGAGCCGGACACTATCCATGTGTTCAAAATCTTCTATGAAGTACTGGAGGAGGAACCCGCCTTGCAATGCCGAAGACAATCTGTGCGCCGGACTCATCGTCATTGAAGTCTGGTTCAGGGGCTGCTGAGTGAGTTCTGGATTAGGGGGTGTCCGGATAGCCGGACTATACCTTCGGCCGGACTCCTGGACTATGAAGATACAAGATTAAAGACTTCGTCCCGTGTCCGGGAGGGACTTTCCTTGGCGTGGAAGTGTAGGATCGAAAGTATGTCTAGAAGGGGGGGTGATTAGACTACTTGACCAAATAAAAACTTAACCTTTTCCCAATTTTAGTTCTTGGCAGATTTTAGCTATTTTAGGACAAGTCAAGCAATCATCACACAATTCAAGCAAGCATGCAAAGAGTATATTGGCAGCGGAAAGTAAAGCATGCAACTTGCAAGAATGTAAAGGGAAGGGTTTGGAGAATTCAAACGCAATTGGAGACACGGATGTTTTTCCCGTGGTTCGGATAGGTGGTGCTATCCTACATCCACGTTGATGGCGACTTCAACCCACAAAGGGTAATGGTTGCGAGAGTCCACACAGGGCTCCACCCATAAAGGGTAACGGTTGCGAGAGTCCACACAGGGCTCCACCCACGAAGGGTCCACGAAGAAGCAGCCACCCACAAAGGGTCCACGAAGAAGCAACCTTGTCTATCCCACCATGGCCATCGCCCACACAGGACTTGCCTCACTAGCGGTAGATCTTCACGAAGTAGGCGATCTCCTTGCCCTTACAAACTCCTTGGTTCAACTCCACAATCTTGTCGGAGGCTCCCAAGTGACACCTAGCCAATCTAGGAGACACCACTCTCCCAGAAGTAACAAATGGTGTGTAGGTAATGAACTCCTTGCTCTTGTGCTTCAAATGATAGTCTCCCCAACACTCAACTCTCTCTCATAGGATTTGGATTTTGTGGAAAGAAGATTTGAGTGGAAAGCAACTTGGAGAGGCTAGAGATCAAGATTCATATGGTAGGAATGGAATATCTTGGTCTCAACACATGAGTAGGTGGTTATCTCTCAGAACATATGAGTTGGAATGGTGTATGCGTTCTGATGGCTCTCACTCCGAATGAAGAGGAGGTGGAGGGGTATATATAGCCTCCACACAAAATCCAACCGTTACACACAGTTTTCCAATCTCGGTGGGACCGAATCAACAAACTCGGTCGGACCGAAAATGTAAACCTAGTGACCGTTAGAGATTTTTGGTGGGACTGACATGCAACTCGGTAGGACCGATATGGTTAGGGTTTGGGCATAACGTAATCTCGGTGAGACCGATTACACAAACTCGGTGAGACCGAATTTGGTAATTAGCTAACCAGAGAGTTGATCAGGCAAACTCGGTGGGACCGATTTGCTCTTTCGGTGAGACCGAAAATTTACAAAGGGGAAACACTGAATTTACATTGCAATCTCGGTGGGACCGATTCGCTCTTTCGGTGAGATCGAAAAGTTACGAAAGGGAAACAGAGAGTTTGCAATCCCATCTCGGTGAGACCGAGATCCCTATCGGTAGAACCGAATTGCTAGGGTTTGGCAGTGGCTTATGACAAGTGAAACTCAGTGGCGCCGGATAGGAAGAATCGGTAGGAACGAGTTTGGCTTAGGGTTTAGGTCATATGTGGATATGGGAAAGTAGTTGAGGGTTTTGGAGCATATCACTAAGCACATGAAGCAAGAGGCTCATTAAGCAACACCTCATCCCTCCTTGATAGTATTGGCTTTTCCTAAAGACTCAATGTGATCTTGGATCACTAAAATATAAAATGAAGAGTCTTGAGCTTTTGAGATTGAGCCAATCCTATGTCCTTAGCATTTTGAGGGTTCCACTTTCACATCCATGCCATGCCAATCATTGAGCTTTCCTGAAATAATCATCTTGGAATAGCATTAGCTCAATGAGCTATATGTTGTTATGAATTACCAAAACCACCTAGGGATAGTTGCACTTTCAATCTCCCCCTTTTTGGTAATTGATGACAACATATAGATCAAAGCTTCGACAAATGATAATAAGCATGAAATATATCGTCGCTTTGAGAAGTATGTGATAAGTAAGAGCTCCCCCTAAGTTTGTGCATATTTAAAATTTGCTTTGGACTGCAAATGCACAAGGAGTTAGAGTCATGGGTTACTCTTCCATGTCACATACATCTTGGTGGAGCGCTTAAAATGATAAGAATGAAATACATGCACTCATCACCAAGAATAGTGAATGATCATATAAGATAGATAAGATAATAGCATTAAGCAAGCATTAAGTGTAGCTTATGATCAAACACATGATCATCAATGTCTCACAAGCAATGACATAGTATCTCAAGCACTCAAAAGCAACAAGTTCGAAAAACCACCAAATAAAGCAAGAGAAAAAAAACAACACACTCTCTCTCTCTCGAAGCCTATGATCTATACATCTTCTCCCCCTTTGGAAACAAGTTACCAAAAAGTTCCTAGAAAATGCATAGTGCTAGATCGATGCTCAGGCTTGATCTTCTGGTGGTGGTGGAGTCCGGATCACTCCAAGGACGAAGGCTTCTGTAGATGCTGAAGTAGACGCTGGAGTTGGAGCTGAAGTAGATGCTGGAGCTGGTGGAACCGAAGCTGTAGCTGGTGCAGAAGTGGTGGCTCTTATGTCAGCAACTAGCACGGCAGACGACCTCGGAACTCATGGCACTCTGGCAAAGGCATGAGTGGTAGTCCTGCCTCTCCTCTCCTGCATGTCATCCTGGAGCTGCTCCACTGCAGTCTGAATCTCTGTCACCTTGACATCCAAGTCATAGAACTTTTGTTCCATGATTCTCTCTAGGCTTGCCTGGTTTTGAGTTAGGGTGGCTAGTCCTTTCTCAATCCGCAGGGTGGATGCAATCAGGTAACCAAGCTGCTCTTGTTTGTTCTTCAAGAAATACTCAGATGCCTCCTCTTGAGTTGGCATCTTGGCAGCTTTCTCCTTCCTTGCCTTCTCCTTCTTTGCTTGTGCTTGGGCAGACGATGGCTCATTCTCAGTCATGACAACTTGATTGTCCTCAAAATCTGGACGGATGGGCAGGTGTTCCTTGTCCAATAAATATATGCCCGTGCCCATCTTAGAGTTGATGAGCTCCTGAGTTTGAGGTGCATATCCACAGCTCCTCTTCTGATCTGCTGCAGTCCTCTTGGTAGTCTCTACTATGAGGCTCATGACCTTGAATTTCTGTGGCACATCAAATACGTGAAGCAAGTTGATTGCACGGCCTCTGATCATCTTGTGATCTCTAGACTTGGGCAAGAGAGTGTGCCTCAATATCCAATTGATGGTTGGCAGCCCTGACAGAAGATAATGCACTGAGCCAAATTTGAAAGTGTCAAGAGCTTCATTTGGAATTTCCTTGTACATGTTGGACATTGAGTTATGATCCATCTTTTTCTTGGCATAAATGTCCAAGTCATCTGATTGCTCCTCTAGGGCATTGATCAGTTGAGCCCATTCAGCAACTGTAGATTGGTACCTCGTACCCTCAGACATCCAAGTTATCCTCCCATCTGGATAAAAGTGTGCCGTGGAGTAGAATTGCATGATAAGCTCCTCGTTCCACTTTGTTTGCTTCTGCCCAACAAAGTCAGCAACTCCACAAGCACTAAAGCTGTCATACACTCCAGGGTAGTGTTCCTCATTTTCCTTCATGTAGGTCCAGTCGACCCATCTCATGTCACAAACAATGGGCTTCTTATCTAGCAGCACTGTCTCATAGAAGTCCTGCTGTTCCTTGGTGTGAAATCTGTAATCCACAGCAGTCCTTCTCCTTGAAGCATACGGGTCTGCTTCTCTCCACTTCCTCAGCCCTGAATCTCTCCTGAGCTTCATGTCCTCAGCCACAGGATGAGCATCGTTGTGGTCTGGGATCTTGGGCTTGAGCTTTCTAAGAACTTGCTCTTCATCCTCTTCTTCAGCAACAGTCTCAGGCACTGGGGCCTTGTTCTTCTCAGCTGCAGGAATGCTCCTTGTATTCCTCTTTGGTTTTGGCTTGGAGGCAGCTTTGGGCTTAGATGTAGTAGCCCCTGATCTTATGGCATCACCCATCAGCTTGGGTGCTTTAGGTGCTGGTGCAACTACCTCTTCTTCCTCTTCCTCTTCCATGGTGGAAGCCTTTCCAAGCACTCTGGCTACAGTCTTCTTGACCCTTTCCTTCCTCTTCTTGCCTTCAGCAACAATTGGCTCTTTGGGTGCAGGCTTCTCAGTTGAGGCTCTAGCCTTTGACATAGGCTGCCTACCTGCTGGCCTTTTGATCTTTAGACCTGGCTTTGTGCCTTGAGCTGGCTCAACTCTCTTTGATGTGGCCTCTTCCTCTGCCACATAATCTTCATCTTTAGAATTAGAAGTTCTCTTCTTCCTTTGTCTAGTGGCAGCTTTTGGCAGATTGCTTGGGGTACTTCTGCTGCCATCATCTGAAGAGCTGGAGGGACTAGTGCCCTCACTCATCTGCACTTGCTGCTCTGACAAGTTCTGGCTGTCACTCTGATCAGACATGCTGCAAGCTCTGACTGCTGACCCTGTGAATAGTTTATAGATGAGGTAGAATAGATGAGTATCACAAAATGCAGAGATTTTTGCAAAAGAATGATCCAAAAACTTAGTTTTAGTTTCCCACTGAAAACATCTCGGATCTACCGATTTTTAAACTCGGTGATACCGAAGCGGTTTTGGAACCTAAACTAGTGAACTCGGTTGGACCGAGTCACAGTTCGGTGGCACCGAGACTGCTAGGGTTTCACAGAGTTCCAAAATCGGTCACACCGATAAGTAATTCTCGGTCAGACCGAGTCTCACTTGTGCAATGGCATAAGCCAAATCGGTCGGACCGAGTTTTTCAACTCGGTGGGTCCGAGATGGTTTCGGCGGAAACCTAACCCTAAAATTTTTGAATCAAAGCTAATCTACGGGCGTGTTGACTGGATAGGAGTGTTTCAATCGTGGCAAGAATCATGATGATCACAATGTGCTGAGAATTGGATTGGAGAATAGCACAAAGATCGAGTCCATACCCTAGCTCGGCGGAGACTCGCTACGGCGGCAACGGCGGGGCAGAATTCCCATTGACAGCGACGGAGACCAGCGACTGGAGGCGGCTGGCGGCGAGAAGACGATCCAGAGACCACGTTGGCAGAGCAAGCTATCGCGCGGGTGAAGGGGTTCGGAGAAATTTCCAAATTTTGCCCGTGACTATATATAGCCCGACCCTGTCGGTGTGACCGACTGGAACAACTCGGTGGCACCGAGATTCATAACTGCATGCAGTTACTGAAACTCGGTATGACTGAAATGTTCAAATCGGTTGCACCAAGATCGAAAACCTAAATCAACTTAATGATCTCGGTAGGACCGAAAGTGGGGTATCGGTCAGACCAAGAATCATAAAGAGGTTTTGGAAGTTTAAGTCTATGACGAATCGGGGACTCCGAGCGCTCCTCACACAGAGTGGTTCGAATCTGATTTGATCAAATTTTGTGATGCAGCATGAATAGAGTTTGAGACGAGAAAAGCATAGATAGCTAGAGGAGGTTCTTAGGCATTCTTGTCCATCCACTTGGCAAAGGAAATAAACCCAAACGATCAAACAACAAGTGGATGTCCTCGAATGAGTAAAATATGCAACCAGCATGCTCACACAATAAGATGGCAAATGAAATATGTGGCAAGGCATGCACAACCAATTCTAGCATCTATCAAGCAATTTGCGATGACAAGGTCATCTATATATGAGTATATTGACTTAGGAGTCAAGTGAGAACACTTGATCATAGGTCATACTCATCGTTTAAGCTCAAGTGGGGTTACCACTTTTACATAAAGCATTGTTGTGTTCACATATTTAGAGTTGCTTTAGCTCAAGTCTTAGAGTAAAGCTCCCCCTAGATGTGATATCCCCCCTTGGAGGGATGAACTAACCTTGGGTTTCGTCGATGATGAAGTCATGTAGATGTTGAAGATGTGGATGCTCAACGTTGATGTAGATCACTTGGAGCTATCCATTTGAGTGAATTGCACTTTCAATACCTACATGGGTTAGTCCCACAAGGAACAAACAAGGATATCCATAGACATAGAGTGATGCACACACAAGATGATGTCCATGAAAACTTTTAGATTACCTTGTCCCTTGTCTTACCAACAAGAGGGTTTGTGACTCCTTGAACTAGTGCAGGATGTGGAAGTTGATTGCACGTGTTCTTGCCAAAATGATAAGAGTGAAGTATGTTGGCGGAGTCACCCTCAAGGACTCTCTAGTTCTTCTTCTTTTGGATCCACATCATCTTGATGGGAATCCTTGGAGTCGTAGTCGTACTTGATGAAGTGGAACTTGAAGTAGTCTTGGGAATCCACTTGACTAAGGTCTTAGGAGCTTCTTCAAATGCGTCAATTTCCTCTTGAAGCTTGTCCATGCCTTTTTGCTTGTAGTCTTGTGGTGGAAGATCATCTTGAGCTTGTGTCCCCTTGAAAGAAGTATCATACTTCTCTTGTTGAGGAACAAACTTTGTCTTGGGGTATTGATCTTCTTCCCACTCAACTCCATTGGAATTGAACTTTCGTTCAAAACCAACGCCTTGATTCTCCCGGTGCATTCCTTGCTTGCGCACAATTTCCTCGAATTGCTTGCTCCCGGCAAGGCTTTTGTACACTCCTTTCTCTATAATTCCCTTCAATAAGCTATTTTCTTGCTCAAGTGTAACTTGGCTAAGAGAGTCATTAGTGGAATCAAGAGAACTACTAGAAGCAACAATATTGGATTTAGCATGATAATTGTTACTGCTAGAGGAAGAATCTTTCTTGTTCTTGTTACTAGACTTGACTTGAGGCATGTAAGTGGATAAGAGTAAACGCTTGGCAATGTAAGAAGAACTTTTCTTGCGGAGATCATCATTGATTGCTTTTAAGAACTCATGCTCTTGCTCAAGATTGAGCTTCTCAAAGCGTAATTTCTCATGAGCTCTTAAAAGTTCTCGATGATCTTCGAAGATAGTTTCATGAGCTAACTTAAGAGTGTTTAGTTCTTTAGTTAGAGCCTCAATCTTTTCCTTATCATTGTCATTCGTTTTATCTTGATTAGCATGATTAATTGACATTTCATCATAGTATTCATCAATAGAGTTGTCAATAAGCAAATCATCACCTAACAAGTCATCTTCATCACTATTGAAATCAACATACTCGGGGTGTGTTACCTTAGGACCTTTGGCCATGAAGCATCTTCCAATTCCTTCATTTGGTGAGTCAAATATGTCGTAGGAGTTGGTTGACACAAGTGCTAGACCAGCAACACCTTCATCTTGAGTATCTTCGGAGTCGGAGTGATAACTTCTCTCGGAGTGGCTGTCGGAGTCGGAGCCGGATACCCATTCACCAACATGAGCTTGATGTATTCGTCTTGTGTAGCTCCTTGATGATTTTTCCTTCCTTTCCGAATCCTTGCTTCTCCGTGAGTATCTTCGTTCATAACGATCATCGCTACTCCTTCTCTCTCTTGGTGGTGATTCTTTGCTTCTTCTTTTTGGAGAATCTTCTCTTCTCTTGTAGGGAGCCGTACACTCATTGGAATAGTGTCCGGGTCTTCCACAACTGTAGCAGTTTCGCTCTCTACTAGAAGATCTTTTGTCATTGTAGGACCTTGACTTGAAGCTTCTATCTTTGCTTCTACTCTTGTAGAACTGTTGAAGTTCTTCACCATTAAGCTCAATTCTTCATTGAAGTCTTGTTTCTCACTTGATGATGTAGGGGCTTCACATGAGGCTTTATAGGCACCACTTGATTTGTTGTGAAGTTCCTCTTTATCCTTAAGTGACATCTCATGAGCAACAATTCTTCCAATCACCTCCGTTGGCTTGAGATCTTTGTAATTTGGCATCATTTGGATCAATGTGCACACGGTATCATATTTTCCATCAAGGATCTTAGAATCTTCTTGATGATGAATCTATCGGTCATCTCTTCACTTCCTAAGCCGGCAATCTCATTTGTGATGAGAGCAAGCCTAGAGTACATTTCAGCGACACCTTCACCATCCTTCATCTTGAACTTGTCAAGTTGACTTTGAAGCACATCCAACTTGGATTCCTTGACGGAGTCGGTACCTTCGTGCATATCAATCAAAGTGTCCCAAATTTCCTTCGCATTCTCAAGACGGCTGATTTTGTTGAATTCTTTGGGGCACAATCCGTTGAAGAGAATATCACAAGCTTGAGCATTGTATTGCAACGTCTTCAACTCATCCGCGGTAGCTTCACGGTTTGGTTCTCTCCCATCAAAGAAGTCACCTTGCAAACCAACACACACAATAGCCCAAACGGCAGGGTTATGTCCAAGAATATGCATTTTCATTTTATGCTTCCAACTAGCAAAATTAGTACCATCAAAGTAGGGACCTCTACGGTGATAATTTCCCTCGCTAGACGCCATACTCTCCTAGGTTGTGAAACCAAGGCTATGACCACCAAAAGCTATGGAGATCAAAGCAAATGGAGACCAAAGCTCTGATACCACTTGTAGGATCAAAAGTATGTCTAGAAGGGGGGGTGATTAGACTACTTGACCAAATAAAAACTTAACCTTTTCCTAATTTTAGTTCTTGGCAGATTTTAGCTATTTTAGGACAAGTCAAGCAATCATCACTCAATTCAAGCAAGCATGCAAAGAGTATATTGGCAGCGGAAAGTAAAGCATGCAACTTGCAAGAATGTAAAGGGAAGGGTTTGGAGAATTCAAACGCAATTGGAGACACGGATGTTTTTCCCGTGGTTCGGATAGGTGGTGCTATCCTACATCCACGTTGATGGGGACTTCAACCCACAAAGGGTAACGGTTGCGAGAGTCCATACAGGGCTCCACCCACAAAGGGTAACGGTTGCGAGAGTCCACACAGGGCTCCACCCACGAAGGGTCCACGAAGAAGCAACCACCCACAAAGGGTCCACGAAGAAGCAACCTTGTTTATCCCACCATGGCCATCGCCCACACAGGACTTGCCTCACTAGCGGTAGATCTTCACGAAGTAGGCGATCTCCTTGCCCTTACAAACTCCTTGGTTCAACTCCACAATCTTGCCGGAGGCTCCCAAGTGACACCTAGCCAATCTAGGAGACACCACTCTCCAAGAAGTAACAAATGGTGTGTAGGTAATGAACTCCTTGCTCTTGTGCTTCAAATGATAGTCTCCCCAACACTCAACTCTCTCTCATAGGATTTGGATTTTGTGGAAAGAAGATTTGAGTGGAAAGCAACTTGGAGAGGCTAGAGATCAAGATTCATATGGTAGTAATGGAATATCTTGGTCTCAACACATGAGTAGGTGGTTCTCTCTCAGAACATATGAGTTGGAATGGTGTATGCGTTCTGATGGCTCTCACTCCGAATGAAGAGGAGGTGGAGGGGTATATATAGCCTCCACACAAAATCCAACCGTTACACACAGTTTTCCAATCTCGGTGGGACCAAATCAACAAACTCGGTCAGACCGAAAATGTAAACCTAGTGACCGTTAGAGATTTTCGGTGGGACTGTCATGCAACTCGGTAGGACCGATATGGTTAGGGTTTGGGCATAACGTAATCTCGGTGAGACCGATTACACAAACTCGGTGAGACCGAATTTGGTAATTATCTAACCAGAGAGTTGGTCAGGAAAACTCGGTGGGACCGATTTGCTCTTTCGGTGAGACCGAAAAGTTACAAATTGGAAACACTGAATTTACATTGCAATCTCGGTGGGACCGATTCGCTCTTTCGTTGAGACCGAAAAGTTACGAAAGGGAAGCAGAGAGTTTGCAATCCCATATCGGTGAGACCGAGATCCCTATCGGTAGAACCGAATTGCTAGGGTTTGGCAGTGGCTTATGACAAATGAAACTCGGTGGCGCCGGATAGGAAGAATCGGTAGGACCGAGTTTGGCTTAGGGTTTAGGTCATATGTGGATATGGGAAAGTAGTTGAGGGTTTTGGAGCATATCACTAAGCACATGAAGCAAGAGGCTCATTAAGCAACACCTCATCCCTCCTTGATAGTATTGGCTTTTCCTAAAGACTCAATGTGATCTTGGATCACTAAAATATAAAATGAAGAGTCTTGAGCTTTTGAGCTTGAGCCAATCCTTTGTCCTTAGCATTTTGAGGGTTCCACTTTCACATCCATGCCATGCCAATCATTGAGCTTTCCTGAAATAATCATCTTGGAATAGCATTAGCTCAATGAGCTATATGTTGTTATGAATTACCAAAACCACCTAGGGATAGTTGCACTTTCAGGAAGGCAAGCTTGGCGATACAGATATGTAGATCTCCTACTATTGTAACTGACTCTATGTAACCCTAGCCCTCTCTGGTGTCTATATGAACTGGAGGGTTTTAGTCCGTAGGAGGAACAACAATCATACCATAGGCTAGCTTCTAGGGTTTAGTCTCCTTGATCTCATGGTAGATCTACTCTTGTACTACCCATATCATCAATATTAATCAAGCAGGACGTAGGGTTTTACCTCCATTAAGAGGGCCCAAACATGGGTAAAACATCGTATCCCCTGCCTCCTGTTACCATCCGCCTAGACGCATAGTTCGGGACCCCCTACCCGAGACCCGCCGGTTTTGACACTGACAGTAGCATTATAAGATGATCTCTCACTAAATTTCAAGATAAAATTGTTCTCCCTGAGTATGCACCGTTACCAAAGTTCGTCGTGCCCAGACACCATGTGATGATCGGGTGTGATAAGCTCTACGTCCATCTACAACGGGTGCAAGCCAGTTTTGCACACGCAGAATACTCAGGTTAAACTTGACGAGCCTAGCATATGCAGATATGGCCTCGAAACACTAAGACCAAAAGGTCGAGCGTGAATCATATAGTAGATATGATCAACATAGTGATGTTCACCATTGAAAGCTACTCCATTTCACGTGATGAACGGTTATGGTTTAGTTGATTTGGATCACGTGATCACTTAGAAGATTAGAGGGATGTCTTTCTAAGTGGGAATTCTTAAGTAATATGATTAATTGAACTTAAATTTATCATGAACTTACTACCTGATAGTATCTTGCTTGTCTATGTTTGATTGTAGATAGATGGCCCATGCTGTTGTTCCATTTAATTTTAATGCGTTCCTTGAGAAAGCAAAGTTGAAAGATGATGGTAGCAATTACACGGACTGGGTCTGTAACTTGAGGATTATCCTCATTGCTGCTCAGAAGAATTACATCCTGGAAGCACCACTAAGTGCCAGGCCTGCTGCTGATGCAATTGCAGACGTTAAGAACGCCTGGCAGAGCAAAGCTGATGACTACTCGATAGTTCAGTGTGCCATGATTTACGGCTTAGAACCGGGACTTCAACGACGTTTTGAATGTCATGGATCATATGAGATGTTCCAGGAGTTGAAGTTAATATTTCAAGCAAATGCCCGGATTGAGATATATGAAGTCTCCAATAAGTTCTACAGCTGCAAGATGGAGGAGAATAGTTCTGTTAGTGAGCACATATTCAGAATGTCTGGGTACCATAATCACTTGACTCAGCTGGGAGTTAAGCTTCCGGTTGATAGTGTCATTGACAGAGTTCTTGAATCACTGCCACCAAGCTACAAAAGCTTCGTGATGAACTATAATATGCAAAGGATGAATAAGACAATTCCCGAGCTCTTCACAATGCTAAAAGCTACGGAGGTAGAAATCAAGAAGGAGCATCAAGTGTTGATGGTCAATAAGACCACCAGTTTCAAGAAAAAGGGTAAAGGAAAGAAGAAGAGGAACTTCAAGAAGAACAACAAGCAAGTTGCTTCTCAGGAGAAGAAACCCAAGTCTGGACCTAAGCCTGAGACTAAGTACTTCTACTACAAGCAGACTAGTCACTAGAAGCGGAACTGCCCCAAGTATTTGGCGGATAAGAAGGATGGCAAGGTGAACAAAGGTATATGTGATATACATGTTATTGATGTGTACCTTACTAGAGCTCGCAGTAGCACCTGGGTATTTGATACTGGTTCTGTTGCTAATATTTGCAACTCGAAACAAGGACTACGGATTAAGCGAACACTGGCAAAGGACGAGGTGATGATGCGCGTGGGAAATGGTTCCAAAGTCGATGTGATCGCGGTCGGCACGCTACCTCTACATCTACCTTCGGGATTAGTATTAGACCTAAATAATTGTTATTTGGTGCCAGCGTTGAGCATGAACATTATATCTGGATCTTGTTTGATGCGAGACGGTTATTCATTTAAATCAGAGAATAATGGTTGTTCTTTTCTTTGAGTAATATCTTTTATGGTCATGCACCCTTGAAGAGTGGTCTATTTTTTATGAATCTCGATAGTAGTGATACACATATTCATAAGGTTGAAACCAAAAGATGCAGAGTTGATAATGATAGTGCAACTTATTTATGGCACTGCCGTTTAGGTCATATCGGTGTAAAGCGCATGAAGAAACTCCATACTGATGGACTTTTGGAACCACTTGATTATGAATCACTTGGTACTTGTGAACCGTGCCTCATGGGCAAGATGACTAAAATGCCGTTCTCCGGTACTATGGAGAGAGCAACAGATTTGTTGGAAATCATACATACAGATGTATATGGTCCGATGAATGTTGAGGCTCGTGGCGGATATCGTTATTTTCTCACCTTCACAGATCATTTAAGCAGATATGGGTATATCTACTTGATGAAGCATAAATCTGAAACATTTGAAAAGTTCAAAGAATTTCAGAGTGAAGTTGAAAATCATCGTAATGAGAAAATAAAGTTTCTACAATCTTATCATGGAGGAGAATATTTGAGTTACGAGTTTGGTCTACATTTGAAACAATGCGGAATAGTTTCGCAACTCACGCCACCCAGAAGACCACAGCGTAATGGTGTGTCCGAACGTTGTAATCGCACTTTACTTGATATGGTGCGATCTATGATGTCTCTTACAGATTTACCGCTATCGTTTTGGGGCTATGCTTTAGAGACGGACGCATTCACGTTAAATAGGGCGCCATCAAAATCCGTTGAGACGACGCCTTATGAATTGTGGTTTGGCAAGAAACCAAAGTTGTCGTTTCTTAAAGTTTGGGGCTGCGATGCTTATGTGAAAAAACTTCAACCTGATAAGCTCGAACCCAAATCGGAGAAATGTGTCTTCATAGGATACCCAAAGGAGACTGTTGGGTACACCTTCGATCACAGATCCGAAGGCAAGACATTCGTTGCTAAGAATGGATCCTTTCTAGAGAAGGAGTTTCTCTCGAAAGAAGTGAGTGGGAGGAAAGTAGAACTTGATGAGGTAACTGTACCTGCTCCCTTATTGGAAAGTAGTTCATCATAGAAACTGGTTTCTGTGACACCTACACCAAATAGTGAGGAAGTTAATGATGATGATCATGGAACTTCAGATCAAGTTGCTACTGAACCTCGTAGATCAACCAGAGTAAGATCCGCACCAGAGTGGTACGATAATCCTGTTCTGGAAGTCATGCTACTAGATCATGATGAACCTACAAACTATGAAGAAGCGATGGTGAGTGTCGTGGTTCTAACTCTGACAGTGATGTAGGGGGTATGTATGGAGAGGCTAGATCTTAGCTATGGAGGAGTTGTAAGCACACGAGGATTACGAGTTCAGGCCCTTCTTGGAGGAACTAACAACCCTATGTCTCAGTGCCCGGAGGCGGTCGACTGAATTATGTGTGTATGAATAACAGGGGTGCGAACCCTTGATACTGAGGAGGGGGGTGGCTTATATAGAGTTCGCCAGGCCCGTCCAGCCCTCAGTAATGCAGGGTTTAAAGTACATTAAGACTGGGGGTTACTGGTAACACCCCTAATAAAGTGCTATGATGACCATAAAAGCTACTTAATGACCGACCGTTTGCGTGCAGGGTGACTTTAGATCTCCTGGCAGTCGAGTGGTTGGATCTTGGTCGAGTGATTGCTTCATGGTCGAGTGTCTTGAATCCGTCGAGGCGGATACCTCCAAGTCGATTGAAAGGTGACTTCTTCTAGGGATGTCCTTGGGTAGGGTACTTAGGACAGGTCCATGCCCCTACCCTAGGTACATAGCTTCATCATTAGCCCCCGAATGGATCGAGGTTCGAGTGGGGAAGGAGTTGGGGATCTTTCTGACTGGTTCTTCATGTTATATGAACGTCTTGTTTTGGATCAATTGTCACAGATAACGTCGTCAACTTCTTTCAGTCGCCTTGATCCATTCTTGGCCTCTTGTCGAGTGAATTTCTTTACTGGTGAAGTTCCGAGTGATGGTGTAAAGGGATCTTCTGTTTGACGAGTTGTTCTGCGGCCCACGGATTTTGCGGGATTTGAATTTCGGGAAGCGCGCGGGACGAGGGCGGCCACAGTAATCGGATGGGATAGGACAGAAGCTCCTCGATCCCCGCGCCACCTTTTTCGCCACGTACCGCGCGCGTGCCTGTCGTGGGATTTGACGGGATTGCCTGGGCCTACCAGTCAGCCACTCGGAAGCGACCTCTTATAAGTTGCCGGCTCGGGACCCCCGAACAGTGCGCCTTCACTTTTCCCCCTTCCTTCACAAGATCCTCCGCCACCTCCGCTCTCACCTTGGTGCCGTAGGTCTGTTCGAGCTTCGCCGGCGATGATGGTGAAGGAGAAGATGTCGGCTCTGGAGCGCGCGAAGAAGGCGGCGGTGCAGGGGAAGGGGAAGAAGTCCGCTCGGGGCGGATCTTCCTCGAGGACTGCTCTGCCCAAGGATTGGATCTAGGGCGACTGGATGCCGTCGGTGATTCGGCAGGATGATCTCGATGATCTGGTCGAGGGGGGATTCATTCCCCACGAATCTGCGCGTCTCCTGGAGAAAGAAGTCGAACCCCAGCCTCTTGATGGTGAGTGCGTCCTCCTCACCACCCATATTGATCGCGGATTCTCTCTGCCTCCTCATCCTTTTTTCCGGAGCTTCTTGAACTTCTTCGGAGCGCAGCTCCATCACTTTACTCCCAATTCTATTGTGTATCTTGCTGCTTTCGTTTCCTTGTGTGAAAACTTCTTGGGTTGCCGCTCCCACTGGGGACTCTTCAAGCACATCTTCACTTGTCGCTCTTAGTCGGTCAAGAAGGCCAAGTCGAGTGACGAACGGACGCAGGTGATCCAGCTGTGCGGGGGCCTGGCGATCCAGATGAGGGGAAAAGTTACTTTCCGTCTATCACTTTTCCCGGGTCAGTCCGCGGGTGGCAGTCGACTTGGTTTTACTGTAAAGACCAGGTGACCCCAGGACAGTCGACTGGGCTTCCCCCTTTTTCTCTGAATCGAGCGCAAAAACCTGCCTCTCTGAAAGTGATGCCAGAGGAAAAGGCACAAGTCAAGGTGCTGGTCGGTCGAGTGGTTCAGCTTGTCCGCGAGGGTGTGACTGGCATGGACTTGTTGGAAGTCTTCCTTCGGAGGCGCATCCAACCGCTTCAGGCTCGCGACCACCCGATGTGGCTGTACTCGGGTCTCGAAGACACCACTCGGATTCACCCAGAGGAGGTCACTGACGAGATGTTGGAAGGGTGGCTGACGAGTATCACAGGGAACAAGGACAACCCCCGAGGAGCCAGGAGGATTCCTCCACTCGACCAAACATACGAAGTGGACAAGGTCTGACCTTGCGTTTCCGACTGTGATCTTGCTTTCTTTATTTGTTCTCTTTGGATCAGTCGATTGACTTTTGTCTTGTTTGCTGTCCTCTAGGCCATTACTGAGATGTACTCGACACCCAATGGCGCACAGGAGCAGGCCGAGGAAGGAGAGGCGAGCGGACGCGAAAGTGGAGACGAGAGAGAAGAGTGGGAATCTGACGGCGAAGGAGAGGGGGATGACGACGACGACTCTAGTGAAGAGGAGGAGGAAGAAGTCAAACCTCCCCGCTCGGAACGGCGATCCAAGCTTACACACGACCCTGCGCAGGAACGTGGTAAGACGACTGTCCCTGTTGGGCAGTCGTCGAAGCGCCCTCGGACCTCATCTCCAGTGCCGACAGAAAAAGCTCCCAAGCACCTACGCGCGACGCCGTCCAAGGCGCCCAAGGCTCTGCCCAAGATGAAGATGACTATCCCCACCATTTCTGGGTAATAGTAGAATTTGTTTTCCTTTGTTGAACATGACGGACTCTTGGTCGACTTATTGAATAAGCTGACTGACTTTCGAAATTTGCAGTGCTGCCACCTCGGAGATCTCCGCCAAGGACGATGATCAAGAGATGGAAGACGCTTACCTCCAACCCCGGTATGATTACTGATGCTCTGCTTTTAGTCGACTGGCGATTTCTTATAATTCCGGTCGATTGGATTTTTCTTGTAGCTCCTCCTCATGTCATTGACCTCCCTGATGATGACGACGAAGTGCCACTGAGGGCGCGAAGGAACAGGAGGGCGCCGGCTGGCAAGACCCCACAATCTACTCTGGTGCCTGAGGCCGTAGTCCGGGAGGGTGGTGATACCACTCGGGCTTCTGTGACCTTCGCTGTACCTCTGACGAGTGTCCGGCCTTCGACGTCGACTGCAAATCCGCCTTCGCTTTTTGCCACACACCACGTCCCTGAGGACCAAGTGGGTGCCGCTAAAGAGGCTATACGCCAGGCGAGGATCATGATGGAGCAAGTGAAGGTGGTTCGGGACGCCAGCCAAGCAGCTTATGACGTGAGTTCAGCTCTTCAGAGCAATGTCCAGGTCAGTCGATTCACTGCTTGTTCTGTTAGGGTATGCTATCTGAAGAATCTCTTTTCCGAAGATCTTTATATCTGTACGCCCACTGGGTGTGTCTATTAATCTTTTTGACGAGTGGGGGCACGCTAAGTGCACCCATTGGGTGTAGTCCCCGAGACTACGGTGGACTGCTGGCAGTCGACTGTAGTCTTTATATTGTGTTGCTTTAGTTGAACTTCTTCACTCGGTCTGGTCAGGCCATGTCGAATGGAACTGTACACGGTCGACTGCGGGCAGTCGATTTTTTTTGGTCGAACCAGTGGGGGCACGCTGAGTGCACCTACTGGGTGTAGTCCCCGAGACTACTGTCGAATGTTTTTGATTCGGCTGTAGTCTTAGAAACGCCATCATTGTCTCTTGGTTACTCGGAAGCAACTTATCTTGGATGTCTGTCGATTGATTTTTTGCAGAAATCCTGCGAACTTGTGACTCGCTACACTGAGTTGGAGAACAAACAGATCCAGCTGAACCTTGACTTGAAGCTTGCTCAGGAGAACTTGCAGAAGGCGAGGGACGAAGCAAAAGGTATGGCTGGTGAGCTTTTGTCGACTGTCCTTTCTTTTTGGCCGTCCTCGATGTTGATCTCACTTGCTGTTTCGCAGACAAAATGGAGGAGGCTCTGAAGAAGAAGGATCAAGACCTTGCCGAAGCGCAGAAGGAGGCCCTGAACAAAATGAAGCTTGCTGAAGAAAAACTGGCTTCAGTCGGTACTCTTGAAAAGGAAAACTCCAGGCTGAAAACTGCTCTCGACGCGGCTAATCAAGAGGTCAGCCGTCTGAAGAATGGCAATATGGCTATGAATGACAAGGCAAGTGAACTGGCGGGGAAGAGGAACGATCTGGAGGCTTATCTCAGTGGACTCGCCAAGAAGCTGTTCGTCATGCTCGAGGGTAATTACTCCGGCCCGACTGACTTGCAGTTACCAAACCTACATAGAGCCACTGACTTATCCTTGAATTGTGTTTACATAATTATGCCAGAACTTCGAAGAGGAGACCAGTCGAGTGGAGACAGACTTGGACCCCATCAATTCTCCAGTGAAGGACGAGGCTGCTATGAACGTGCTCCGACTGGAATCTCGTGTTGCCGGCGTTGTTGACTATCTTGCTCGGTTGAAGGTTGCGATGTCGCAGATCGACACGTTGCTCTGGCCTAGGACAATGCTTCAGAATGACCTCGAGTCCCTGATGACTCGACTGAATGAAGTCCCAGGTCGAGTGGCGGAATGGAAGAAATCTTCTGCTAGATGTGGCGCTGACGTCGCTCAGTCTCTGGTCCGCGTCCACTGCAAGGAGGCGCGAGAAGAAAAGTTGGCTGCCATCCAAGTTGCCAATACTAGGAAGCACAACTTTCAAGACTTCATGGAGACTTTCATTGCTGCTGCCACTCGCATTGCAGACGGGATCGATTTGGACGAGTTCGTCACCCCTTCCAGTCCTCCGCCTGAGGAATAAAAACTTTTATGCTTAACTTTAAATTTTCCTCGGAATGCCGAGTGGATTTTGTAACCGTTAAACTCTGTCGAGCTGGAGGCTCGAGTACTTTGATCTGCGGTCTACGACCTTTGGATCTTATTTGAACTTGATTTATCGTTGAATATCTTCATGAATTATCTGTCGAGTGGAACTTGTTCTTCACTCGAAATAACTTTGTATTTGTGGTGCAGCTCCGAAGGAGAAGGTAGCAGTCGATTTGCACCTCGTCGTCCTTGCGGATTGGGATGTGTTCCGTACTTAGGCGAGCACTGGGCTGCAGCTAAGCCCCCGAGTGGAAGGTCTGCTCTCCACTCGGTAGGATTTTAAAAACTTAGGCGAGTACTGGACTGCAGCTAAGCCCCCAAGTGGGAGGTCTGCTCTCAACTCGGTAGGATTTTTTCAAACTTAGGCGAGTACTGGACTGCAGCTAAGCCCCCGAGTGGGAGGTCTGCTCTCCACTCGGTAGGATTTTTTCAAACTTAGGCGAGTACTGGACTGCAGCTAAGCCCCCGAGTGGGAGGTCTGCTCTCCACTCGGGAGGATTTTTTCAAACTTAGGCGACTACTGGACTGCAGCTAAGCCTCCGAGTGGGAGGTCTGCTCTCCACTCGGTAGGATTTTTTCAAATTTAGGCGAGTACTGGACTGCAGCTAAGCCTCCGAGTGGGAGGTTTGCTCTCCACTCGGTATGATTTTTAAACACTTAGGCGAGCACTGGGCTGCAGCTAAGCCTCCGAGTGGGAGTCTGGCTCACCACTCGGTAGGATTTTTAAATACTTAGGCGAGCACTGGGCTGCAGCTAAGCCTCCGAGTGGGAGTCTGGCTCACCACTCGGTAGGATTTTTAAACACTTAGGCGAGCACTGGGCTGCGGCTAAGCCTCCGAGTGGGAGTCTGGCTCACCACTCGGTAGGATTTTTTTTACAAACTTAGGCGAGCACTGGGCTGCAGCTAAGCCTCCGAGTGGGAGTCTGGCTCACCATTCGGTAGGATTGTTTTACAAACTTAGGCGAATCGGATTCGCAGCTAAGCCACCCACTGGGGGATTTCACATGCAAACAAAGGCGACAACAATTATAGGAAAAATTGTAACACTCTTGTCTTTGATAAATAGACTACAGAAGTTTTTCTTATAACATCTCATTCGAGTGAGAATTCAAGTGTAAAAGGGGCGGAGCAATTCCGCATTCCAAGCTCGTGGCTCATTGATCTGGCGATCGACATTGTAAAGGTGATACGCTCCATTGTGGAGGACTCTGGTGACGATGAAGGGACCTTCCCAAGTAGGAGCGAGCTTGTGTGGTTTCTGTTGATCCATTCGGAGGACCAAATCTCCTTCTTAGAAGGCTCGACTCTTCACATTTCTGGCATGGAATCGACGCAAGTCTTGCTGATAAATGGTCGATCGGATCATAGCCATTTCTCTTTCTTCTTCCAGGAGGTCGACTGCGTCTTGCCGGGCTTGTTCTGCTTCATCTTCGGTATAAAGCTCGACTCGGGGTGCATTGTGAAGTAGATCACTCGGCAGGACTGCTTCCGCTCCGTAAACCAGAAAGAACGGAGTTCTTCCAGTCGACCGATTCGGGGTGGTCCTCAATCCCCACAGAACTGACGGAACCTCGTCGACCCAAGCGCCTGCTGCGTGCTTGAGATCACGCATCAGCCGAGGCTTTAGTCCTTTGAGAATCAGACCATTTTCCCTTTCTGCTTGTCCATTCGACTGGGGGTGGGCGACCGATGCGTAGTCGACTCGGGTGCCTTGAGAGGCGCAAAAACCTCTGAACTTGTCTGAATCAAAGTTTGACCCATTGTCGGTGATGATGCTATCGGGACTCTATATCTGAATGTTAACTCCCTGATGAAACTGATAGCAGTGCAAGCATCAAGATTCTTGATAGGCTTAGCTTCAATCCATTTGGTAAACTTGTCGACTGCCACAAGCACATGTGTGAAACCGCTCCTACCTGTTCTCAATGGGCCAACCATGTCCAGTCCCCAAACAGTGAAGGGCTAGACGAGTGGAATGGTCTTCAGGGCTGATGCAGGCTTGTGCGACATGTTGGAGTAGAACTGGCACCCTTCACACTTGTCGACTATCTCTTTTGCCATTTCATTCGCTCTTGGCCAGTAAAATCCCGCCCGATATGCTTTAGACACAATGGTCCGAGAGGACGCATGATGACCACAGGTACCCGAGTGGATATCATCAAGGATTATCTGACCTTCTTCTGGTGTTATACACTTCTGACCGACTCCAGTCGCGCTTTCTCTGTACAACTGTCCCTTTATGACTGTAAAGGCCTTGGATCGACGGACGATCTGTCGAGCCTCTTCTTCGTCCTCCGGGAGTTCCTTTCTCAGGATATACGCGATGTATGGTATCATCCAGTTGGGGGTGATTGCCAAAACTTCCATGATTAGGTCGACCACTGTCGGAATTTCAACTTCAGTCGGATCTGTGGCACTCTTTGGCTGCGGGGCTTCATCTGTAAAAGGATCTTCTTGGACTGATGGCGAGTGGATGTGTTCCAAAAACACATTGCTGGGGATGGCTTCTCTCTTGGAGCCTATCTTTGCCAAATCATCAGCCGCTTGATTTTTCAGTCGGGGGATGTGATGAAGCTCTAACCCCTCGAATTTCATCTCCAACTTTCTCACTGCATTGCAATAACCAGTCATAGCTGGACTTCTGACGTCCCACTCCTTCATCACCTGATTAACCACCAAATCTGAGTCGCCATAGACCATGAGGCGACGAACGCCGAGTGAAATGGCCATGCGCAACCCATACAAAAGTGCTTCATATTCTGCTTCGTTATTGGAGGAATCAAAGTGAATCTGGAGAACATATCTGAGCGTATCTCCTCGGGGGGAAACCAATACTACCCCAGCACCGGAACCATTCAGCATCTTAGATCCATCGAAGAACATGGTCCAGTGCTCCGAGTGAACTTGAGTCGGAAGTTGCTGTTCGATCCACTCGGCGACGAAATCTGCAATTGCTTGGGACTTGATAGCTTTCTTTGCCTCAAACTTGATATCTAGGGGAAGAAGTTCAATCGCCCATTTGGCCACTCGACCAGTTGCATCTCTGTTGTGCAAATTCTCTGATAGTGGAGCGTCGCTGACGACTGTAATGGAATGATCAGAGAAGTAATGTGCAACCTTCTTCGTGGTCATATAAATCCCATATACAAGCTTCTGGTAATGAGGATATCTTTGCTTTGAAGGAGTCAAAACTTCAGAAACATAATATACTAGGCGCTGAACTTTGAAGGCCTTTCCTTCTTCTTCCCGCTCGACCGTAAGTACTATACTGACAACTTGTCCTGTGGCTGCCATGTAAAGCAGCAAAGGCTCCTTGCTGATTGGGGCAGCAAGCACCGGCTGGGTGGAGAGCAGAGCTTTGAGCTCTGTAAACACTGCATCAGCTTCTGGAGTCCACTCGAACTTGTCGGACTTCTTCATCAGTTGGTAAAGAGGCAATGCCTTTTCACCGAGGCGAGAGATGAATCGAATTAAAGCGGCCAAGCATCCTGTAAGCTTCTGGACGTCATGCACACGCACAGGACGTTTCATCCAGAGTATAGTACCAGTTTTTTCAGGATTGGCGTCGATTCCCCGTTCGAAAATGAGAAAACCGAGTAACTTCCCACCTGGAACTCCGAATGTGCACTTTGACGGATTGAGCTTGATATCATACCTCCTGAGGTTGGCAAAGGTTTCAGCAAGGTCAGTCAGCAGGTCAGAACCCTTCCGTGACTTAACCACAATATCATCCATGTATGCCTCCACATTCCGACTGATTTGAGTGAGCAAACACTTCTGAATCATCCTCATGAACGTGGCTCCGGCATTCTTGAGGCCGAACGGCAAGGTGACATAACAGAAGCACCCGAATGGAGTGATGAAAGCTGTTTTGATCTCGTCGGGCCCGTACAGACGGATTTGATGGTACCCGGAATAGGCGTCTAGAAAAGACAAGCGCTCACATCCCGCAGTCGAGTCGACTATCTAGTCGATGCGGGGGAGAGGAAAATGATCTTTCGGGCAGGCATGATTGATATGCTTGAAATCAATGCACATGTGAAGTGACTTGTCCTTCTTGGGGACCATGACAACATTGGCGAGCCACTCGGAGTGGTAAATTTCTCGGATGAACTCCACTGCTAAGAGCCGAGCCACCTCCTCGCCAATGGCCTTCCTCTTCTGGACGGCGGACCGTCGAAGATGTTCTTTCACAGGTTTAAATTTTGGGTCGACTCGTAGACGGTGCTCAGCCAGCCCCCTGGGAACTCTAGGCATGTCAGCAGGCTTCCATGCGAAGATGTCCCAGTTCTCACGGAGGAACTGGACGAGCGCTTCTTCCTATTTGGAGTCGAGCGTTGTTGAGATGTGAGTCGGAGCAGCATTTGGATTGGTCGGGTGAATGTGAACTGCCTTCATTTCACCAGACGACTGAAAAGCTGATTCTGAAGCAGGCTTCTTAGCTCGTAGCAACTCACTCGGATCTGCAGTCTTCTGATACTCTTGCAGCTCGACCACTGCCATCTGAGCATCGGCAATCTTTGAGCCTTTCTGAAAACACTCTTCTGCTTTCTTCCGATTGCCTGTAACGGTGATCACACCTTTGGGACCAGGCATCTTTAATTTGAGATACACATAACATGGTCGAGCCATGAAGCGTGCATAAGCTGGCCTGCCCAAAATGGCGTGATAAGCACTTTGGATATCCACAACTTCGAATGTCAACTTTTCCTTGCGGTAATTCTTGGAATCACCGAAAACCACATCAAGAGCAATTTGGCCGAGTGACTCGGCTTTCTTCCCAGGAATGACTCCATGGAAAAACATGTTACTGGTACTGAGCCTGGACATCGGAATGCCCATCCCTTTCAATGTTTCTCCATAAAGTATGTTCAAACCGCTGCCTCCATCCATCAGGACTTTGGTCAGTCGAGTGCCTTCGACAATTGGGTCTACCACCAGAGCTTGCCTCCCAGGGGTGGCAATGTGCGTAGGGTGATCAGACTGGTCGAATGTGATGGCAGTCTGGGACCACTTCAGATAATTGGGTGTTGCCGGAGCAACCATATTTACCTCACGGTTAATAACCTTCAGGCGACTTTTGCTCTCAACATCAGCAAAAATCATTAGGGTGGAATTGACCTGGGGGTACCCATCGTCGCTATCTTCCTTGTCCTCAACTTTGTCTGACTCCTTTTCCTTATCTTTGGACTGCTTGCTTGAAACTGCTGGATCAGAAGCCGACACTGCCGAGTGGTATGCTTTGGGTAAATGAGTTTACCCTCTTCATCTTTCTTGGTGTGGATGTGACATGGTAGATCCAAAACATCATTTCCATCTTGGTCTTTAACTTTCTTGGGGTTCCAAGGTCCTTTGGATTTTCCCTTAAATTTTCCCTGGGTTACAGCCAGGGCCTCCCCAGGAGCGGCTGGCTCGGCTTTCCGCTTCTGTTTCCGACTGGAATTTCCTCCGGTTTCCTGGGCGACTACTTTATGCTTGCCACTCCGGAGTCGATCCTCATCTTCACCATTAGCGTATTTGGTGGCAATTTCCATCATCCGATTCAAAGACATCTCTCCGGTTCGATCGAACTTCAGATTCAATTCTCTGTACTTAACGCCTTCTTTAAAGGCACAAATTGCTTGATGATCTGGTACATTTTCAACTGTGTTATGCAATGTGATCCACCTCTGGATGTAATCCCTCAGAGTTTCATTAGGTTTCTGCACGCAATACCGCAATTCCGTAAGGCCTACAAGTCGCTTGCATGTTCCTTCAAATGTGGTGACAAACACTCGGGAGAGATCCTCCCAAGTGTAAATGCTGCTGGGTGCTAACTGATTCAGCCACGCTCTGGCCGAGCCTTCTAACATGAGAGGCAGGTGCTTCATGGCTACCTCATCATTCCCACCGCCAATCTGGACAACCACTCGGTAATCTTCGAGCCAAGTATCGGGCTTGGACTCACCGGTGAACTTATTAACTCCAGTCGCCAACCTGAAGTTGGGAGGAATTACAGCGGCTCTGATGGCTCGACTGAAACACTCCGGCCCTGAAACATGTACTCTGCTACTGGTAGGCGCATCTCTGTCGTGTCCTTCTCGGTGATCTCTATTCCTGTCGACCAAACCTTGAACGAGAATGGATCTCGCATCGAAGCCTGGTTCCCTGGGGTCGACTGGAATTCTCCGCCCAACACTATGAGGGCGTCTGTCAACCTGCTGTTGAGGCACATATGATCCACTCCTCGGAGGAGGGGTTGGCACTTGACGTTGATCATCACGATCGAATCGGTGATCATACTGCTCATTCCTTCTATACTGATCACGCCGGTCTCCACGTCCCTCACGCCTCGGAGGCGATCTTGGGTTGTGAGCCGACTGGACTGTATCCGCTACAATGGATCGACTGTGGATCCTGTTCCATGACTGAGAAACAACAGAATTCTGGTCTCCCGCTGCCCGGAGCAACACTCTGATTTGCAACAAGCCTCTGCCAGCCTCTGACTGGGAGGTCTGAATCGACTCTGCTATACGGGCCGCAGACGCCAAATTCTGAATTGGAGTACGATATACCTGCGGGGCGGAAAGAGTTGACGTCGACTGGATTCTGGAGCCCGTTGACGCGCTCGCTCGTCGAGTATTCGATGGAGATTCTCCAGTCGAGTGCGCTCGGCCAAGTTAGCCAAGCGCGTGTCCTCCAAGGCTCGGGCCTCGGGGGTTTCTCCAACGATAGGAGTGTGGAGTGCATCCATGTTCCGGCGGCGAAGCCCCTCCCGCTGCAACGATGTGAGAGGCTCGGGGAGATACTCCTCGTGAGGACGTGACGGGTCGCCCCCATCCGCGCCTCCGTCGGCGCAGGGGAAACTGGGAGGACTGTGTGGCCCATCGATCACCAGAACCTCTGCAGCTGGGTCACTGCTGTCAGATTCGGATGCGGTCTCTACGGAGCCAGTCGAACAGGCCGTAGAGGGATTTGTTGGGCTCGATTGCCGCGACTTGTGGGGTGGCCGACTGGCGGGCCACCGCATGCCTCACCCACCTCTGAAGCCTCAACCGACCGGAGCGCTTGCGCCGGCGAGAAACAGGGCAGGGAGATGCCACAGGAGCCGACCGATACTGGGTCGACGGCAGCCGTAGGAGGACACCATGGACGCATGCGCGAAAGTGCGTCGCCCCGCGGACGGGGAGCGCGTCGACGTCGAGTGGAGCCTCCTGAAGCCAAGCGGAGTCGTTGGCGATGAACCTGAGCGCGCCGAGACGGATCTCGCGGCCCTCCACCAAAGCTCCGCCTGAAACCATGATCAAGGAGATCGGAAAAAATCGCAACTTCTCCAACTAGGCGCTAAGACTCCTAGCCCCACGGTGGGCGCCAAGTGTCGTGGGTCTAACTCTGACAGTGATGTAGGGGGTATGTATGGAGAGGCTAGACCTTAGCTATGGAGGAGTTGTAAGCACGCGAGGATTACGAGTTCAGGCCCTTCTCGGAGGAAGTAACAGCCCTACGTCTTGGTGCCCGGAGGCGGTCGACTGAATTATGTGTGTATGAATAACAGGGGTGCGAACCCTTGATACTGAGGAGGGGGTGGCTTATATAGAGTTCGCCAGGCCCCTCCAGCCCTCAGTAATGCAGGGTTTAAAGTACATTAAGACTGAGGGTTACTGGTAACGCCCCTAATAAAGTGCTATGATGACCATAAAAGCTACTTAATGACCGACCGTTTGCGTGCAGGGTGACTTTAGATTTCCTGGTAGTCGAGTGGTTGGATCTTGGTCGAGTGATTGCTTCATGGTCGAGTGTCTTGAATCCGTCGAGTGGGATACCTCCAAGTCGATTGAAAGGTGACTTCTTCTAGGGATGTCCTTGGGTAGGGTACTTAGGACAGGTCCATGCCCCTACCCTAGGTACATAGCTTCATCAGTGAGCTCAGATTCCGCAAAATGGCTTGAAGCCATGAAATCTGAGATGGGATCCATGTATGAGAACAAAGTGTGGACTTTGGTTGACTTGCCCGATGATCGGCGAGCAATTGAGAATAAATGGATCTTCAAGAAGAAGACTGACGCTGACGGTAATGTTACTGTCTAGAAAGCTCGACTTGTTGCAAAAGGTTTTCAACCTGTTCAAGGGATTAACTACGATGAGACCTTCTCACCCATAGCGATGCTTAAGTCTGTCCGAATCATGTTAGCAATTGCCGTGTTTTATGATTATGAAATATGGTAGATGGATGTCAAAACTGCATTCTTGAATGGATTTCTGGAAGAAGAGTTGTATATGATGCAACCGGAAGGTTTTGTCGATCCAAAGGGAGCTAACAAAGTGTGCAAGCTCCAGCGATCCATTTATGGACTGGTGCAAGCCTCTCGGAGTTGGAATAAACTCTTTGATAGTGCGATCAAAGCATTTGGTTTTATACAGACTTTTGGAGAAGCCTGTATTTACAAGAAAGTGAGTGGGAGCTTTGTAGCATTTCTGATATTATATGCGGATGACATATTGCTGATTGGAAATGATATAGAATTTCTGGATAGCATAAAGGGATACTTGAATAAGAGTTTTTCAATGAAAGACCTCGGTGAAGCTGCTTATATATTGGGCATTAAGATCTATAGAGATAGATCAAGACGCTTAATTGGACTTTCACAAAGCACATACCTTGACAAAGTTTTGAAGAAGTTCAAAATGGATCAAGCAAAGAAAGGGTTCTTGCCTGTGTTAGAAGGTGTGAAGTTGAGCAAGACTCAATGACCGACCACTACAGAAGATAGAGAGAAAATGAAAGATGTTCCCTATGCTTCAGCCATAGGCTCTATCATGTATGCAATGATGTGTACCAGACCTGATGTGTGCCTTGCTATAAGTCTAGCAGGGAGGTACCAGAGCAATCCAGGAGTGGATCACTGGACAGCGGTCAAGAACATCCTCAAGTACCTGAAAAGGACTAAGGATATGTTTCTCTTTTATGGAGGTGACAAAGAGCTCATCGTAAATGGTTACGTTAATGTAAGCTTTGACACTGATCCGGACGATTCTAAATCGCAAACCGGATACGTGTTTACATTGAACGGTGGAGCTGTCAGTTGGTGTAGTTCTAAACAAAGCATCATGGTAGGATCTACGTGTGAAGAGGAGTACATAGCTGCTTTGGAAGCAGCAAATGAAGGAGTCTGGATGAAAGAGTTCATATTCGATCTAGGTGTCATACCTAGTGCATCGGGTCCAATGAAAATCTTTTGTGACAATACTGGAGCAATTGCCTTAGCGAAGGAATCCAGATTTCTCAAGAGAACCAAGCACATCAAGAGACGCTTCAATTCCATCCGGGATCTAGTCTAGGTGGGAGACATAGAAATTTGCAACATACATACGGATTTGAATGTTGCAGACCCGTTGACTAAGCCTCTTCCACGAGCAAAACATGATCATCACCAAAGCTCCATGGGTGTTAGAATCATTATGGTGTAATCAAGATTATTGACTCTAGTGCAAGTGGGAGATTGAAGGAAATATGCCATAGAGGCAATAATAAAGTTATTATTTATTTCCTTATATCATGATAAATTTTTATTATTCATGCTAGAATTGTATTAACCAGAAACATAATACATGTGTGAATATATAGACAAACAGAGTGTCACTAGTATGCCTCTACTTGACTAGCTCGTTAATCGAAGATGGTTATGTTTCCTAACCATAGAAAATGAGTTGTCATTTGATTAAGAGGATCGCATCATTAGGAGAATGATGTGATTGACATGACCCATTCCGTTAGCTTAGCACACGATCGTTTAGTATGTTGCTATTGCTTTCTTCATGACTTATACATGTTCCTATGACTATGAGATTATGCAACTCCCGTTTACCAGAGGAACACTTTGTGTGCTACCAAACGTCACAACGTAACTGGGTGATTATAAAGGTGCTCTACAGGTGTCTCCGAAGGTACTTGTTGGGTTGGCGTATTTCGAGATTAGGATTTGTCACTCCGATTGTCGGAGAGGTATCTCTGGGCCCTCTCGGTAATGCACATCACTTAAGCCTTGCAAGCATTGCAACTAATGAGTTAGTTGTGGGATGATGTATTACGGAACGAGTAAAGAGACTTGCCGGTAACGAGATTGAACTAGGTATGATGATACCGATGATCGAATCTCGGGCAAGTAACATACCGATGACAAAGGGAACAACATATGTTGTTATGCGGTCTGACCGATAAAGATCTTCGTAGAATATGTAGGAGCCAATATGAGCATCCAGGTTCCGCTATTGGTTATTGACCGGAGATGTGTCTCGATCATGTCTACATAGTTCTCGAACCCGTAGGGTCCGCACGCTTAACGTTACGATGATAGTTTTATTATGAGTTTATGTGTTTTGATGTACCGAAGGTTGTTCGGAGTCCCGGATGTGATCACGGACATGACGAGGAGTCTCGAAATGGTCGAGACATGAAGATTGATATATTGGAAGCCTATGTTTGGATATCGGAAGTGTTCCGGGTGAAATAGTGATTTTACCGGAGTACCGGAGGGGTTACCGGAACCCCCCGGAGGCTATTGGGCCTTATGGGCCCAAGTGGAGGAAGTGGAGAGGCGGCCAAGGGGCAGCCGCACACCCCTCCCCCCAAGTCCGAATTGGACAAGGAGGGGGACGGCGCCCCCCTTTCCTTTCCCCTCTCTCTTCCTTCCCCCCCAAGTCCTAATCCAACTAGGAAAAGGAGGGGAGTCCTACTCCCGGTGGGAGTAGGACTCCTCCGGCGCGCCTCCTCCTATGGCCGGCCGCACCCCCCCTTGCTCCTTTATATACGGGGGCAGGGGGCACCCCATAGACACAACAATTGATCATTGATCTCTTAGCCGTGTGCGGTGCCCCCCTCCACCATAGTCCACCTCGATAATACTATAGCGGTGCTTAGGCGAAGCCCTGCGTCGGTAGAACATCAACATCGTCACCATGCCGTCGTGCTGACGAAACTCTCCCTCAACACTCGGCTGGATCAGAGTTTGAGGGACGTCATCGGGATGAACGTGTGCTGAACTCGGAGGTGCCGTACGTTCGGTACTTGATCGGTTGTATCGTGAAGACGTACGACTACATCAACCGTGTTGTGCTAACGCTTCCGCTTTCGGTCTACGAGGGTACGTGGACAACACTCTCCCCTCTCATTGTTATGCATCACCATGATCTTGCGTGTGCGTAGGATTTTTTTTGAAATTACTACGTACCCAACAGTATCAAGCATCCCCAAGCTTAATTCCTGCTCGTCCTTGAGTAGGTAAATGATAAAAGAATAATTTTTGATGTGGAATGCTTTCTAACATAATTCTCAATTCAATTTTTATTTATCGTGGCATGAATGTTCAGATCCAAAAGATTCAAGATAAAAGTTAATATTGACATAAAAATAATAGTACTTCAAGTATACTAACTAAGCAATTATGTCTTCTCAAAATAACATGGCCAAAGAAAGTTATCCCTACAAAATCATATAGTTTGGCTATGCTCTATCTTCACCACAAAAATATTTAAATCATGCACAACCCCGATGACAAGCCAAGCAATTGTTTCATACTTTTGATGTTCTCAAACTTTTTCTATATTCATGCAATATATGAGCGTGAGCCATGGATATAGCACTATGGTGGAATAGAATGGTGGTTGTGGAGAAGACAAAAAGGAGAAGATAGTCTCACATCAACTAGGCGTATCAACAGGCTATGGAGATTCCCATTAATAGATATCAATGTGAGTGAGTTGGGATTGCCATGCAATGGATGCACTAGAGCTATAAGTATATGAAATCTCAAGAAAAGAAACTATGTGGGTGTGCATCCAACTTGCTTGCTCACGAAGACCTATGGCATTTTGAGGAAGCCCATCATTGGAATATACAAGCCAAGTTCTATAATGAAAAATTCCCACTAGTATATGAAAGTGATATCATAGGAGACTCTCTATATGAAGAACATGGTGCTACTTTGAAGCACAAGTGTGGAAAAGGATAGTAACATTGTCCCTTCTCTCTTTTTCTCTCATTTTTAATTTGGGCATTCTTTCTTTTCTTTTCTTTTGCCTCTTTTTTCTTTTCTTTTTTATTTTTCGTCCGGAGTCTCATCCCGACTTGTGGGGGAATCATAGTCTCCACCATCCTTTCATCACTTGGGACAATGCTCTAATAATGATGATGATCACACTTTATTTACTTATAACTCAAGAATTACAACTCAATACTTATAACAAAATATGACTCTATGTGAATGCCTCCAGCGGTGTACCGGGATGTGCAATGATGCATGAGTGACATGTATGAAAGAATTATGAACGGCGGCTTTGCCACAAATACGATGTCAACTACATGATCATGCAAGCAATATGACAATGATGAAGCGTGTCATAATAACGGAATGGTGGAAAGTTGCATGGCAATATATCTCGGAATGGCTATGGAAATGCCATAATAGGTAGGTATAGTGGCTGTTTTCAGGACGGTATATGGTGGGTTTATGGTACCGGCGAAAGTTGCGCGATACTAGAGAGGCTAGCAGTGGTGGAAGGGTGAGAGTGCCTATAATCCATGGACTTGTCATAGAGAACTCACATACTTATTGCAAAAATCTATTAGTTATCGAAATAAAGTATTACGCGCATGTTCCTAGGGGGATAGATTGGTAGGAAAAGACCATCGCTCGTCCCCGGCCGCCACTCATAAGGAAGACAATCAATAAATAAATCATGCTCCGACTTCATCACATAACGGTTCACCATACGTTCATGCTACGGGAATCAAAAACTTCAACACAAGTATTTCTCAAATTCACAACTACCCAACTAGCATGACTCTCATATCACCATCTCCATATCTCAAAACAATTATCAAGTATCAAACTTCTCATTATATTCAATGCACTTATATGAAAGTTTTTATTATTGCCATGTTGTTCTAAAGGACCCTTAAAATAATATAAGTGAAGCATGAGAGAACAATAGTTTCTATAAAACAAATCCACCACCGTGCTCTAAAAGATATAAGTGAAGTACTAGAGCAAAAACTATATAGCTCAAAAGATATAAGTGAAGCACATAGATTATTCTAATAAATTTCAATTCATGTGAGTCTCTCTCAAAAGGTGTGTACAGCAAGGATGATTGTGGTAAACTAGAAAGCAAAGACTCAAATCATACAATACGCTCCAAGCAAAACACATATCATGTGGTGAATAAAAATATAGCTCCAAGTAAAGTTACTGATAGACGAAGACGAAAGAGGGGATGCCTTTCGGGTCATCCCCAAGCTTAGGCTTTTTTGTGTCCTTTGATTTAACCTTGGGGTGCCAAGGGAATCCCCAATCTTATGCTCTTGCCACTCTTTGTTCCATAATCCATCAAATCTTTACCCAAAACTTGAAAACTTCACGACACAAAACTCAAAATAGAAAATCTCGTGAGCTCCGTTAGCGAAAGAAAACAAAACACCACTTCAAGGTACTGTAATGAACTCATTCTTTATTTATATTGGTGTTAAACCTACTGTATTCCAACTTCTCTATGGTTTATAAACTCTTTTACTAGCCATAGATTTATCAAAATAAGCAAACAACGCAAGAAAAACAGAATCTGTCAAAAACAGAACAGTATGTAGTAATCTGTAGCTAACGCAAGTTCTGGAACCCAAAAAATTCTAAAATAAATTTCTGGACGTGAGGAATTTTTCTATTAATCATCTGCAAAAATAATTACCTAAATAGCACCTTCCAAATAAAAATGGTAGCGATTCTCGTGAGCGCTAAAGTTTCTGTTTTCTACAGCAAGATCAAAAAGACTTTCCCCAAGTCTTCCCAACGGTTCTACTTGGCACAAACACTAATTAAAAACAAAAAACACAACCAAAACATAGGCTAGAAAAGTTATTTACTAAATAAAAGCAAGGAAAAATATTGGGTTGTCTCCCAACAAGCGCTTTTCTTTAAAGCCTTATAGCTAGGCATAAGATTTCAACGATGCTCACATGAAAGACAAGAATTGAAGCACAAAGAGAGCATCATAAAACATGTGACAAACACATCTAAGTAGAACATACTTACTATGCATAGGTATCTTATAGGCAAACAAATTATCAAGGCAAGCAAAAACTAGCATATGCAAGGAAGCGGAAAGAAACAGTAGCAATCTCAACATAACGAGAGGTAATTTAGTAACATGAAAATTTCTACCACCATATTTTCCTCTCTAATAATAATTACATGTAGGATCATACACAAATTCAACAAAATAGCTACCACATAAAATATTTTCAACATGATCCACATGCATGCAAAGTTGACACTCTTCCAAAATAGTGGGATTAACATTAACTAAAGTCATGACCTCTCCAAACCCACTTTTATCAAAAATTTCATAAGATTGAACATTCTCCAAATATGTGGGATCTAAAGTTGACACTCTTACAAACCCACTTTCAATAATATTTCAAACACTATTATCAATCTCATATTCACCATGGGGCTTAAATAAATTTTCAAGATCATAACAAGAATCACCCCAATCATGATCATTGCAACAAGTAGTAGACATAGAAAAACTAGCATCCCAAGCTTAGGGTTTGGCATATTATAAGCACAATTGACATTAATAGAATTTATACTATGATCATTGCAATCATGCTTTCTATTCAAAGATCCATCGTGAATCACTCGATAAAGTACTTCATCACAATTTTCAGATTCACGAATTTCAAGCAAAACTTTATAAAGATAATCTAGTGCACAAAACTCACTAGCAATTGGTTCATCATAATTGGATCTCTTAAAAATATTAGCAAGTGGATGAGGATCCATAGATCTTAGGTTCTCTATTTAACAACAAATAAACGAGCCAAGTAGGACATCAAAGCAAATGGAAAGACGAACAGAAGAAGGGCGAATAAAATGGCAAGGGTGAAGTGGGGGAGAGGAAAATGAGAGGCAAATGGCAAATAATGTAATGCAAGGGATAAGAGTTTGTGATGGGTACTTGGTATGTCTTGACTTGGCTTAGATCTCCCCGGCAACGGCGCCAAAAATCCTTCTTGCTACCTCTTGAGCACTGCGTCGGTTTTCCCTTGAAGAGGAAAGGGTGATGCAGCAAAGTAGCGTAAGTATTTCCCTCTGTTTTTGATAACCAAGGTATCAATCTAGTAGGAGATCACACTGAAGTCCCACACACCTACACAAACAAATAAGAACCTCGCAACCAACGCGATAAAGGGGTTGTCAAGCCCTTCTTGGTCACTTACGAGAGTGAGATCTGATAGATATGATAAGATAATATTTTTGGTATTTTATGATAAATATGCAAAGTAAAATAAGTGGAAAAGGAAATAAATAAGTATTGGAAGATTAATATGATGAAGGATAGACCCGGGGGCCATAGGTTTCACTAGTGGCTTCTCTCAAGAGCATAAGTATTATGGTGTGTAAATGAATTACTGTCGAGCAATTGACAGAATTGAGCATAGTTATGAGAATATCTAGGTATGATCATGTATATAGGCATCACATCTGAGACAAGTAGACCGAAACGATTCTGCATCTAATACTATTACTCCACACATCGACCGCTATCCAGCATGCATCTAGAGTATTAACTTCATAAGAACAGAGTAATGCTTTAAGGAAGATAACATGATGTAGAGGGATAAACTCATGCAATATGATATAAACCCCATCCTTTTATCCTCTATGGCAACAATACAATACGTATCGGTTCCCTTTCTATCACTGGGATCGAACACCACAAGATTGAACCCAAAGCTAAGCACTTCTCCCATTGCAAGAAAGATCAATCTAGTAGGACAAACCAAATTGATAATTCGAAGAGACTTGCAAAGATAAACCAATCATACATAAAAGAATTCATAGGAGAATCAAATATTTTTCATAGATAATCTGGATCATAAACCCACAATTCATCGGATCTCGACAAACACACCACAAAAGAAGATCACATCGAATAGATCTCCAAGAGAATCAAGGAGAACTTTGTATTGAGATCCAAAGAGAGAGAAGAATCCATCTAGCTAATAACTATGGACCTGTAGGTCTTAAGTAAACTACTCACACATCACCGGTGTAACCTACCAAATAGGTCTTAAGTAAACTACTCACACATCACCGGTGTAACCTCCCAAAATTCTAAATTTTGGAATGTTATAATAAATAGATTGATTGATTGATTGTTTGATTGTGGTGTGATTGATTGAGTGAAATTTGAAACTTTTTGAAAGTTAAATGAGAGGGAATAAAAGGACTTTCCCAAACTTTCATTTTGCTTTTATGAATGTCCATGAATTCAAATGCTTTTCAACACAAAACCTTAGAGAGAAGATGACATGACTTCTTCCATTGAAATTAAATGAAAAGGGTTGTTGAAAATATTTGAATTTCCTTTGAAAATATTTCAAATTCATAAACTTCAAGCAACTCAATGATTTTCATGAGAGAAGATAAAATGACTTCTTCAAAATATATGAAATATGAGCTGGAAGTTAAAAGGATCAACTTCAAAGTCCTTTTGGAAATTATTTTCAATTTGGAGTTATTTGAGTTTTATTCAAATTATTTTTCTCCAAAAATAAAATATATGGAAAATAGGGTAACATGATTCCCTACAATAGAAAATTGGAGAAAAATTTATTTGAAATCATTTTGGTATTTTTAAAATGATTTTTGTTGAATTTTATTAGACCACTAGCACTCTTTGAATTATTTGGATTTGTGTGGATTTTATTTGGCATTATGAAAATGTCCATGTTGTAGAAAATCTTTTTTTGGAAATTTTGATATATTCTATGCCTATATAAGATTTTCATTTAATTTGTTTTTATTATTTCAATTAGCTGGAAAATGTTTTAAAAAAATCCCCCTCGCCGACTGGGCCGGCCCAGCATCTCGCCTGGCCGCGGCCCGGGCCAGCCGCTCGTCGCCTCGACTCAGGACGGAGTCCCGAGCTCCGCCGCCGCTCGTCGTGGTCGCCCCGTCCTCCTCCTTGCCCCTCGCGCATGCCAAGCCACCACCTCGCCTCCCCTATAAGTCGCCGCCCCAGACCACGATCCCCTCTTGCTCCTCTCGCCACCGTCGCACAACCACGCCGCCGCCGCATCTGCTGCTGCTGTTGCCGCGCCGCCACCGCTGCTGTTGTCCGCGCCGCGCCACCGCCCCGTGCCGCATTTCCCAGTGCCACTGACGCTGCCGCCTCACATAGCCGCTGTCGCCTGCACATCGCCAGAGCCGCGCCGCCCTCGCCGGAGTCCGTTCACCGCCGCTGCCGGTTTTATTTGTTTAACCGGTATAAACCGACCCGGTCTATTTTTTTCTTTAGGTTCGGTTTTTTTAAAACCCTAGACTAGATATTTTTTTTGCGTTTTATTAAACAGCGAACGTCCATTGTTTAGATCTTATAAACGAGCGTTCATTATTTAGTCTTTCCATTTTCTGGTTGTTTATGCCAGGGACCTAGTTGTAGTTGTTTTATTTTACAGTTTAGCCCCTATTCTTTAAACGATCACTATTTTCTACTCGTTAGTCCAAATCCAACGAAACCAACGCCCACTTCTTCGTTATGATCTCCTCTATCCAGTAATCCAAACCAAACATGTTTTTGAAAGTCTTAAAATTTGAATTAGATCAGATTTAGATTCAAACTTCGTTTGATCATAACTTGAGTTTCGTAGCTCCGTTTGAGTTGATTCTTTTTGCAAATCGAAGCTCTTGACCTAAACTTTCTGATAAGGCCAAATTCATATAATTTTGGTACTGTTAGAAATTGTTTTATGTTGCAAGAGTTATTTGCTTGGTTTTGATGTTTCCAAATTGTCTTCTTTGATCTTTCTGATCTTTTGAGTGATTGCTTACATGTGGTTACTATTGCTTGCTTACGATAGATTGATCGGAGTGTGACGAGTAGATCTATCAAGAGTTTTGAGTGCGAATCATCTTCATCAACATTGCAAGCAAGTTCACACTTTGATCATATTCCTTTCATACCCAGTTTTTATGCATTAGTTTCAACCTCAAACATTGCATGAGTA
Source organism: Triticum dicoccoides (assembly GCF_002162155.2). Classification (NCBI taxonomy): domain Eukaryota; kingdom Viridiplantae; phylum Streptophyta; class Magnoliopsida; order Poales; family Poaceae; genus Triticum; species Triticum dicoccoides. The sequence continues at coordinate 553,136,392 of NC_041390.1, forward strand.
GGATTGGTAACATGTGGGTATTGGGAAGTAGTTGATGAGGTAGGAACCTATTGCCCTGCATTCAAACCTTGGGAGTTACTATTACATTAAGCTTATATTGCCATGCTATGCTCGTAGACGTGGTTTGGGTTTGAGAGTATTCATGACAGATGTGAGATTGTAAATTAATGGTTTACTTAAGGTGGCAACTTTAACACACATCTGGGTGGATTGAGGCACCTGGGTATTCCAGCGATTGTCTGTCTAGGCACCTGGGTATTCTAGGATTGCCTTTTTTATGGACCGCCACCCAGGCTCAAAGGGATCATGAGATTATTCATACTAGAAACTTCCGTGTGCAGCCACAAGCTATTATGGGCTCTAGCATAGTTGATTAAGTCGTGTGAACTCTTACAGTGGTAGACTAGTAGATGTAGGGGTTGTAGGTGGAACGGTCTACCCATTGTAAGGTGCAAACGCTTCTGAAAGACTATGTCTTGGTCATCCGTTTCTCAAACACCATGTAGTGCGAGAAATCCAACGGAGGAGATCGAGTCTTGTGGGGAAAAGTGCGCAAACCTCTGCAGAGTGTATAAACTAATCATGATTAGCCGTGTCCCCGGTTGTGGACATCTTGAGTATCTAGTACTTGGATTATCATGTGAATCTCATCTTGTTACTCTAATTAAGTTTGTTGGGATTTTAATGATGTTACTTAATTGGGATTGAGAATGCTGTCAACCATTCTCAATGTTTAACAACCACCATGATAGTTAAATAAAATTTATTCCTTTGTAGTAGGGAAAAATTGGCTTTTCGCAAAAACCATTTAACCATAGAGCTTTTCCACCAGCCATATATGCATGTAGTGATAGCCATTGTTCATCATTCTCTATGGTGTGAATTTGCCAGTACATTCAATGTACTGACCCTTTGTGGCTGCAACGTCTCATGTTGCAGAGATCTTACGACGAGTAAGTGATACATTAGGGTTACGATTTCTACACTCAACTTTGCCGTTGGTGTTGATGGGAATCCACAACCTTGTTACTTCCGCTATTTGGATTGAGGTAATAGTATTTACGTTACTTTATACATGTGATTTACCTCTGTTATAAATCCTTGAGTACTGTGTGTGTCAGCATACCGATCCAGGGATGACACTTAAGCACAGAGACTTGATCCATTCGGGTCGGGTCGCTACAACCGGAGAGGCAATGGAGTCGATGTAGAGGCCCTCCGTGATCAATGCCCCCTCCGGCGGTGTTGGGGATATTACTACCGGAGGTAAACCGGCCTTGGGTAGCCGGGTTGACTCTTTGAAGATTAGAAGCCCATGAAGATGTAAAGATGCTGGCGCTTTACGGAGGGCCCAAAGGCGAGTTACAGTATGTAAATGTAAACCGGCCCAGTCATGTAACTTGTATAGTAAGATAGAAAGAGAGAGGCCGAACCGGATACGTTTATAAACCGGCTTCGGGACTCTGTAGCCCGGCGGACGTCAACCTATGTATATAAAGGGACGACCCGGCCGCGGTTTAGAGACAAACAACAACAACTCGAAAGCCAGACAAAGCGGATTCGCTCCCTGGCCTTCGAAACCCTAGCAATACCAATCACAACTAGACGTAGGCTTTTACCTTCATCGAAGGGGCCGAAGTAGTATAAACTCCCGTGTCCCCTTATCTGGTTTAACCCCTTTAAGCTAACCCATTGCGATGGCTCCACAACTAAGTCCTTTCACGAGGACATCTGCCGTGACAAACCCACGACAGTTGGCGCCCACCGTGGGGCTATCGCATGATGGTTTCGAGTTCTTGAAGGGTAGCTTCAATGGACTTAAGGGATACACTATGGGCCGGATGACGAAGAGTCACCGCGGCAAGCTCTACATCGACAATGCAGGATGGGGTCCCGAGGCCGATTCAATCGAATACGGGTGCCAGGTCCCCTTTGGTGGGATTCACGTCTTCATCGGCAAGATCGGCGAACCAGCCCCCGAGCCGGACATCTGCACCAACATCATCAAAACGGCTCGGCGTGCAAGTCCTTCGCCGGTTCAGCCCGAGCCAAGGCATGTTTTCGTAGGTGTCGTCCATGGATCAGGGCACGAGGACGGACCGGTGTCCGAAGGAGAAACCGTAATCTGCTCTGATGACGAGTCTTCTGGAGAAACCGAATCGCTTTACCAGTTGCAGGACGGACGGATTGAGGGAGGATCTGAGGGCAACAGTATTCCGGATTCCCCCGGTCTGCTAAACTGGGCCGCCATCTTCATGGCCGGGACACAATCGGCGCCTCATTCATCTACCACCGCAGCAATGCTCTCCGGTTCAACAACGGCCACACCAGCAGGGGCAGGAAGCTCAACGCCAGCTCCGGCCCAAGTCTTATCTGATTTGTTCGATGCTCTGGCAACATTGATGTCCGCGGAGGTAGACGCAGCAGCCAGGGATCAGCATGATGCAGAGATTGCAAAGGTGAAAGATCAGATAGCCCAGGCCAAGGCGGACCTGGCAGCAGAGAACGCCAGGATGGCTACGGAGCGGGCCGAGTTGGAAGCACAGGCTTACCGGATTAGACTGGACCAGAATGCTTCAGAGGAAGTCATGAGAAGAAGGTATCGATCACGTCTCCCATCGGTTTACGAGCCATAGAATCTTTTCAACATGCCAGGCGCAGGAGCTGGTAACCAGGCGGGGGCGCTGGGAGCAGGAGCGCCGGTTCAGCCGCGCACGACGGACCTGCCTCGCCAGAACAACATTGTACCATCAACGTCGCCCGGGCATTATTCCAACCCATTGGATAACATTGTGGCCGTTGCGTCACGCCTGGCGGCCCTCCCAACCGACGGCGAGTCACCAGTGGCAGTTTAAGCACGCCGGGCCAGGGATCTCCTTCGGACAGCACTAAATCAACAGCAAGCATAATCACACAGCCGTGAGATGATTCACTCCACTCCCCGCCCAAGCCGGAGTTATAGCAGACACGTGGAAGACGAACCGGCCGTGTCCAGTAGTGCACGCCGCCGAAATTCGCCATGAGGGAACAACCCGGCTGGGGGAGGTGCCAATGCACAAGATGTTGTGGATCATGGCCGCGCACGTCGAGAGGCCGAGTTGACAGCTCGACACGAGGCACGACAGCATACTCCGGTTCACCCCACTGCCTCCGTGGAGCCAGGGGCGATGTTCAGTTCCTTAGGGGTACCGTGCTTATCTCCTACTTTGCGTAATGTGCGACTACCCAAGGATTTCAAGGGACCTCGTAAGGTACCAAATTATACCACCGATTTGCAGCTAGAAGTGTGGGTTGAGAGCTATGAGAGGGCAATGGAGATGTTAGATGTGGATGAGGCGGTGTGTGCTAAATATTTCACCATGATGTTGGAAGGAACATCTCGCACTTGGTTGAAGAGCTTGCCGACCAACTCTATTGGATCATGGGCCGAATTGAAGCACCGGTTTATCCAGAACTTCAAGGATACGTGTAAGCAGCCGATGTCAATTGTAGATCTGGCCGCTTGTGTCCAAGAGGAAGGGGAGTCCACGACCCATTGGGTCAAACGAGTCTCGGCGATTTTGCATTCGTCAGATCGTATCAACGCAGACACCGCAGTGTTAACGTTAGAGGGTAATTACGGTTTCAAACCGTTGAACAGAAGTTGGAAAGGCTCAAACATCACTGCAATGACATGTCAACACTCATGGCTGCTTTGGTTAAATACGCTGATTCAGATAATACCAAGGATCCGGATTTAGAGGAGTACAAACCGGAGAAGGGTAAGAAGACCGGCAATGCCAAAGGCCAACAACACAATCCGGCAGGCCATGGGAACGCTGGTAAGCGCAAGGCCGACAGTGGTTTGGACTTTGTCACAAATACCAACGCACAGGAGAATGGCCAACGCCGTAAAGGCAAGCAGCCCTAGAGGGGTGGAGGTCCAGGCAACAATTTGGAGCGTTTGTTAAATCAGCCCTGTCCAAAGCATGGATCTAAGGAGAAACTGGCATCACATCTCTGGAAAGATTGTTATATCATGCGGCATTTCAAGAATTCCAATATGTTCCAATATGACAACGGCCCGCCCGGCGGTTCAGGAGGAGGTTTCCACGGGCCGGGTTACGGAGGCGGTGGTTCCGGTTTAGGGTTTCGAGGCAATCAAACCGGACACGTCAATCAAGGACACCAAGGCAACCAGGGAGGTTACAACCATCAGGGGAGTCAACAGCAGCAGCAGCAGCAGTCGGGTTATCAGAGCAATCCCAAACAGCTGAACAGCGGGCAATATCATGTCTTCACTACTAGTTTGTGCAAACGTGATCAGAAGCTTCACAAAAGAGTAGTCAACTTTGTTGAGCCGGCAATACCTCAGTATTTACGCTGGTCAGAGCAACCTATTTTGTGGAGTAGAGAGGATCACCCGCCCCGGGTTGATAATCCAGGTCACTTGGCCTTGGTGGTAGCCCCTCAAGTTGGGGGATACAAGTTCACTAAAGTGCACATGGATGGGGGAAGTAGTATCAATATTTTGTATTATGATACATTCCGCCGTATGGGGTTGACAGATAAGGATCTTAAACCGTCGAATACGGTATTTCATGGTGTGGTGCCTGGTAAGTCTGCATATCCTGTTGGTAAGATAGCTTTGGAGGTAGCTTTTGGAGATGACTACGATTCAAGGTCAGAAACAGTGACATTTGAGGTGGTGAAGATCAAAAGTCCATACCACGCTCTGTTTGGGCGGCCGGTTTATGCTAAGTTTATGGCAAGGCCATGTTATGTTTACCTGCAGCTTAAAATGCCAGGTCATAAGGGGACTATCATAGTACATGGAAGTAGAAAGATTGCTTTGGAGTGTGAAGAAGGCGATGCGGCTTATGCTGAGTCGGTTTGTGTCACGGAGGAGTTAACATTCTATAAGGAGCAAGTTGATCCGGCAGACATGACCTCCTTAAAAAAGCCAACCACGGAACATGATCCAGCATTGAAGTTCAAGTCAGCTACAGACACTAAGATGGTTGACTTTGTCCCTGGCGATTCATCCAAACAGTTCAGCATCAGCGCTAACCTGGATCCCAAATAGGAAAGCGCACTCATCGAGTTCATCCATGAGAATCGGGACATCTTTGCATGGAAACTTTCTAACATGCCAGGTGTACCGAGAGAACTCGCTGAGCACACACTCAACATTGATCCGAAATTCATACCGGTCCGACAGTTCCTCCACCGCTTCAACGAGGAAAGGCGCAAGGCTATAGGTGAAGAGGTCGCCCGTTTGTTGGCTGTTGGGTTTATTGTTGAAGTTTTTCATCCAGAGTGGTTAGCCAATCCGGTGCTGGTTCTTAAGAAAAACGACACTTGGCGCATGTGTGTGGACTACACAGATTTAAACAAGGCTTGCCCTGCAGACCCCTTTGCTCTCCCTCGCATTGATCAGATAATTGATGCTACGGCAGGTTGTGACCGTTTGTGTTTTTTGGATGCTTACTCTGGTTATCATCAGATCAAAATGGCAGTTAAGGACCAGGAGAAGACAGCCTTTATAACTCCCTTTGGAGCCTTCTGCTATGTTTCCATGCCCTTTGGACTCAAGAGTGCCCAGGCAACTTACCAGCGATGTGTTCAGAATTGCCTTCATAAGCAAATTGGGCGCAATGTCCATGCGTATGTAGATGATATTGTGGTCAAATCCAGAAAGGAGGAGAAGTTGATAGATGATCTACGGGAAACTTTTGACAATCTCCGGGTCTACAAGATGATGCTCAATCCGGAGAAGTGTGTTTTTGGTGTCCCGGCAGGCAAGCTCTTAGGCTTTCTGGTTTCAAACAGAGGCATTGAGGCTAATCTGGAAAAGATTGCAGTGATTACGTCCTTGGCTAAACCGGCGTGTATTAACGATGTGCAATGTCTGGCCGGCCGGATTACAGCCTTGAGCCGGTTTATCAGCCACCTTGGAGAGAAGGCCATTACCTTATATCAGATGCTCAAGAAAACGGATAACTTTGTCTATAGTGAAGCAGCTAATAAGGCGTTTGAAGATCTGAAGAAACAGCTTGTGGAATCGCCCGTATTGGCAGCACCGATCGATAAAGATCCCTTATTATTATATGTGGCTGCTAATGCCCGGGCTGTCAGCATAGCCATTGTGGTAGAGCACAAAGAGCCTGGCAAAGAGTATCCGGTTCAATGGCCGGTTTATTATATCAGTGAGGTGCTCATTGAGTCAAAGCAGAGGTATCCGCATTGGCAGAAACTGGTGTATGGGGTGTTTATGGCAAGCTGGAAGCTCAAACACTATTTTCAGGGTCATCCTATCACAGTAGTCAGTTCAGCTCCTCTGGGTGACATCATTCAAAATAGAGAGGCAACTGGCCGGATTGCCAAGTGGGCCATTGAGCTTGAACCCCACGGGCTCAGATATATAACCCGCACGGCGATCAAGTCCCAGGCACTCATAGATTTCATCAACGATTGGACGGAGTTACAGGCACCTGAGGAGAAACCAGATAATACATATTGGACTATTCATTTTGATGGATCCAGACAGCTAGAGGGTTCGGGGGCTGGAGTCATATTAACCTCCCCACGAGGTGATAAGTTTTGTTATGTCCTCCGTTTAATGTTCCCTTGTACTAACAGTGTAGCTGAATATGAGGCTTTACTCCACGGTCTTCGGATGGCTAAAGAGATGAATTTGAGCCAGGTTAAGTGCTTCGGCGATTCAGATCTAGTGGCTCAGCAAGTGTCTGGCACTTGGGATTCTAAGGACCCACTCATGGCTGCATATCAACGAGAGGTGGACACAGTGGCTGGTCACTTTAAAGGTTATCAGGTGGACCATATAGACCGGCGGAAGAATGAAGCGACGGACGCTTTAAGTCGTCTTGGTTCCCAATGTAAACCGGTTCCGCCCAATGTCTTTCTTGATGTGTTGCACAATCCGTCAGTCAAAATACCATCCGAAGAAGATTTGGCTGTTCCTGATCCGGAGGCTCAATTGGTGGCAGCTTTGCATGCCATACCGGATTGGACGATCCCATATCTGGAATACATGAACTGGGGCGAGTTACTAGTTGAGGAAACATTGGCCCGACAAATAATCCGGCGTTCCAAGTCCATGACCATACTCAACGGGGAGTTACATCGTTACAGTGTTTCAGGAGCGATTCAACAATGCGTATCTCCTCAAGAAGGTTGTGAGATTTTGTGAGAAATTCATGAAGGGGATTGCGGTCATCACGCCGGTTCAAAGTCATTGGTTGCTAAAGCTTTTCGCCACGGTTTTTACTGGTTGACGGCGCATGCTGATGCGGAGGATTTGGTCAAAAGATGTGATGGATGTCAAAAGTTTGCCCGCCATGCGCACGTTCCGGCTCAAGAGTTGCGGATGATTCCAATTACGTGGTCGTTTGCCACTTGGGGGCTGGATATGGTTGGACCCTTCAAGCGCTCCAAGGACAAGAAGACCCATCTGTTAGTAGCAGTTGATAAATTCACTAAATGGGTAGAGGCAGAGCCAGTCAGCAAGTGTGACGCAGCCACAGCGGTTCAATTCATCAAAAAGGTGATATTCCGGTTTGGCTTTCCACATAGCATTATAACAGATAATGGCACTAACTTGTCAAAATGAGAGATGGAAGAATTCTGTCAATGTGAGCACATCCGGCTTGATCTAGCATCAGTGGCTCACCCCCAATCAAATGGTCAAGCAGAAAGGGCAAATCAAGAAATTATGCAGGGTATCAAACCAAGGGTTATGGTTCCCTTAAAGCGGACGCCGGGTTGTTGGGTCGAGGAGCTACCTTCTGTGTTATGGAGCATCAACACCACACCCAATAGGTCTACAGGTTACACGCCTTTCTTCATGGTCTATGGAGCAGAGACGGTTCTTCCTAGTGACATCCATCACGATTCGCCCCGTGTGGCAGCTTATGTTGAAGCTGATAATGAGAAGGCACGTCAGGATTCTCTGGACCTGTTGGATGAAGAGCGGGATCTTGCAGCAGCGCGTTCGGCGATTTATCAACAAGATCTTCAACGTTATCACAGCCCCCAGGTTAAAACTAGAACCTTTCAAGAAGGTGATTTGGTGCTCCGGCTCATCCAGGATCAGACTGATATGCATAAGTTATCCCCTCCTTGGGAAGGACCCTTTGTGGTCAGCAAAAATCTGCACAACGGATCCTACTACCTCATTGATGTTCGAGAGCATGAAGACTCACGTCAATCGGAGGAGGAGACAAAGCGGCCATGGAACATAGCTCTCCTTCGGCCTTACTATACTTGAAGCCATAGGCTTTTTCACCTGTACATATTTATGATAGTGTATATACCATATAATAAAACGGAGCCTCCGTTATAAGCGGGGTATCTGTTCTTTCTTATATCATATGTGTGCTTTTAAAAGTTAATGGTCAAAGCAGAGTCTTTATTAAACCGGATTTAGCAACTGCATAAAGATAAAGAAAATCACTAAGGGGCTTGGTCATGTTTGAACCACAGCTACACCTCTTGATAGGCTTTTCAGCCACACAAGGACAAATTTGTGGAGCCAAAGAGAGTATTGTGCAGTGTACAAACTCAAACATAGGCACACGCTGAGCATCGCTCACAAAGTTACTTGGGGGCTCTTTTTTGCAAAGCAACAAAGAGTTTGAAAGGACCCTCGTAATTGGCTATCAAGCCACGGCTTGGAAGCCTGGTGTATTCACCTAAAACCCCGGGTTAACCTGCCTTCATCAAGTAAGCCACTCCTATCCAGGTAATCCTGGCATGACCCATCGAACGTTTGACAAGTCAATCTTTTACAGACCCTGAACTTGTCATAGTTAAAACGGTGATTGGTTAATTGGAGGCCCATCTTAAAAGGCTTTGTTAAATGGTTTAACTCAGAGGCCTGGCAGCCCATGAAAAGCCTCGATTTGGAGCCTGGCAACTCGTAAAAAGCCTCGCATATTTTCCTATTTGCATTTTTTTGTTGAAAATCATAAGTATTTTTTGATAAATCGGCATCCTTGATCCGACTTGCTTTCCAACCACCAGTTGTTGCCTCATGATCAGTTATAAACCGGTGGTCACTGACCCGGTATGGTTTGACTAAATCACCAGTGTTATGAAGAAAATCTGGTAGGTATACCGGGCCGGTTTAATAGATAGACCTGCATTTTGAAGATGAGATTATCAAACGTATCGGGTTGGTGTTAAACACCTTTGCTGTATACACGTTTGCTCACTCAATGAGGTATGTTCTGTACATTATTTTTTGTACAAACACTTGGTTATTCAGCTCAAGTACTATATACTTCCTGGATATTATGACATGTTTAGCGGTAAACCGCTAGACAATTTTAAGTTTTTTATACCCAGGAAGGCCAGTCATCATAGACTATGCATAAAATATATCCTGAAGGGCGGCACAGATTTTCACAAAGGGATATGAAGCATGCTCGATGGCACGGCAGATAAACAAAGTTTCAGCTATCCTATTACATGAAGCTTTAAAGCGGCTCAACAGTGCCATTGTTTTTCACAGTAGCCATATAAACCGGCGACCAAATCAAGACTCTTCATCACAATGGTTTGACAGTTGCAGATCAGTTGGTGCACGCACTTCTTCATCCCTCCCCAGCCGCTGGAAATCAGCCGTTGACCAATCGATTCCGGTTAAAGCTCGGAATACTGCTTCTTCATGGATTAGATCAGAAGGGTTAATATCAGGGGCATAAGTGTGCTTACGAATCGGAGGCACAAGTTCTTCGACTTCATGGATTTCGGCTGGCTGTCTTTTCCCTTCTGCATCATAAAACGGTTGAAAATGGTACAAATCGGTGTCTTCAGCTAATTTGCTGGCCGCTGGCCGCATCTGTTTGGTCAACCGCCGAAGATCATCATTGTCAAAGTTTGAGACGTCTTCTTTAACGCCTGGATACCCTTTAATGATATCCTCCGCTTCAAGATCTGGAATCCAGGCCTTGGCTCGAATAAGGGCAGTTAATGCTCCGGCTCTTGCAGCGGCTCTTTTCAACTCGGCAATACGCGCCGGTAACATGCCCAGCTTCTCAAGTGTTTCCTTAATCAATGTTGGTGCCGGTTTGTTATAAGCTACTGTACTAATGGCTCGCTGAGATCCAGAGTATAGCTGCTCAACCAATGGGTATGCCGCTTTGAGCTTCATTCGCATATCTGCACCAAGATGAGTGATCCGAGTTCATGCCAAAGATTTTTTCAACATCGTGGTCAGTTTTAAGATTCATTGACTGATGCAACATACATAAGCAGATACTTACCAAATATAGCAGAGGTCATAGCGTTGATTTGGCGCTTCAAACCGGCTAGTTCTTCAGCCACCGGTTTCAGGCCTTCCTCGGCATCTATGGCTCTTTTGGTCAAACCGATTTTTTCTGTTTCCCATGCAACACGATCTTGATTGAAGGATTCTTTCAATTTTTCCATTCCGGCCAGGGCCTGGGTCAGCTCCTCTTTGGCTTTTGCAGCTTCGGCTTGTTGCGACTTCACATTTTCTTGCAAGTCAGAGTTTTTGGCATCTTTGCTTCTTAGTTCAGCCTGCAACATTGAAGGTATCTTCAACAAAACAACATATATATGCACTAAGTATAAAGCATATAACAAGTTATCCACTTCATACTTGGGGGCTAATGCTTATTTGCTCTCAAATACTACCTTCTATGCAAGTCTCCAGAACAATGCAAGCATTATCCTTGACACTTGGGGGCTAATGTACGTTTGTTCTAAACTGGCGGTGTGGATTAAAAACCAGATTACCTTGCCAAGTTAAACCGGCCTTTGGGGGCTATGCTACAGAATGTTATCTCATTTTTCAAAACATGAGTTTTATTTATGATTGAAGACACGCCTTGGCAACGATTAATGATGGGATGCTTAAAGTGTTACAAAGACCCGGTTTATGATTGACAATCATAAAACGGCTCTTGGGGGCTACTTGGAATAGTATTTCAGCTATAAATCAATGTGCAAGGGAGAAGAATTTAGTTGATATTGTTCTTTCATCAAATTCACCAAACCGGCTTCATAATCCCAGTTTGAGTGCAGACGGTTCAAGAAGCCGGAATGAAGCTCATCAGCGTTAAGATGAGCATAGTTTGATAAGTCGCTGCTCCATTTGCCTTTATCCCTGGCAATTTGCTCTTCTTTGGCACTATGCTGAGCCAAAATGATGGGATGACCAGGAGAACGGTGGCCGGCTCCAGTAATAATAACGTCATCGCCTTGGCCTTCAGGATTTTGGGCGGATGATGGTGGAATTTCAGTGTCTTTCATTGGATTAGCCCGGTTTGGTTCTGCCGGTTCAGCATCAGGGGCGGCAGGCTCAGCATCTGTGGGTTCGTCAGTATGTTGGCCGTCAAGGGGCGGATCATCAAACGTTGTTTCAGGATGGAGGCCTTCCGGTTCACCTGTTTGCTCTGGTTCAACTCTTGGTTCTTCTTCTTCAGCAATAGGGTCTTCTGGCGGATTGGTGACCCGAGCTTTCTTGCTGGGTCTGGCTTTGGCCCTACAAACAGAATAAAAAGGGTTAACATCCTGTTCAAAAGATGAAGGGCACATTGAAAGGAAAGGTTTTTCGTAACTCACCCAGCCACAGTTTTCAAAGGGGGGAGTTGAGTTGCCTTCGATTCACCAGAAGTGGAAGGAGGTGTCACCTGATAATTTGAATCGGACGGATTAAGAGGCTGTCTGAAATAACCTACCTTGGGGTAAGAATGGTCAGAAGTAGGAGAGACCTCAGACCGACGCTTCCGAACCGGAGTATCAGGTAAACTGGTAGAGGTGACCTGTTGGCCACTGTGCCGAGTTGTCCGGCGAGCCTCATGTTGTTGAGTCTTCAAAATAAATGTTGGATCCAAGTGAGCAAGAGGATGAGAAAAGCTTACTTTCCGGATTGTTTGGCGAGGTTTTTGTGTTGGCATAGAGTCTGAACCGGAGGAAAGGGTAATTACCTCTACGTCCTCAGCCTGACTAGCTTCGGCCTCCTCCTGAGGAAGATCATTGTTAACAAGATGCATAAAAAGAGAGCCAAGTGAGTCAAGTTCTACCTCAGCTTTTGGGTCATCAGTATCATCATCAAGCTCCATATTAATCCGGTCAGCCGTTTTCCGCTTTGATGTCCGTTTTACGGCTTTGGTCTTCGGGCGGGTTGGCTTGGCCACTTTGTCTCCAGTTGGCTTTGCCACTTTTTCTATGGATTTCCGTTTCCGGAAGGGGTCATCACCCTATACATATAAAGAAGAAGGGTTACAGCTTGTATAAGTCAAAGATATTAGAGATGAAGAGGAAGTGGAATGCTTACAGCAGGCGGTTTGTTCTTGGTGTAGAAGGGACTCAGGCCGGTTTGACTATAGACTAGTTCCGATTCATTCAGAATCTTCTTTACACCTTCAGTAATTTCTTCCTCAGATAATTGGATGTTGCAGTGCCATTGAGGATCGTCAACCTCACCGGTATATTCGCACATTAAACCGGGACGCCGGCTTAGCGGCAAGATACTCCAGGATATCCAACAGCGTACAAAATCCACACCTGTCAAACCGTTTGCCATAAAGGCCCGGAGCTTGGCGATTTGAGGAGCATATTTTGCCCTTTCTGAGGAGCTCAGGCGTTGTGGCATTGGGTGAGTATTGGATAATCTATGATCTCGGAAGCCGGGGAGGGGATTCTCATCTTCAGGCGAAGTGTCTCCGCAATAGAACCATGTTTGGTTCCATTCCTTTGGGTGGCTATGGTGTTTGGCATGAGGAAATTCCACTTCTTTCCGCTTTTGAATCGAAACACCACCAAGCTCTGTATTCGGGCCATTCACAGACTCTGTGCGCCGGTTTAAGTGAAAGAAATCCCGGAACAATTCTGCAGTTGGTTCTTCCTGTAAATAGGCTTCACAGAAGACTTGGAAATTGCATAAGTTGGAGACTGAATTGGGACCAATATCTTGTGGATGCAGTTGGAAGCTGGCGAGCACATCTCGATAAAATTTTGCCCCTGGCGGTTTGAAACCACGGCCTATATGGTCAACAAAGATTACCACTTCGCCTTGTCTTGGGGTTGGAGGATTCTCAGTTCCTCGGGCTCGCCATTTGATCTCAGTTTTCTTAAGCAGAGAGCCGATGCTAACCATCTCGTCCAGTTGAGCCTCAGTAACCCGGGAACGAGCCCAGTTGCAGGCAGTGAATTGTTTGGCCATTGCAAAGCGAACAAACTGAAAATGAAAGGCCGGTTTATAAATTATGCATGATCATACACAAGAGACAAGGCAGTAAGAAACGTACTAATATAATAAATGGTACAACCTGGAGACTAGTATGATGAGAAAGAAGGTAATGCTGGCGCAGGATTGATCAGACACTGTTAAACCAGAGCATAATTATGAAGGTAACATGCTCTTCCGGTTTATCAAAGGGCTAATGGCATGGAATATTTATCCAATATCAAATCGCTTATATTGGTGCGAGGAGAAACATATTTCACAGTGATGTATAAAACTTTCGGATCTAGAGATAAGACAGAAAAGTAAAAATAATTGGATCTTGAAGGGGTGCAGAACTGAAAGCAATTTTTGACAGATAGATCAGTTCTTTGTGCATAAAGATTTGTGATGATCATGGTAGGTAAGCTACGGTAAGAGATGTATCAAGCATAAAGTGTCCATCTATTAAAGGAAGAACATGGAAGAATAGCACTGATGAACTTCAGAAGAACTGCAAGGAATATTGAAACCCTAGAACAAATCTATGGTGAAAAAAGCAGAGAACTTACCGGAGCTAGTGAGGAAGCGGAAGGGCGCCGCAGTTCTCTGGTGCGTTAAGGGCGATACAGCGGCCGAGGTCGGAGCAGAAACGATGGTCGATGGTGGCGGCGGAGTTCCAGAGGCTGAGCGGCGCGAGGAAGATGATGCGAAGAGGCACGGGGGGAAACGGTGAAAATGACCCCTCGGTCCTATTTATAAGGCGAATTGAAAAATGGCAAGTGCGGGAGTTGATGAGTCCAAAAGATGGATAAGTTAATAAAGGTGTCGCCTCGACAACTGGATATATTTTAAATGAAGGAAATCTCCTATATCAACGGATGGATGACGTCAGGACGGTTTATCGTAATTTTGAAGTATGACGTCACGGCGGTTTACAAGATCAAAAATGAAGACAAGAGAGAAGATTTTTTCTAAAGTGTGGAAGATTGATATGAACAAGTTCAAACCAATCTGGGGCCTAATGTTGGGGATATTACTACCGGAGGTAAACCGGCCTTGGGTAGCCGGGTTGACTCTTTGAAGATTAGAAGCCCATGAAGATGTAAAGATGCTGGCGCTTTACGGAGGGCCCAAAGGCGAGTTATAGTATGTAAATGTAAATCGGCCCAGTCATGTAACTTGTATAGTAAGATAGAAAGAGAGAGGCCGAACCAGATACGTTTATAAACCGGCTTCAGGACTTTGTAGCCCGGCGGGCGTCAACCTATGTATATAAAGGGACGACCCGGCCGCGGTTTAGAGACAAACAATAACAACTCGAAAGCCAGACAAAGCGGATTCGCTCCCTGGCCTTTGAAATCCTAGCAATACCAATCACAACTAGACGTAGGCTTTTACCTTCATCGAAGGGGCCGAACTAGTATAAACTCCCGTATCCCCTTGTCTGGTTTAACCCCTTTAAGCTAACCCGTTGGGATGGCTCCTATAACTAAGTCCTTTCACGAGGACATCTGCCGTGACAAACCCACGATAGGCGGAGCTCTGGAAAAGGCCCCGAGATGGGATCTCTCGAGTACAGAAGGTTGCGGCGGTGGAGTTAGGTTTTCGTGGTGCTCCTGGATGTTTGGGGGTACATGGATATATATAGGAGGAAGAAGTACGTCGGCGGACTAACAGAGGGCCCACGAGGGTGGAGGGCACGCCCCCTGCCTCGTGCCTGCCTCCCTTGTTTCTTGACGACCACTCCAAGTCTCCTAGATCACGTTTGATGAGAAAATCACGTTCCCGAAGGTTTCATTCCGTTTGATATTCCTTTTCTTCGAAACCCTAAAATAGGCAAAAAAACAGCAATTTGGGCTGGGCCTCCGGTTAATAAGTTAGTCCCAAAAATGATATAGAAGTGTAAAATAAAGCCTATTAACATCCGAAATAGATAATATAATAGCATGGAGCAATCAAAAATTATAGATACGTTGGTGACGTATCAGGTCCTCGAGGGCAAAACACTTTAAAAATACATTATGTCTTCTGACAACTTTTTCTGAGAGGTATTGTGTTCCGGCCTTATTATTATTTCGAACCATTTTCCAACCTCTCGCTTCACGTTTCGCGATGCGGTATTCATTGACACGTCTTGTCAAAGCAGAGATCATGTCCCCTTATTGCGGGGTTCTCATCAATATGGATTTGGGTAATCCAACCGTGCCACTCGCATGACTTCTGGGGAGTAGGCGAGTTTTAAGGCTCGTGGGGGGATGCTTGATATTCACTACCTTTATAAGGAGACAAGGATCCACCTTTTTATGCCACGCCTTCTTCCTCCTCAACCCATCTACTCTCGATCTCCAACGCCCAAGCTTGAACCCTTTCCGTCCCCAACAAAAGCTCCAACCATGTCCAGATCTGGAGCACAGGGTGAGTGGATGGCCTCCTCCGTCACGAAGGAGCACATCAAGGAACTCCGGGAGGCGGGGTATTTAGCCAAGGAAATCACCCATCGGCTCCCTGCCAAAGAGCAGATCATTCCCACATTAGAGCCCAATGAGAGGGTAGTATTCATTCCCCACTTCCTTCGCGGGCTAGGGTTTCCTCTCCACCCTTTTGTCCGTGGACTCATGTACTACAGGCTAGATTTCCATGATCTAGCCCCAAATTCATTCCTCAACATCTCGACATTAATCGTCGTGTGTGAGGCATTCCTCTGCAACCCCCCCCCCCACTTCGTCCTATGGATCAAGGTATTCAATGTGAAGCCGAAGGTGGTCGAGGGTCAACACGCGGAGTGCGGCGGCTCCATGGTGAGCAAGCTCCCTAACGTCACCTCTCCCAAGGGGACCTTCATAGAGACCGTAAAGGGGTGGCAACAGGAGTGGTTCTATGTTACGGAACCTCGCGATGCCTCATGGGCTACCACTCTGAGTTCAAAACTGGTCCTCTAATGCGGCTCACATCATGGCTCAAGAAGGGCCTACATTGGGCGTCATCTGACGAGGTGATGACGCTGCAAAGCACATCAAGAGCATGGTGGACAAGAACACTAGCCTCACCAGCATGATCCAGGTGATGCTATTTCGCCGGATTCTCCCCTGCCAACGCCGGACTTCCCATATGTGGGAGTTCGATCTGGCAAGTCCTCGAACCTTGCAGCGGTTCTTCGGCACGAAGCACGAAGATATATGGAAACTGCTATTCAAGGCCCAAAGGCCGTGGCCACGAACAACCGAAGACCTCGGCCATGACTGCGCTCACCCAGCCACACCAGTAAGTTTTTCGGATTTCTAATCATATCCTTGATTTGTAGATCCAAGGAGTAACTTCAACCCCTCCCCTTGTCTCCTAGGGCTGGACGAAGAAGGCAGAGCGGATCAAGTGTCCGGCTCCCCTGCCCGAAGACCCGACTATTCCTCTTCTGACGAAGATGCTGGTTCCAGCGCCGTACCAGGTGCCAGAAAAGAAGGCCAAGAAGAAGGGCAAGGAGGCCCGGAGTGGCCTTCGCCGAAAAGGTGCTTCGGACATATCATCCGAAGACACCAAATCTCTCTCCTCCCATGATGAAGATGAGGAGGAAGAGGAGGATCACAATTCTCCCTCAAGGGTGGAAAAAGGAGAAGGGGATCTTCCGCAGATCTAGAGGCGGAAGCGTCCAAGAAGGGAAAACTCTCCCTTTTAGACGATTCGGAATCGGACGCTGAAGCCATCCCCGAATGGAACCCTAGGTCGAAGCCTTCAGTCGAATCATAAGTATTTAAGGATAATGTATGTATCCAACTTTATGCCTTGTAATTCTAACGCACAAAATCATGTATTATAGTCCAACCCGCGATCTCCCCCGGCAATCATCGTCCTCTCGGAATTCGCTAGGTTCGGACACTCCACCGGCCTCTCCACCCACTGCTACGGACAACCCTGAAGTGTTGTCCTGAGGGGCCTCTCCAGGACACGAAGAGGTGCGGGAAGCCATCAAGGTGGTGTCAGAGGGCAATACCTCTATAGCCGAGAACATGGGGGAGCGGACCCCCATGGAGACTTGTGACGGGGGCCATGCCCAATTCGGCCCCCAATCAAATATCATTCTAGAGGCCACTATGGCTTCGGGATCAGGCGAGGAGCCTCCTTCAAAAGAAGGGGGTGCGTCGACTCCTCCGGCGACCTCTGTCAATCCGGAGGCGCCGGGCACTATGATGGAAGCGCTTCAGAGCGCCTCCGTCATTGAAGAACATCATACCCTTATAGGTGCGGTGGTTGAAAAGGTTCGGTCCACTAAGAGCGGATTGAATGAGACCTATACTAGCCTTCTGACGGGCTTTGAGGTATGTGGTTTGAATAAACAGAATGCCTGTGTATAGTTAATAGCCCCTGAGACTCCGTTCGGCATTCGCGAAGAAAAAGTCGAACAAATGATCGAATATTTCGCAGGAGATTAAGATAAATGTGTATTTGAACAAACATGCATCGAAGTTGGCAGCAGCCGCCCATGCCATTGAAGTTTCCAAACTAAAGGGGCGGCTGGAGTGGGCCAATGAAGAGCTCATCCACACCAACAAACTGTTGGCGGAGAAGCAAGGTACGTGATTCACATCTGACATGATATGGCTTGTTGTTTGTGCTATCTTGCTGAGTTTGGAATTATGTGAAGGAAATATGCCCTAGAGGCAATAATAAAGTTATTATTTATTTCCTTATATCATGATAAATGTTTATTATTCATGCTAGAATTGTATTAACCGGAAACATAATACATGTGTGAATACATAGACAAACAATATGTCACTAGTATGCCTCTACTTGACTAGATCATTGATCAGAGATGGTTAAGTTTCCTAACCATAGACAAAGAGTTCTCATTTGATTAATGAGATCACATCATTAGGAGAATGATGTGATTGACTTGACCCATTCCGTTAGCTTAGCACACGATCATTTAGTATGTTGCTATTGCTTTCTTCATGACTTATACATGTTCCTATGACTATGAGATTATGCAACCCCCGTTTACCGGAGGAACACTTTGTGTGCCACCAAACGTCACAACGTAACTGGGTGATTATAAAGGTGCTCTATAGGTGTCTCCAAAGGTACTTGTTGGGTAGGCGTATTTCAAGATTAGGATTTGTCACTCCGATTGTCGGAGAGGTATCTCTAGGCCCACTCGGTAATGCACATCACTATAAGCCTTGCAAGCATTGCAACTAATGAGTTAGTTTTGGGATGATGTATAATGGAACGAGTAAAGAGACTTGTCGGTAATGAGATTGAACTAGGTATTGAGATACCGACGATCGAATCTCGGGCAAGTAACATACCGATGACAAAGGGAACAACGTATGTTGTTATGCGGTTTGACCGATAAAGATCTTCGTAGAATATGTAGGAGCCAATATGAGCATCCAGGATCCGCTATTGGTTTGACCGGAGACGTGTCTCGGTCATGTCTACATAGTTCTCGAACCCGTAGGGTCCACACGCTTAAAGTTCGATGACGGTTATATTATGAGTTTATGTGTTTTGATGTACCAAAGGAGTTCGGAGTCTCGGATGAGATCCCGGACATGACGAGGAGTCTCGAAATGGTCGAGACGTAAAGATCAATATATTGGACGACTATATTCGGACATCGGAAAGGTTCCGAGTGATTCGGGTATTTTCGGGAGTACCGGGGAGTTACGGGAATTCGTATTGGGCCTTAATGGGCCATACGGGAAAGGAGAGAAAGGCCTCAAAGGGTGGCCGCACCCCTCCCCATGGGCTAGTCCGAATTGGACTAGGGAGGGGGGTGGTGCTCCCTTCCTTCCTTCTCCTTTTCCCTTCCCTTTCCTTCTCTCCTACTCCTACTACTTGGAAGGGATCCTAGTTCTACTAGGAAAGGGGGAATCCTACTCCCGGTGGGAGTAGGACTCCCCTAGGGCGCGCCATAGAGAGGGTCGGCCCCTCCCCTCCTCCACTCCTTTATATACATGGCCAGGGGCACCCCATAGACACAACAATTGATCCCTTGGATCTCTTAGCCGTGTGCGGTGCCCCCCTCCACCATAATCCACCTCGGTCATATCGTAGCGGTGCTTAGGCGAAGCCCTACATCAGTAGAACATCATCATCATCACCACACCATCATGGTGACGAAACTCTCCCTCGACACTCGGCTGGATCGGAGTTCGAGGGACGTCATCGAGTTGAACGTGAGGTGTCGTGCATTCGGTACTTGATCGGTCGGATCGTGAAGATGTACGACTACATCAACCGCGTTATGCTAACGCTTCCGCTTTCGGTCTACGAGGGTACGTGGACAACACTCTCCCCTCTCGTTGCTATGCATCACCATGATCTTGCGTGTGCGTAGGAATTTTTTTGAAATTACTACGTTCCCCAATAGTGGCATCCGAGCCAGGTTTTATGCATTGATGTAATATGCACGAGTAGAACACAAATGAGTTGTGGGCGATATAAGTCATACTGCTTACCAGCATATCACACTTTGGTTCAGTGGTATTGTTGGATGAAGCGGCCCGGACCGACATTACGCGTACGCTTACGCGAGACAAGTTTTACCACCGTGCTATGCACACAGGTGACTAGCGGGTCTCAGTTTCTCCAACTTTAGTTGAACCGACTATGGCTACGCCCGGTCCTTGAGAAGGTTAAAACAGCACTAACTTGACAAACTATGGTTGTGGTTTGATGTGTAGGTAAGAATGGTTCTTGCTCAGCCCGTAGCAGCCACGTAAAACTTGCAACAACAAAGTAGAGGACGTCTAACTTGTTTTTGCAGGGCATGTTGTGATGTGATATGGTCAAGACGTGATGAGATATAAGTTGTTGTATAAGATGATCATGTTTTGCTGAAGTTATCAGTAATTGGCAGAAGCCTTATGGTTGTCTGTTTATTGCATAAGATGCAAGTGCCAAATAATTGTTTTACTTTATCACTATGCGATGGCAATAGTTGCAAGAGCAATAGTTGGCGAGACGACCATGTGACGACACATTGATATAGATCAAGATGATGGAGATCATGGTGTCATGCTGGTGATGATGGAGATCATGACAGTACTTTGGAGATGGAGATCAAAGGCGCAAGATGATCATGGCCATATCATCTCACATATTATGATTGCATATGATGTTTATCTTTTATGCATCTTATTTTGCTTAGTTCGGCGGTAGCTTTATAAGATGATCCCTTACTAAAAAATTCAAGGTATAAGTGTTCTCCCTGAGTATGCACCGTTGCCAAAGTTCGTCGTGCCCAGGCACCACGTGATGATCGGGTGTGATAAGCTCTACGTCCATCTACAACGGGTGCAAGCCAGTTTTGCACATGCAGAATACTCAGGTTAAACTTGACGAGCCTAGCATATGCAGATATGGCCTCGGAACACTGGAGACCGAAAGGTCGAGCGTGAATCATATAGTAGATATGATCAACATAATGATGTTCACCATTGAAAACTACTCCATTTCACGTGATGATCGGTTATGGTTTAGTTGATATGGATCACGTGATCACTTAGATGATTAGAGGGATGTCTATCTAAGTGGGAGTTATTAAGTAATATGATTAATTGAACATTAATTTATCATGAACTTAGTCCTGATAGTATTTGCATATCTATGTTGTTGATCAATAGCTCGCGTTATTGCTTCCCTGTGTTTTATATGTGTTCCTAGAGAAAACTAAGTTGAAATATGATAGTAGCAATGATACGGACTGGGTCTGTGATCTGAGGTTTATCCTCATTGCTGCATAGAAGAATTATGTCCTTGATGCACCGCTAGGTGACTGACCTATTGCAGGAGCAGATGCAGACGTTATGAACATTTGGCTAGCTCAATATGATGACTACTTGATAGTTTAGTGCACCATGCTTAACAGCTTAGAATCGGTATTTCAAAGATGTTTTGAACGTCATGGACCATATGAGATGTTCCAGAAGTTGAAGTTAATATTTCAAGCAAATACCCGAGTTGAGAGATATGAAGTCTCCAACAAGTTCTATAGCTAAAAGATGGAGGAGAATAGCTCAAGCAGTGAGCATGTGCTCAAATTGTCTGGGTACTACAATCGCTTGAATCAAGTGGGAGTTAATCTTCCAGATAAAATAGTGATTGACAGAATTCTCTAGTCACCATCACCAAGTTAGTAGAACTCCGTGATGAACTATAATATGCAAGGGATAACGGAAACGATTCCCAAGCTCTTCGTGATGCTGAAATCGACGAAGGTAGAAATCAAGAAAAGCATCAAGGGTTGATGGTATACAAAACCACTAGTTTCAAGTAAAGGGACAAAAGGGAAGAAAGGGGAACTTCAAGAAGAACGGCAAGCAAGTTGCTGCTCAAGTGAAAAAACCCAAGTCTGGACCTAAGCCTGAAACTGAGTGCTTCTACTACAAAGGGATTGGTCACTGGAAGCGGAACTACCCCAAGTAATTGGCGGATAAGAAGGATGGCAAAGTGAACATAGGTATATTTGATATACATGTTATTGATGTGTACTTTACTAGTGTTTATAGCAACCCCTTAGTATTTGATACTAGTTCAGTTGCTAAGAATAGTAACTCGAAACAGGAGTTGCAGAATGAACAAAGACTAGTTAAGGGTGAAGTGACGATGTGTATTGGAAATGGTTCCAAGATTGATATGATCATCATCTCACACTCCCTATACTTTCGGGATTAGTGTTAAACCTAAAATAAATGTTATTTAGTGTTTGCGTTGAGCATGAATATGATTGGATCATGTTTATTGCAATATGTTTATTCATGTAAGTTAGAGAATAATTGTGTTTTGTTTACAAGAACAAAACCTTCTATGGTCATACACCCAATGAAAATGGTTTGCTGGATCTCGATCGTGGTGATACACATTTTCATAATATTGAAGCCAAAAGATGCAAAGTTAATAATGATAGTGCAACTTATTTGTGGCACTGCCGTTTAGGTTATATTGGTGTAAAGCGCATGAAGAAAACCCATGCTGATGGGCTTTTGGAAACACTTGATTATGAATCAGTTGATGCTTGCGAACCATGCCTCATGGGCAAGATGACTAAGACTTCGTTCTCCGGAACAATGGAGCGAGCAATAGATTTGTTGGAAATCATACATACTGATGTATGTGGTCTGATGAATATTGAGGCTCGCGGCAGGTATCATTATTTTCTGATCTTCACAGATGATTTGAGCAGATATGAGAATATCTACTTGATGAAACACAAGTCTGGAACATTTGAAAAGTTCAAATAATTTCAGAGTGAAGTGGAGAATCATCGTAACAAAAATAAATGTTTCTATGATATGATCGCAGAAGTAAAATATTTGGGTTACGAGTTTGGACTTCAGTTAAAACAATGTGAAATAGTTTCACTACTCACGCCACCTGGAACACCACAGTGTAATGGTGTGTCCGAACGTCCTAACCGTACTTTATTAGATATGGTGCGATCTATGATGTCTCTTACCAATTTACCACTATCGTTTTGGGGTTATGCATTAGAGACAACTACATTCATGTTAAATAGGGCACCATCTAAATCCGTTGAGATGACACCGTATGAACTATGGTTTGGCAAGAAACCTAAGCTGTCGTTTCTTAAAGTTTGAGGTTGCCATGCTTATGTGAAAAAGTTTCAACCTGAGAAGCTCAAACCCCAATCGGAGAAGTGCGTCTTCATAGGATACCCAAAAAGAAAATGTTGGGTACACCTTCTATCACAGATCCGAAGGCAAGATATTCATTGCTGAGAATGGATCCTTTCTAGAGAAGGAGTTTCTCTCGAAAGAAGTGAGTGGGAGGAAAGTAGAACTTGATGAGGTAACTGTACCTGCTCCGTTATTCGAAAGTAGTTCATCATAGAAATCTGTTCCTGTGACTACTACACCAATCGGTGAGGAAGCTAATGATGATGATCATGTAACTTCAGATCAAGTTACTACCGAACCTCGTAGGTAAACCAGAGTGAGATCCGCACCAGAGTGGTACGGTAATCCTGTTCTCGAGGTGATGTTACTTGACCATGACGAACCTACAAAATATGAGGAAGCGATGATGAGCCCAGATTCCGCAAAATGGCTTGAGGCCATGAAATCTGAGATGGGATCCATGTATGAGAACAAAGTGTGGACTTTGGTTGACTTGTTCAGTGATCAGCAAGCCATAAAAAATAAATGGATCTTCAAGAGGAAGACGGACGCTGATAGTAGTGTTACTATCTACAAAGCTAGACTTGTCGGAAAAAGGTTTTTGACAAAGTTCAAGGTGTTGACTACGATGAGATTTTCTCACTCGTAGCGATGCTTAAGTCTGTCCGAATCATGTTAGCAAATTGCCACATTTTATGAAATCTGGCAAATGGATGTCGAAACTACATTCCTTAATGGATTTCTTAAAGAAGAGTTGTATATGATGCAACCAAAAGGTTTTGTCAATCCTAAAAGTGCTAACAAAATATGCAAGCTCCGGCGATCCATCTATGGACTGGTGCAAGCATCTCGGAGTTGGAATATATGCTTTGATAAGTTGATCAAAGAATATAGTTTTATACAGACTTCCGGTGAAGCCTGTATTTACAAGAAAGTGAGTGGGAGCACTACAGCATTTCTGATAAGTATATGTGAGTGACATATTGTTGATCGGAGATAATGTAGAATTATTCTGCAAAGCATAAAGGAGTGTTTGAAAGGAGTTTTTCAAAGAAAGACCTCGGTGAAGCTGCTTACATATTGAGCATAAAGATCTATAGAGATAGATCAAGACACTTGATAAGTTTTTCAATGAGTACATACCTTGACAAGATTTTGAAGTAGTTCAAAATGGAACAGTCAAAGAAAGAGTTCTTGCCTGTGTT
The DNA here is from genome assembly GCF_002162155.2 of Triticum dicoccoides. Lineage (NCBI taxonomy): Eukaryota > Viridiplantae > Streptophyta > Magnoliopsida > Poales > Poaceae > Triticum > Triticum dicoccoides. Next base: position 553,160,433 of record NC_041390.1, read on the forward strand.
ACAAGGTGTGAAACTGAGTAAGACTCAAAGCCCGACCACGGCAGAAGATAGAAAGAGAATGAAAGTCATTCCCTATGCCTTGGCCATAGGTTCTATAAAATATGACATGTTGTGTACCAGATCTATTGTATACTCCACACTGTTTTGGCAAGGGAGTACAATAGTGATCTAGGAGTAGCTCACTGGACAATGGTCAAAATTATCTTTAGTGGAAGAAGGATATGTTTCTCGATTATGGAGGTGACAAAAAGGTTCGTCATAAAGGGTTATGTCGATGCAACTTTTGACACTGATCTAGATGACTCTAAATCTCAATCTGGATACATATTGAAAGTGGGAGCAATTAGCTAGAGTAGCTCCATGCAAAGCATTGTTTGACATAGAAATTTGCAAAATACTACGGATCTGAATGTGGCAGACCCGTTGACTAAACTTCTCTCACAAGCAAAACATGATCACACCTTAGTACTCTTTGGGTGTTAATCACATAGCGATGTGAACTAGATTATAGACTCTAGTAAACCCTTTGGGTGTTGGTCACATATTGATGAACTATGGGTGTTAATCACATGGTGATGTGAACTATTGGTATTAAATCACATGGCGACGTGAACTAGATTATTGACTCTAGTGCAAGTGGGAGACTGAAGGAAATATGCCCTAGAGGAAATAATAAAGTTATTATTTATTTCCTTATATCATGATAAATGTTTATATTCATGCTAGAATTGTATCAACCGGAAACATAATACATGTGTGAATACATAGACAAACAGTATGTCACTAGTATGCCTCTACTTGACTAGCTCATTGATCAGAGATGGTTAAGTTTCCTAACCATAGACAAAGAGTTGTCATTTGATTAATGAGATCACATCATTAGGAGAATGATGTGATTGACTTGACCCATTCTGTTAGCTTAGCACACGATCGTTTAGTATGTTGCTATTGCTTTCTTCATGACTTATACATGTTCCTATGACTGTGAGATTATGCAACTCCCGTTTACCGCAGGAACACTTTGTGTGCCACCAAACGTCACAACGTAACTGGGTGATTATAAAGGTGCTCTACAGGTGTCTCCGAAGGTACTTGTTGGGTTGGCGTATTTCGAGATTAGGATCTGTCACTCTGATTCTCGGAGAGGTATCTCTGGGCCCACTCGGTAATACACATCACTATAAGCCTTGCAAGCATTGCAACTAATGAGTTAGTTGCAGTGTCGGTGTCAAAACCGGCGGATCTCGGGTAGGGGGTCCCGAACTGTGCGTCTAGGCCGGATGGTAGCAGGAGGCAGGGGACACAATGTTTTACCCAGGTTCGGGCCCTCTTGATGGAGGTAAAACCCTACGTCCTGCTTGATTAATATTGATGATATGGGCAGTACAAGAGTAGATCTACCACGAGATCGGAGAGGCTAAACCCTAGAAGCTAGCCTATGGTATGATTGTATGTTGTGGTTGTTGTCCTACGGACTAAAACCCTCCGGTTTATATAGACACCGGAGAGGGTTAGGGTTACACAAGGTCGGTTACAAAGGAGGAGATATCCATATCCGTATTGCCTAGCTTGCCTTCCACGCCAAGTAGAGTCCCACCCGGACACGAGACGAAGTCTTCAATCTTGCATCTTCATAGTCCAACAGTCCGGCCAAAGAATATAATCCGGTTATCCGGAGACCCCCTACTCCAGGACTCCCTCAGTAGCCCCCGAACCAGGCTTCAATGCCGACGAGTCCGACGCGCAGATTGTCTTCGGCATTGCACGGAAGGTTCCTCTCCAAATTCCATGTACCTGTTGAAATAGTGTCCGTCCTTTTGCGAATGTTGCACTCCTTGGCTTCCACGCCCAATAATGGCCACTTTACACGTGTCGAGCGAATGTGAAGAGCCAGGGTGTTTTTACATTTACCCCCTAGCTGTGTGAATGAGTTGCCTATTTAAAAAGACGAGGATTCAGATCCAAATCACACCATCCTCCCTTGACGAGCCTTCATCGGAGCGCATCCGGCAGAGATCCATTCCATCATGGCCGGTCGACACAGCTCCTCCTCTCGCTCCCCCAGCCCCAAGCCTGGAGATTGGGAGAGATGTTCCGTCCCGCACAGCAAACTAGTGATGCTTCAGACCAAGGGATTTCTTCCCCCAGCGTACATGGTCCCGGTTCGAGCCGGGCTCGCCACCTATAATGGCGGAGAGCAATCGGAGAGCCTTCCCAATCCCTCCAAGGGAGAGCGGGTATGCCTTGTCCCTCATTTGGTAAGAGGGCTTGGATTTCCAATTCATCCATTTCTCCAAGGGCTCCTGGAGTTCTACGGCCTCCAGCTGCACAACCTTACGCCTGCCTCCATATTGCATATCGCAGGATTCGTAGCCCTTTGCGAGCTGTTTTTGGGCTGTGAGGCTCATTTCGCGCTGTGGAAGAAGTTGTTCTGCCTTGTGCCCCGTTCTCAGAAGGGGTCAATATATCAAGTGGGCGGAGCCAAAGTGTGGCGTATTGCCGGGACCGGATATCTGTCCGGAACCCCAAAGAAAACGTCCGAAGACTGGCCTTCAGAATGGTTTTATATAGAAGATGTCCCCCTCCCGGATCCTATTCGAATTGACCTTCCTGAGTTTGACAATGCTCCTTTGAAGAAGCGCCGGAGCTGGCGTCCATGGAGCTCCCTGGAGGAAGATGACATGGACGTTCTTTACTTGATGATCCGGATAAGTTTGTTAGCTCGATCCGGATTGACCATGATCGAGGTCATGGCCACATGTATTATGCGGGGGGTGCAGCTGCTTCAGTATAGAGGCCACCCCATGTGGGATTTCAATGGGGAGCATGATGCCACCCGCTACGGCCGTAAAGGGCCGGGATCGGTTGCTGATCTAATAAAGATCTTATCCACTTTGTACAAGGGAGAAGAGGAGGAATTCCTCCGCGTCAACCCGCAGGGCGGATTTTCTATGTACAATTCCCCGAGCTGGGTAAGCGGAAACTTTTTCTCGCCCACCCGTTTCATATTCCCATAGTTAAGTATTCAGTCTAGCGATTTCAACGCAGGAGCTGCGCCAGGCTGTAAGGGAGATAAACAACCCCCCTCCACAACCCGAGGACCCAGAACGGTCCCTTGACCCGGCCTCCCAGGAGGATCCGTACATATCTGTGGAGCTGATCGATGGGGTATTTTACCAATTGAGCAATGACAATGCTTTCGTGGTCATTACGGCCGATTACCCTGTGCTACTTCCAGCCTCACAGGTAACTGAGACCGAAGTCCCAGTACTTTGAAAAGGGATCTGTCCTTGCCTATTTTTGATTACCGTATGACAACCGTGTTTTGCAGGGGAGGTCCTCGAGGCGGAAGGCCGAGCCTGCGGCGACTAGCCAACAAGGGGCCGCGAGGCCAGGCAGGCTGAAAAGACCCACAGTCCGGATTGAGACACCGGCATAGCGGTACAGTGCGCCGTCTTTATTCCAAGACATTATTCTCAAAGGCATATTCACGCCCATGCCTTCTTTTTAGGAAAAAGAGTGCTCGTCGGACTATACCCGGAGAGGCTACTAATCGCGCCTCCACCAGCCAGGCTCCAAGGCCGGATTCGGAGGCGGGAACGAATACGAGTCGTGCGCCGGGCGCTCCTCCGACAGAGGATGCGGATAAACTGTCCGCCACCAATTCTGAGGTGGAAAGTGCCATGAACCACAGGCGTCGCCGGACTATTCTTTGTGACACTTGTTTCTCCCAAGAGGCATTGGATGCCTTCAACTCGGGAGATGCGTACCTCCGTGCCGCTCAAAATGGTCTAGCCAGAGCCACGGAGCAGTATGTAAAAGACATACGGGTGAGAAAATTTGGTGGTTATATATAGCAGTAGCCCCTGAGACTTGAAACGGTTAGAATAATTGATTTAAGGATCATTTGTTATGCAGGTTCTTACAGAAAAGAATACCCAAGTGTCCCAGCAGCTGGAAGAGTGCAAAGCCCAACTTTAGGCCGCGCTGGCCGCAGCAGGGGAGCCCAAAGAGACCCCCTCTGGTAATATATCCTTTGAATGATAAGTATCATATAGAGTGCAGCGTATATGCAGATCTGATGATAAAATTGCAGATGATGCTAGAGTAAATCCGGATAAGCAACAGCTCCTACGCCAGCTGAAGGCCGGTGAGAGCGTGCTTACGAGGGTGAGGCGGGAGAAGAATGATCTCCTAGATGCCAACACCAAGCTGGGCGTGGAACTAAAAGATGTTCGTGCCCAACTGTCGGATTCTGTTAAGGAGAACCGGCGGCTTCGACACGGCATATTTAGTAATTGCTTGAACGAACTTTGAAAAAGAGTTCGGCGAGGAAGCTGGTTGACAGAGTTATGTCTGTAGGTATGCTAACATGTCGTCCTGCCAAGGAAATGCCCGATTCTACGAGTGACCTTCTTCCCAAGCTCTCACAACTGCACGAATGAGTTCGGCAGGTGATGCAAGGCGTCGCCCAGGCCTTGTGGCCATCCGTCTCCATGCCCGAGGGCCTTGGAGAGCTTGCAGAGAAGCTGAAGGGAGCGCGGCGGCGCTTCCGATTATGGAAGATATCGGCCTGCCGTCAGGGCGCCAGGGAAGCCTGGGCAATGGTAAAGACGCGGTACACGAAGGCTAACCCGAACCACATGGCCGAGGTCGGACCTGTGGGGCCCGATGGGAAGGAGATCCCTGTGAGCTTAGTGTACGGCCAAGTAGAATTGGCCGCAAAGTATTCCCAACAGGACTGTAGATTAGACAGCCTATTGGATGGTATTGAAGAGGAATTCAACCAGTCAAATTGACTATGTAATTTAAAGTGACATGTATAATGCCTTCTAGCCGGATTGTAGATCGTTTGTCGTGGCGGACCTTTTCGCTTCAACCTCGGGACCCGACAGTCCGGAGTGTATCCAAATACCCTCTCGGTTATGTAAGAACCGGGGCATGCGTGGAGACCAGGCGTAGGGGTCATTAGTGCTTTAACGGACAAGTGCCCAACTAGTTATGTTATATTACATGGTTAGTAAGAAACATCTTCCAGGGAGAATAGTTCCATTAGGGGTTCCTTTCCCTGGGAGGCATGCCCTAAAGTGCATGTCCGGACTGCGAGAAGAGACGCAGAAAAAACATCTGGGGGCGCATATGTAAATAAGTGAAAAATCATCTTTAGTTCACCGACCGAATATTCCCTTAAGAACGCTAGCTTTCGGCTTCACCCAGTATAAGGTACACATCCGGCTGACCCGGCAGTAACAATCGCAGAGGTGCTCCCCTTATGCCCTAGCCGAATTAACGGGAATGTAGGGCATAAATACAAGAGCCAGGCAACCAAGCTTGGCCAAAACTTAAGTCATATCGATGCATATAATGGTGAATAAAGGGTACATGTGGAAGGATAACACATGTGTTGGGCATAAAGCCCGTATGAATAAGCTTCTGTTAAAGAAGCCCCCAGGTATAATGAGCGCGGATAGCGCGTCAGTTGCGTGCAAACAAGGCACGAATGGGCCCCTAAAGGCTGTGCGAGAAAAGAAAAGGAGAAGGAGAAAAATATAAGACAGATAGTGTATAAAAAATGGACAGAGGAAGGAGACGAACACAGAGTCCGGCGTTAGGCGTAGAATCTTCGAAGTCGGGCTGCGTTCCATGGGTTCGGCTCGAGTCGATTATCTGATGCATCCCGCAGACGGTACGCTCCACCAGTCAAGACTTGGTCAATGATGAAGGTACCTTCCCATTTGGGCTTGGGTTTGTCCTTTTTCTTATCCGGCAAGCGTAGAACTAACTCGCCAATATTGTAAGTTTTGGCCCGTACTTCTCTGCTTTGGTATCTTCGAGCCTGCTGTTGATAGAATGCGGAACGGGCTTTTGCCACGTCACGCTCCTCCTCCAAGGCGTCCACACTGTCCTGCCGATCGAGCTCGGCTTCTCTTTCTTCGTACATGCGCACTCGAGGTGAGTCATGAATAATGTCACAGGGCAGAAACGCCTCTGCGCGGTATACCATAAAGAATGGTGTGTATCCGGTAGTGTGATTCGGCGTGGTCCGCAGCCCCCAGAGTACGGAGTCGAGCTCCTCTACCCAATGCATGTTAGATTCCTTGAGGGACCGCACTAATCTGGGTTTGATGCCGCTCATGATAAGACCATTTGCTCGCTCGACCTGACCGTTAGTTTGTGGGTGATAGACTGAAGCATAATCAAGCTTGATGCCCATGTTTTTGCACCAGAGTTTTACCTCGTCGGCCGTAAAGTTCGTGCCATTATCAGTGATGATGCTGTGGGGGACGCCGTAATGGTGTACGGCCCTAGATATGAAGTCTATCACCGGTCCGGATTTGGCCATCTTAACAGGCTTGGCTTCTATCCATTTGGTGAACTTATCCACCATGACCAGTAAGTATTTTTGCTTGCGGGTTCCTCCTTTAAGGGGTCCAACCATGTTAAGCCCCCAGACCGCGAAGGGCCAGGTGATGGGGATAGCTTGGAGGGCGGTCGGTGGCATATGGCTTTGGTTAGCAAAAAGATGGCAACCAACGCATCGTTGGACTAAGTCCTGAGCGTCTGCCCGGGCCGTCGACCAATAGAAGCCTGTAAGGAAGGCCTTGCTTACAAGGGCCCGGGCCACCGCGTGGTGACCGTCGAGTCCGGCATGAATTTTAGCCAGAAGATTCCGCCCTTCCTCTTCGGAGATGCACCTTTGAAGGACTCCGGTGGTGCTTTTCTTATAAAGCTCTCCCTCATGCACTTTATAGGCTTTCGATCGCCGCACTATGCAGCGTGCCTCGTTTGGGTCTGCGGGAAGTTCCTTCTTAGTTAGGTAGGCTAGGAATGGTTCTGTCCACGGGGCGATGACTGCCATTATTACGTGGGCTGAAGATGTTATTTCGTTGGCAGAGCCTCCAATTATGTCAAAATATTCGGTGTCGGGCAGTGCGGTTGGGTCCGGGCTGTTATTTCTGGGTTCCCCTTCCCATACTACGGATGGCTTGAACAGCCTTTCCAAGAAGATGTTGGGAGGGACGGCATCGCGTTTGGCGCCGATGCGTGCCAGGACGTCTGCTGCCTGATTGTTTTCCCGGGCTATATGGTGAAATTCGAGCTCCTCAAACCGAGCTGCCATTTTTAGGACGACATTGCAATAAGCTGCCATTTTCGGATCCTTGGCATTGAAGTCTCCATTTATTTGGGATATCGCAAGGTTCGAATCCCCACACACCTCTAGGCGTTGAATGCCCATGGATACTGCCATCCGGAGACCATGTACAAGGGCCTCATATTCGGCTGCGTTGTTGGAGTCCGTATACATTATCTGTAGTACATATTGAACTGTGTCTCCTGTTGGGGACGTCAAAACGACGCCATCCCCCAGACCAGCCAACATTTTGGAGCCGTCGAAGTGCATCATCCAGTTTGAATATGTGCCATACTCTTTAGGGAGTTCGGCTTCTGTCCACTCGGCGACGAAGTCGGCCAAAACTTGCGACTTAATAGCTCGCCGTGGCTTGTAAGTTATGTCGAATGGGAGGAGCTCAATGGCCCATTTGGCAATCCGGACCGTCGCGTCGCGGTTGTTTATAATATCGTTAAGTGGTACTTCCGAGGCTACCGTTATCAAACACTCTTGAAAGTAGTGTCGCAGCTTCCGGGATGCCATAAATACTGCGTACGCTATCTTTTGATAATGCGGGTACCGTGACTTGCATGGAGTAAGGACAGTGGACACATAGTAAACTAGCTTTTGAAGGGGGAATTTGTGTCCGTCCGTTTCTCGTTCGACGACGAGCACTGCGCTTACTACTTGATGAGTTGCCGCAATGTATAATAGCATTGGTTCGCCAATGTTTGGCGCGGCTAGGACTGGGTTTGTTGCCAATATGGCTTTTATTTCGTCGAGTCCGGCCGTGGCGGCATCCGTCCACTCGATGTGTTCGGTGCGCCGGAGGAGGCGATAAAGGGGTAATGCCTTTTCTCCCAAGCGGGAGATAAAGCGGCTTAGAGCCGCCACGCATCCGGTCAATTATTGTATTTGTTTGAGGTCTTTTGGGATGTCCAATTGTGACAGAGCTTGGATCTAGGCTAGATTTCCTTCAATTCCTCTACCGGATACAATGAAGCCCAAGAGCTTTCCGGCTGGTACACCGAAAACACATTTTTCCGGGTTGAGCTTGATGTCGTATGTTCAGAGGTTATCGAATGTGAGCCTCAAGTCGTCTACTAGAGATTCGACATGCTTGGTTTTGACGACCACGTCATCTACGTATGCCTCCACTGTTTTGCCGATCTGGTTTGCCAGACATGTCTGAATCATGCGCTGATATGTTGCGCCGGCGTTTTTTAGCCCGAAGGGCATTGTGTTGAAGCAGAATGGGCCATACGGTGTGATGAATGCCGTTGCAGCTTGGTCTAGCTCTGCCATTTTAATTTGATGGTAGCCGGAGTATGCGTCGAGGAAACACAATGAATCGTGTCCTGCGGTAGCGTTGATGATTTGATCAATGCGGGGGAGGGGGAAGGGATCCTTTGGGCAGGCCTTGTTGAGGTCCTTAAAATCGACGCACACGCGCCAGGATTTGTCCTTCTTTGGTATCATCACCAGGTTTGCTAGCCAGTCCGGATGTTTTATGTCTCTGATGAATCCGGCCTCCAATAGCTTGGCTAGTTCCTCTCCCATGGCTTGTCTCTTAGGTTCAGAGAAACTCTAAAGAGCCTGCTTGACTGGCTTGAATCCTTTTAGGATATTTAGGCTGTGCTCGGCCAGCCTGCGTGGGATTCCTGGCATGTCTGAAGGGTGCCAGGCAAAAATGTCCTAGTTCTCGCGTAGGAACTCTCGTAGTGCGGCGTCGACATCAGGGTTTAATTGTGCCCCGATGGAAGCTGTTTTTGTGGGGTCCGTTGGATGGACTTGGAATTTGACTATTTCATCTGCCGGTTTAAAGGAGGTGGACTTGGATCTTTTATCGAGTATCACATCGTCCCTGTTCACCGTGGAGCGCAGCGCAGTCAGTTCCTCGGCCGCTAGGGCTTCAGATAGTGCCTCGAGGGCCAGTGCGGCTGTCTTATTTTCGGCGCGGAGTGCTATGTCCGGATCACTAGCAAGAGTGATGATTCCGTTGGGCCCGGGCATTTTGAGCTTCATGTACCCGTAATGGGGTATGGCTTGGAAGATTGTAAACGCCTCCCGCCCTAATAGAGCGTGGTATCCGCTACTGAACGCCACTTGGAACGTGACCTCTTCGGACCTGTAGTTATCCGGTGTGTCGAACACCACATCTAGTGCTATTTTTCCTGTACATCGTGCTTCTTGACTGGGGATTATTCCTCTAAAGGTTGTGCTGCTTCGCTCGATGCGGTTCCAGTCTATTTGCATTTTCGAAGGGTTTCCTCATAAATGAGGTTCAATCCGCTGCCACCGTCCATGAGTACCTTGGTGAGTCGAAAGCCATCCACTATTGGACTGAGGACCAATGCGGCTGGTGCTCGGGCTGTTCGGAATTTAGGTTCATCACTGGCATTAAAAGTAATAGCCGTGTCACTCCATGGGTTTATTGTTGCCGCATGGTAGACCTCGGCAAGGTTGCGGAGTGTTCGTTTTCACGTATTATTTGATGTGAAAGTCTCGAAGACTGTTAATACCATATTGGTATCCCTGGGCTGGTGCTCTGTGGCTTCTGGGGTTAGAAGATCTTTGCCATTTTTGGCCACCTGCCGGAGTATCCAACATGCTCTAAGGCTATGAGTTGGTGTGGCTCCCTCTGCACTGTGAATTTTACAGGGGCCATTGAGCCATCCCTCCAGTACAGTTCCATGCCCTGTAGAGGGTTTTTGCTTTTGGTGTTTAACCCGGGTGTCTGGCGATAATGCACCCTTTTATTTCGGACTGGGTTTGTATTCAGGGCCGGATTATCCCAAAATTTTATTTCGGTTTTCCAGGCGCTTTCCATCGCACAGTACTTTCGTACTATGGGCACCAAGTCGGCAAAGCATGTAATTTCACGGTGACTTATGGCGTTGAGGATTCCCTTGTCCGTGCAATTATTGCAGAAGAATGAAATTGCGCTTCCTTGCGGCAGTCCTTTATCATGTTCATGACCAGGAGGAATCTGGCCCAGTAATGGTGTACTGTTTCTTTGGGCTCTTGCCTAATTTGGGATAGATCGCTTATGTTTGGGTGGGTGGGTGGAATTGAATCCGAATCCTCACCCAATATGAGACTCAGGGGCCAAGGAGTTTCCAAACTCGGAAGTTTGGATTCTTGGATGTTTTCCAATAAATCTAGCCCGCTGCCTGACTCTAGGTTCTGGTCTTGAGTGACATCCTCCCCTCCGCGGGTATCCATCTTGGAGGGATCGGGAATCCGGACATAACTAGTCCTTAAGATAGATGAAGGGTTGCCGCATTGTTCCTCCACCACTGCAACGTGATGGGTGACCTGGGGAGAGTTGATCTCTCTCAGATCGGGTTTAGGCCCAATTTGATCGTAGTCTGTAGCGACTCCCAGGGCGACGATGCGATCCAAGAGCTCGTTTAGGGAAGAGAGCTCCATTGGATCTAACTGCTCGGTGAGTTCCGAGTTGATGTGAAGATTGCTTTCGATGACCCGAGAAGTCATCGTCGGCGCAGCGGCCGAACAGGCGGTCATAAGAAAACCACCTAGCCAGAGAGTTTGGACGACAGCCAAAGCTCCCTTAGCAACAGTGTCATCTTTAAAGATGGGATGAGGCATCCTTCCTGATGGCGATGGCACAACGGAACTCTCAATGAAAGCACCAATGTCGATGTCAAAACCGGCGGCTCTCGGGTAGGGGGTCCCGAACTGTGCGTCTAGGCCGGATGGTAACAGGAGGCAGGGGACATAATGTTTTACCCAGGTTCGGGCCCTCTTGATGGAGGTAAAACCCTGCGTCATGCTTGATTAATATTGATGATATCGGCAGTACAAGAGTAGATCTACCATGAGATCGGAGAGGCTAAACCCTAGAAGCTAGCCTATGGTATGATTGTATGTTGTGGTTGTTGTCCTACGTACTAAAACCCTCCGGTTTATATAGACACCGGAGAGGGTTAGGGTTACACAAGGTCGGTTACGAAGGAGGAGATATCCATATCTGTATTGCCTAGCTTGCCTTCCACGCCAAGTAGAATCCCACCCGGACACTAGACGAAGTCTTCAATCTTGCATCTTCATAGTCCAACAATCCGGCCAAAGAATATAATCCGGCTGTCCGGAGACCCCCTAATCCAGGACTCCCTCATGCGGGATGATGTATTACGGAATGAGTAAAGAGACTTGTCGGTAACGAGATTGAACTAGGTATTGAGATACCGACGATCGAATCTCGGGCAAGTAACATACCGATGACAAAGGGAACAACGTATGTTATTATTCGGCTTGACCGATAAAGATCTTCGTAGAATATGTAGGGGCCAATATGAGCATCCAGGTTCCGCTATTGGTTATTGACCGGAGACGTGTCTCGGTCATGTCTACATAGTTCTCGAACCCGTAGGGTCCGCACGCTTAAAGTTTGATGACGGTTATATTATGAGTTTATGTGTTTTGATGTACCGAAGGAGTTCGGAGTCCCAGATGAGATCGGGGACATGACGACGAGTCTCGAAATGGCTGAGACATAAAGATCGATATATTGGATGACTATATTCGGACATCGGAAAGGTTCCGAGTGATTTGGGCATTTTCGGGAGTACCGAGGAGTTACGGGAATTCGTATTGGGCCTTAATGAGCCATACGGGAAAGGAGGGAAAGGCCTCAAAGGGTGGCCTCACCCCTCCCCATGGGCTGGTCCGAATTGGACTAGGGAGGGGGGGCGCCCCCTTCCTTCCTTCTCCTTTTCCCTTCCCTTTCCTTCTCTCCTACTCCTACTAATTGGAAGGGATCCTAGTTCTACTAGGAAAGGGAGAATCCTACTCCCGGTGGGAGTAGGACTCCCATAGGGTGCGCCATAGAGAGGGCCGGCCCCTCCCCTCCTCCACTCCTTTATATACGTGGCCAGGGGCACCCCATAGACACAACAATTGATCCCTTAGATCTCTTAGCCGTGTGCGGTGCCTCCCTCCACCATAATCCACCTCGGTCATATCGTAGCAGTGCTTAGGCGAAGCCCTGCGTCGATAGAACATCATCATCGTCACCACGCCATCGTGCGGACGAAACTCTCCCTCAACACTCGGCTGGATCGGAGTTCGAGGGACGTGATCGAGTTGAACGTGTGCAGAACTCGGAGGTGCCGTGCATTCGGTACTTGATCGGTCGGATCGTGAAGACGTACTACTACATCAACCGCGTTGTGCTAACGCTTCCGCTTTCGGTCTACGAGGGTATGTGGACAACACTCTCCCCTCTCGTTGCTATGCATCACCATGATCTTGCGTGTGCGTAGGATTTTTTTTGAAATTACTACGTTCCCCAACATTATGCTCACGGTTGACGCGTCTGAGGTCAAGACCCTCAAAAACGCACTGGCCGAGGCCAAGAAGGAGGCGGGGGGAACGAGCCGCCCGCCAAAAGAATGAATCATGGATGGAGGAAGTTCAGCAAGAGCTCAAGGATGCCACAGGCAAAAATGTGAGTCCGTAGAGCGCAAGATTTAAAAAAACAACAAAATATTTTCATTTTTTTCTTTTTTCTTAATCTCAGATCACTATGGCTTAATCTCGGGTCAATATGCTTAATCTCAAGTCAAATCACAATCTATGGTCAAACTTCCCGAAAGGTCACCCATCCTCAACTACTCCAGCCCGAGCACGCTTAACTTCGCAGTTCTATCCAACCCCAGCACCAGCTCACTTCACAGGCACTTGTTGATATATCTATCATATCAATCCTATTAAACCTTGCTGATGTCTAGGACTTTGTTCATGTTCATGAGTATGATGAAATTTTGAAAAATATTTCAAACTTCCCGGTCTATTACGTATCATATTTTGAAAAAAAAATCCCAAATTTTTTTGAAACCAAATTTTTTTTCTGTTACTAGTGGCGCACCTAGAAAATGGTGTGCCACTAGTAAGTTTGAATTTTTTTTCATTTTTTTCCTCTAGATCTTAAAAGCCCCGTATCTTTCGTTCTGTTAGGTTTTTGGGGATTTTGAAGATGTTGAACGGGGTTCCCCCCGTTAAATTCGGATGTAACTTTTCGAGAAGATGATTTTTCATATTAAAAAACTTTTTAATCCGAGTTCGTATGCAAAAGTTATGCCCATTTTACTAAATTCCAGAGAGATTTTGCAAATAAAGTCGAAATTCATATTAAATTTTCCCAACAACTAGACCACATATCACATGGGAAACTTATTGTTTTCATTTTTTTTGACATTTCCATCATTTTCTTTTATTTTTTTTAAAACTGAAAAGGCGGTCCACAGGGGGGTTGCATTTAGCACCAGGGTTACTAATGGCACACCACACGTCAGGTGCGCCATTAGTAACCCTGGTGCTAAATAAATTACTAATGGCCCACCTTATGTGTGGTGCGCCATTAGTAGTTTTGAAAAAAAATAAAAAAATGTTAGTAATGGCACAGCAGTGGACAGTGTGCCATTACTAGTTAAAACTAGTAATGGCGCATGATGAAGCTATGTACCTATGGTAGGGTCATGGATCTGTTCAAGATACCCTCCCCAAGGACATCCCTAAAGGTACCAGGAGCATTCGAAGAAAAATCATCATCCACTCGACCTTGAAGTTATGTTCCACTCGACAATCCTGAAGACACTCGACTGTATAGATAATCACTCGACTACCAGAAGATCTAGAGTCAGTCCACTCTGCAACGGTCGATAATTAAGTCATAGCTTTAATGGTCATTAAGTATCTTTATTGCAGGCGTTACCATTAACGCCCCCATCTTTATGTACCTTAAAGCCTCTGTGGCGTGGGCTGGCTGGGGTCCTGGCGCACTCTATATAAGCCATCCCCCTCCACAGGCACAAGCGTTCGCACTTTCTATAACACACACGCATATAATCCAGTCGACCGCCTCCGGGCTCCGAGACGTAGGGCTGTTACTTCCTCCGAGAAGGGCGTGAACTCATAAAACTCCTGAGTACAACTCCTCCATAGCTAAGATCTTGCCTCTACATTCCTACCCCCCATTCTACTGTCAGACTTAGAACCACGACAGTTGGCGCCCACCTTGGGGCTGGTGTCTTAGCGACTTTTTGGAGAAGTTGCAATTTTTCCGATCCCCTTCATCATGGTTTTTGGCGGAGGTTTGGCTGAGGGCCACGAGATCCATCTCGGCGCACTCATGTTTGTTGCCGATGACTCTGCTTGGCTTCAGGAGGCTCCACTCGACGTCGATGCACTCCCCGTCCGCGGGGCAACGCACTTTCGCGCGTGCGTCTGCGACGTCCTCTTGCGGCAGCCGTCGACCCAATATCGGTCGGCTCCAGTAGCTTCCCCCTCCCTGCAGCCCGCCGAAACAAACGTTTCGGTTAATCGAGGCTTCAGCGGTGGGTGAAGCATGCAGTGGCTCGCCAGTCGGCCACCCCCCAAGTCGCGGCAATCGAGCCTGACGAAACTATCTACGGCCTATTCGATCTGTCGACCGGCTCCGTAGAGACTGCATCTGAATGCGATGGCAACGACCCTGCGGCGGAAGTTTTGATGGTCAATGGACCACACAGTCCTCCTGGTTTCACCCGTGAAGACGGAGGCGATGGGGGCGGCGATCCGTCGTGTGTTCATGAAGAGTACTGCCCCGAACCCCTCTCTTCGCAACGGAGAGAAGAACTTCGCCGCCGAAACATGGATGCACTTCACACTCCTATCATCGGAGAAACCCCTGAGGCCCAGGCCTTGGAGGAGGCGCGCCTGGCCAACTTGGCTGAGCGCACTCGACTGGAGAACCTCCAGCGCGCACTCGATGAGCGTGCTCGGCAGCGTGCTCCCGAATCCAGTTGACGTCAACTTTTTCCACCTCCGACTCAGGTATACCGAAATCCAATCCAGAATCTCGCAGCGGCGGCCCGAATAGCGGAGTCAATTCAACCTTCCCAGTCAGAAGCTGGTCGGTGTTTGGTGCAGATCCGGGCCTTGCTCCGAGCCGTGGGTGAGCAGAAAACAGTAGTATCTCAGTCGCGGAATAGGATTCACAGCAGATCCGTGGTTGCAGACACAGTCCAGTCGGCTCACAGCTCAAGATCGCCCCCGAGGCCTGAGGGACATGGAGATCGACGAGATCAGTACAGAAACCGTGAGCAATATGATCACCGAATCGATCGCGATGATCGTCGTCGAGTGCCCACACCTCCCCCAAGGAGTGGGTCATACGTGCCTCGGCAACGTGATGACTGGCACCCTCACAGTGTTGGACGAGGGATTCCAGTCGACCCCAGAGAGCCAGGCTTTGATGCGAGATCTATTCTCATTCAGGGCTTGGTCGACAGAAACAGAGCTCACCGAGAAGGTCATGATAGAGATCCACCAACCAGAAGCAGAGTGCATGTCTCAGGTCCGGAGTGCTTCAGCACAGCCATTAGGGCTGCAGTGATTCCCCCCAACTTTAGGTTGGCGACTGGAGTCAGTAAGTTCACTAGTGAGTCCAAGCCTGACACTTGGCTTGAAGACTACCGAGTGGCTGTTCAGATTGGTGGCGGCAATGATGAAGTGGCCATGAAACACCTTCCTCTGATGCTGGAGGGCTCGGCCAGAGCATGGACGAATCAGTTAGCACCTGGTAGTATTTATCTTGGGAAGATCTTGCTCAAGTGTTTGTTAGGACATTTGAAGGTACTTGCAAGCGGCCAACAGGGTTGAGAGAATTACAGTGTTGCGTTCAGAAACTGAATGAAACTTTGAGGGATTATATCCAGAGATGGATCACATTGCACCACACGGTGGAGAATGTGTCTGATCATTAGGCAATTATTGCCTTTAAAGAAGGTGTCAAATATCGGGAGTTGAATCTGAAATTCGGTCGGGCAGGAGATATGACTCTGACTCGGATGATGGAAATTGCCACCAAGTACGCCAACGATGAAGAAGAAGACTGACTCCGGAGTGGCAAGCACAAAACAGTCGCCCATGAAACCGGAGGAGGAAACTCCAGCCGGAAGCAGAAACGCAAAGCCGAGCCAGCCGCTCCTGGTGAAGCCTTAGCCGTGAATCAAGGAAAGTTCAAGGGGAAGCCCAAAGGGCCGTGGAACCCCAAGAAATTAAAAGATCAAGATGGAAATGATGTGCTGGATTTACCATGCCACATTCACACCAAAGAAGATGAAGAGGGTAATTTCATTTACCCGAAGCATACCACTCGACAGTGTCGACTCCTAATCCAGCAATTCTGAGAGAAACAACCCAAGGAAAAGGAGAAAGAAGCAGACAAGGTTGAGGACGAGGACGAGGATGATGATGGTTATCCCCACGTGAATTCCACTCTGATGATTTTCACTGAAGTTGAGAGTAAGAGTCCATTGAAAGTCATCAACAGAGAAGTGAACATGGTCGCTCCGGTGACACCCAGTTATTTGAAGTGGTCCCAGACTACCATTACATTCGACCAGTCCGATCACCTAGCGCACATAGCCACCCCTGGGAGGCAAGCATTGGTGGTCGACACAGTAGTCGAAGGCACCCGACTGACTAAGGTTCTGATGGATGGTGGCAGTGGCCTGAATATACTGTATGCTGAGATGTTGAAAGGAATGGGCATTCCGATGTCCAGACTCAGGGAAAGCAATATGAGTTTCCATGGAGTCATTCCCGGTAAGAAGGCTGCATCACTCGGCCAGATTTCTCTCGACGTGGTTTTCGGTGATTCCAAGAATTACCGCAAAGAAAAGTTGACATTTGAAGTTGTGGATTTCCAGAGTGCCTATCATGCTATTCTGGGCAGGCCAGCTTATGCATGTTTTATGGCTCGACCATGTTACGTGTACCTCAAATTGAAGATGCCTGGTTCCAAAGGGGTGATCACTATCACTGGTAGTCGGAAGAAGGGGGAAGAGTGCTTCTGGAAAGGCTCAAAGATCGCCGATGCACATATGGTTGTAGTAGAATTGTAGGAATATCAAAAAAAAATGCAAATCCGAGTGATTTGTTGCGAGCCAAGAAGCCTGCCACGGATCCAGCATTCCAGTCGTCCGGCGAAACAAAGTCGATTCACATTCACCCGACGGATCCCAATGCCGCTCCGACTCACATTTCAACAACACTCAACTGCAAATAGGAAGAAGCGCTCATCCAGTTCCTCCGTGAGAACTAGGACATCTTTGCACGGAAACCTTCAGACATGTCAGGTGTTCCCAGGGGACTGGCTGAGCATCGTTTACGAGTCGACCCAAAAGTGAAACCAGTCAAAGAACATCTTCTACGGCCCGCCGTACAGAAGAGGAAGGCAATCGGTGAAGAGGTGGCTCGGCTTTTGGCAGCTGAGTTTATCCGTGAGATTTACCACTCCGAGTGGTTAGCTAATGTTGTCATGGTCCCCAAGAAGGACGACTCACTTCGCATGTGCATTAACTTCAAGCATATCAATCGGGCCTGCCCGAAGGACCACTTTCCTCTCCCTCGCATCGACCAAATAGTCGACTCGACTGCAGGGTGTGAGCGTTTGTCCTTTTTGGATGCCTATTCCAGGTATCATCAGATCCGTTTGTACATACCCAACGAGATAAAAACAGCTTTCATCACCCCATTTGGGTGCTTCTGTTATGTCACTATGCCATTCGGTTTGAAGAACACTGGAGCCACATTCATGCGGATGATTCAGAAGTGCCTGCTCACTCAGATCAGTCGAAATGTGGAAGCATACATGGATGACATTGTGGTCAAGTCACGTAAAGGTTCCAACCTACTGGCCGACCTTGCTGAAACCTTTGCCAACCTCAGAAGGTATGATATCAAGCTTAATCCATCAAAGTGCATGTTTGGAGTTCCAGGCGGAAAATTACTCGGTTTTCTCGTTTCCAAACGAGGGATCGACGCTAACCCAGAGAAAGTGGGTGCCATACTCCGGATGAAATGCCCTGTGCGTGTGCATGATGTCCAGAAGCTTACTGGTTGTTTGGCCGCCCTAAGTCGATTCATTTCTCGCCTCGATGAAAAGGCACTGCCTCTTTACCGACTAATGAAGAAATCAGATAAGTTCGAGTGGACTCCTGAAGCTGATGCAGCATTTGCAGAGCTAAAAGCCCTACTTTCCACCCAACCGGTGCTTGCTGACCCAATCAGCAAAGAGGCTTTACTACTTTATATAGCAGCCACTGGACAAGTCGTCAGTACAGTACTTACGGTCGAGCGGGAAGAAGAGGGAAAAGCCTATAAAGTTCAGCGCCCGGTTTATTATGTTTCTGAAGTTCTGACTCCGTCAAAGCAGAGATATCCACACTATCAGAAGCTTGTTTATGGGATTTACATGACCATGAAGAAGGTTGCACACTATTTCTCTGATCACTCTGTTAAAGTCGTCAGCGACGCTCCATTGTCGGAGATTCTGCACAACAGAGATGCAACTGGTCGAGGGGAAAATGGGCGATTGAACTCCTTCCTTTAGATATCAAGTTTGAGGCAAATAAAGCCATCAAGTCCCAAGCAGTGGCAGATTTCCTCGCCGAGTGGATCGAACAACAACTGCTGACTCAAGTTCACTCAGAGCACTGGACCATGTTCTTTGATGGATCCTAGATGCTGAATGGTTTTGGTGCTGGGGTGGTACTGGTATCCCCCTGAGGAGACAAGCTCAGATACGTCCTCCAGATTCACTTTGATTCCTCCAATAACGAAGCAAAATATGAAGCACTCCTATATGGGTTACGTATGGCCATTTCACTCGGCGTCTGTCGCCTCATGGTTTACGGCGACTCGGATTTGGTGGTCAATCAAGTGATGAAAGAATGGGATGTTAGAAGCCCAGCTATGACTGGTTACTGCAATGCGGTGAGGAAGTTGGAAAAGAAGTTTGAGGGGTTAGAGCTCCATCACATACCTCGTCTGAAAAATCAAGCAGCCAATGATTTGACAAAGATAGGTTCCAAGAGAGAAGCCATTCCTAGCAATGTGTTTTTGGAACATATTCACACACCGACAGTTTAGGAAGATCCTTTTACTAAAGAGCCCCCGCAGCCTAAGAGCGCCACAGATCGGACTGAAGTCGAGGTCCCAACCATGGTCGATCTAATCATGGAGGTTCTGGTCATTACTCCCGGCTGGACAGTGCCATACATTGCGTACATCCTTAGGAAGGAACTCCCAGATGACGAAGAAGAGGCTCGACAGATCGTCTGTCGATCCAAGGCCTTTACTGTGATAAGAGGACAACTGTTCAGGGAAAGCGTGATTGGAGTCGGTCAGAGATGCATAACGCCAGAAGAAGGTCGAATGATCCTCAACGACATCCACTCAGGGACCTGTGGTCACCATGCGTCCTCTCGGGCCATCATGGCTAAAGCATACCGAGCCGGATTTTATTGGCCACGAGCAAATGAAATGGCGAAAGATATAGTCGACAGATGTGAAGGCTGCCAGTTTTACTCTGACATGTCTCACAAGCCAGCATCAGCCCTGAAGACCATTCCCCTCATCTGGCCCTTGGCTGTTTGGGGATTGGATATTGTTGGACCACTAAGAACCGGTAGGAGCGGCTTCACTCATGTGCTCGTAGCAGTCGACAAGTTTACCAAATGGATTGAAGCTAAACCTATCAAGAATCTTGATGCTAGCACCGCTATCAGTTTTATCAGAGAATTGACATTCAGATATGGAGTTCCACACAACATCATCATTGACACGGGTCGAACTTTGATTCTGATGAGTTTAGAGCTTTCTGCGCTTCTCAATGCACACGAGTCGACTATGCTTCAGTCGCTCACCCGCAGTCGAACTGACAAGCAGAAAGAGCGAATGGCCTAATTCTCAAAGGACTGAAACCACGACTGATGCATGATCTCAAACACGCAGCAGGCGCTTGGGTCGATGAACTTCCGTCAGTTCTTTGGGGTTTGAGGACAACTCCCAATCGATCGACTGGACGAACTCCTTTCTTTTTGGTCTATGGAGCCGAAGCTGTTCTGCCAAGTGAACTGCTCCACAACGCACCCCGATTCGAGCTCTTTTCCAAAGAGGAAGCAGAACAGGCCCGACAAGGTTCAGTCGATCTCTTAGAGGAAAGAGAGATGGCCTTGATCCGGTCGACCATTTATCAGCAAGACTTGCATCGCTTCCACGCAAGAAACATGAGGGGTCAAACCTTTCAAGAGGGAGACTTGGTTCTTCGAGTGGATCAACAGAAACCACACAAGCTCGCCCCTGCTTGGGAAGGCCCCTTCATCATCACCAAAGTTCTCCACAATGGAGCATACCATCTTTATAGTGTCGAGTGTCATAAGGACGAGCCACGGGCTTGGAACGCGGAGCTGCTCCTCCCCTTTTATACTTAAGCACTCGTTCGAATAAAATGTAATAAGAAATACCTTTGTAATTTGTTCATCAAAGACAAGAGCTTTACAGTCTTCTCGCACGATTGTTGTTGTTTTTATTTACCTCTGAAATCCCCCAGTGGGTGGGCTTAGCCGTGAATCCGTTTCGCCTAAGTTCGAAAGAAAATCCTACCAAGTGATGAGCAAGCCTCTCACTCGGGGGCTTAGCCGCGAATCCGTTTCGCCTAAGTTCGAAAGAAAACCCTACAGAGTGGTGAGCAATCCTCTCACTCGGGGGCTTAGCTGCAGTCCAGTACTCGCCTAAGTTTGTAAAATCCTACCGAGTGGTGAGCAATCCTCCCACTCGGGGGCTTAGCTGCAGTCCACTACTCGCCTAAGTTTGTAAAATCCTACCGAGTGGTGAGCAATCCTCCCACTCGGGGGCTTAGGTGCAGTGCGGTACTCGCCTAAGTTTGTAAAATCCTACCGAGTGGTGAGCAATCCTCTCACTCGGGGGCTTAGCTGCAGTCCAGTACTCGCCTAAGGTTATAAAATCCTACCGAGTGATGAGCAAGCCTCTCACTCGGGGGCTTAGCTGTAGTCCACACTACAAAAAGAGACACATCTGTGACATTTTGGGCCAAACGAATTTTTTTTCTGTCATACATATGACACTTCTATGATGAATTGTGACAAAACCCGGTATCATCATAGATGTGGTGGGATCCTACTTCTATGACAAAAAAATCATGACAGAAAATGGGCTTTTCGTCCTGGGCAGGCCAGAGATGCAGCTGCATGACATTCTTTGGGCTGTCCATGACGGAAAAAACTATGGTAGAAGCGAGGGCGAGGAAAATTTCGGGGAGTTCCCGGTTACGGTGGGAGGTCGGGGGCCGAGCGATGCGCGTTTCTCTCGTACACGTACGCGCGTGTGTGCGAGGCGTTGGCTCTATCTAAACCCGAGTGAGGCGTTGGGCTCTGACTGAACCCGAGCGATTGCACTGCAGGCTACGCGTTACTGAACCCGAGCGATCGATCGATGGCCGTTCACTGAACCCGATCGAGCGATTCCTTCGCTACTGCTGCTAACTGAAGCCGGTCGATGGGATGAACAGTGAGCGTTGCGAGGGGGGTTTGGATGAACAGTGAGCGGTGGCGTTGCCTCTGGATGAATAGGACCCTGTGGTGTGGTGGAGGGCTGGATAAACAGTAGATGGTGGAGGGGTGCCCGTGGAGGGGTGGATGAACAGGACCCCGTGGTGTGGAGGGCTAGATGAATAGTAGATGGTGGAGGGGTGGTTGAACAGGACCCCGTCGTGTGGAGGATTGGATGAACAATAGACGATGGAGGGGTGCCCGTGGAGGGGTGGTTGAATAGGACCCCATGGTGTGGAGGGCTGGATGAACAGTAGATGGTGGAGGGGTGGTTGAACAGTAGCCGGTGGAGTAGCGCGCGGTGGAGGCTGGATGAACAGGAGCCCGTGGAGGCTGGAGGAGGTCGACGATGGAGATGAACAGTATCCCGTGGAGTCCCATTTTGCGGTACGCCACACCCCTCCCGATGAATATGACCTCTGTTTCGACCGTAGTGCTCCAACACAAGTCCGTTTCGTCCGTTTTGCGGTACGCCACACCCCTCCCGATCAACAAGACCCCCATTTCGACCATAGGAGGTCCGTTTCCTCCTTTTTGTGGTACGCCAGACCCCTCCCGATGAACAGGATCCCGTTTCGAACGTGGCCGGTCGAACACAAGGCCGTTTCGTCCGTTCTGCGGTACGCCAGGCCTCGTTTCCATCGCATGTTCCGTCCAAGCCCTCCCGATGAACACGACGCATTCCGTTGCCTCCCCATGAACACGACGCATTCCGTTGCCTCTCCATGAACACGACGATGACGCTGTTTCTCCGTTCCGACCCAGCCATGTACACGAGCCCTGGCCGTACGTATGCGCGAGTAGGTGTTCTAGACCCCGCCCGTATGTACACATACGTGGCCGTATTTTCTTTCTTGCACTCTGGCCGCTGTACGTACGTGTAAATGCTACGTGTGCGCCTCCACTACGACATGTGCGCGCCACTACATCGACCAGTATGTATGTACACGTTCGCGACCAGAATGACAGCGCTACGTATGCTTCGACCAGGTGGGTCCCGACTGTCAGGCACTTCCTTGCCTGCGAAGATGTAGCTGGTGGGTCCAAGCAGTCAGGGGGCAAATCGTTTTTTTGCCCGGACGCACTTCCTTGCGTGCGAAGATGTAGCTGGTGGATCCCAGCAGTCAGGGGGAAACATTTTTTCACGAAATACGGTGGCCCATCCGGTGGGTCCCGCTGTCAAGTGGAAGAATAATTATTTTGCACGTAATAAGGAGGCACTTCCTTGCTGTGGTTGTGGACCCAGCTGTCAGCCTCTCCACGTACAGTCCATGTCTGATGGAAGCCGTTCCTTGACCACATTGACCACGCCGCGCCGAGAGCACCAGGGCGGTGGACGACGGCGAGGCCTAGGAAGGGGACGACGCGGAGCCGGGGAAGACGCGACAGTGGACGCCCACGCGTAGAGGAGTACAAGGGTTCACTGGTTCACTGCGGTGTGAGGCTGTCGTCGCTGCAGAATAACAGGGGGTGTGGGTGAGTAGAGGGATGGCCTCGCCAGCGGTGGGAGTAGTAGGGGCGGTGAGGCCTCCGCCGCATCGCAGCCGGCCACGGGAGGCAGGAGCACGAGGCACGACCGGCGCTGGTTTGGGCGGCTGCAGCAAGAAGACCAGAGGTTGAAGAAGCACTACGGCCGTTGGATGGACATTGTACGGTCACTGGAGCTAGAATCATGCATATTGACTAAGTTGACAAAGTCCTCCGTCCCCATCAACTTAGTAGGCCCACAAGTCAGCCTGCCACTATACTAGGTCCCAGCTAACAGGGGGAGTATTCATTTTTTTTGTGCGTAATAAGGAGGCACTTCCTTGTGTGCGAAGATATAGCTGGTGGGTCCGAGCAGTCAGCGGCGGTAACGTCTTTTTCGCGAAATACAGAGGCCCTTTCGGTGGGTCCTTGATGTCAGGTGGAGGAATCATTATTTTGCACGTAATAAGGAGGCATTTCCTTGCGTGCGGCCGTGGACCCAGCTGTCGGCCTCTCCATGTAAAGTCCACTTCAGATGCATGTGGTCGTTGACCATGTTGACCAGGCCACGCCGAGAGCACCAGGGCGGTGGACGACGGCGAGGCCTAGGAAGGGAACGACACGGAGGCAGGGAGGACTCGGCAGTTGTTTCCCACGCGGAGGGGAGTACGACTGTACGAGGGTTTACTGGTTCGTCTGCCGTCGCCGGAGAATAACAGCAGGTGTGGGTGAGTAGAGGGATGGCTAGGCCAGCGATGGGAGTACGGTGGGGCGGTGAGGCCTGCGCGGCAGCAGAGCCGGCCGCGGGGAGGAGGGAGCAGGCAGTCCCGCCGGCGCCTGTTTGAGCGACTTGAGCAGGAAGAGCAGAGATTGAAGAAGCATGATGGCCGTTGGATGGCCATCCAATAGTCACTGCTTGTGTGTCAACCTTTTTTAGGAAAGCCACAAATCTGTGGAAAACAACATACAACCCATTTGCTAATTCTTAAGGTTTTTTTGGAGCCCATATTCTTTTTGTTAGCATTACAGCCCATATTGTGGCCACGGTTAAAAAATTATACGAAATTTTGCATATTTCGGTGCGGTCCGAACTGTTTTTAATCCCGAAATTTCGACTCACATTCAAACTGATTTTAAAAATAAATGTATATCAATATAAAATCCAACAAATTCTCCACGCATAAAAATTAATGTAATTTAAAATCTCGAAATGAAAAAAAAAGATATTTGAAACTAATTGCCGGTTTGATGTGTTTTAAAAATGTACAACCCATTTCTCACTACTGATGGGCCATTTTCTCAGCCAGCCGAATGAAAGCTCTCCTCGTCTTGAAAGATTTGCAGCCCAACAGGCCTGACAAAGCGACTTACTTGGCAAATCACAAAAAAACTGGGTTGTGGCCGTCGTCCCAGCTGTCAGTCCATTTGTTTTTTAGTCCATTTGGTGGGCTGGGTGAAACAATGATGTAGCATATATGCAGTCCATTTAAATCCCATTTGCATTTTTCTCGAAAGCCACGGACTGGCTGGGCTGTGTGAAAATATCATGTTGGGCTAGATGGAGAAATGTTATAAAAACATAAACACATGATTGCACGTCAGTAAAATCTTTGCAAGCTTATATACGCAATCACTAGGAGTTAACTTGCCAAGTTATATATAAACAATTATTATTATTATTATTTTGTAAGATCTTTCAACTTACGAAATAAAATATCATTTTAATTTGACGAGTTAATAGTACATGGGGTATTATTATTTTTTAGGCTAGACGTTGGACAGTTGAGTTGGTTCTAGGGGAAAGTACTGGGAGAAAACTCAGTTTACATCGAAAAAGAAAGTGGGAGAAAATTCAGAGACCTGCTAGGTCCACCTGAGGAGGGGAATATGTTGGGAGGAAGGAGATTCAAAGCACAGCAGCTGAGTGAACTAGTTTTTTTACAAACAAGTGAACTAGTTTACATACATAAGAAAATTGCCACTAAAAAAGCAATCAGGTTAATGGGTTTTAAAAGAAATATTTCAGACAAAACAGATAATTACGACACATAGGCTAATGCATGAAACACTCACATGATAAAGGTGCTTATAAATAGATAAAGTACAACATCTAGACCTTCCTGTCACGCTTGATCGCTGCGGCTGTCCGTGTACTCGTCGGTTACGGGAAGCAGACACGCCCTCATGTCCAAGATCTACATGTACATGTCATAGCATGCGTATGCACCCTTGGTCGCGTAGGTTATGTAGGCTAGATTCAGAGGTACCTCCCACGTGTTCAGGTCATCTTCTTTCATGTTGGCGTATCAGGGGTCGATGATGGTCTCAGCGAGGTCAACCATGGAGTCCTTCTCCTGCCTATTGCTGATGATCTTGTATTGCTTCTAGATGTCGACAAGCTTGTTGCACCAGATGGCCGAATCGTCGCGTTCTTCCTTCTCTCCACCATAGCGAAGGTGCAGTCGGTGATGCCGATGAAACGGGCGAATGCTCCAGAACCTAGTGCAGCCATAGGACTGAGGCGAGGCAGAGCTTCACCGAGTCCGTATCATTGGTGTACATCACATTCAACTTGGTGCAGCCATAGGACTGAACGGCGAACTCAAAGGGGAACTCCTTGCTGAAGTCCATATCCAGCAGGCTCACCCCTCTGATCGCCATTGGAGTCTCTTCGAGTGAACGAGTGTGTAGGCCGCAGCAGCAGTTTGTTTTTCAACTCTTGGGGAACTGGATTCAACAGTAAGCTGAGTGTGTACAGGCGACAACAGTTACTACCCCTCCCTTGTCAGCTGCACACCCGGCAGAAGATGCACCCTCGGCCACGCGTCGGTTCACGAGCGGGTCTGTATTGGTACTGTAATAACAGGAGTTAGTGGTCACTTTACTTAAATTTAATTAGCTTTAATAGAAATTTGTACTTAAAACAAGCAATGCATTCGCTCGTTATATCAGTGCCACAGGATCAACATGCACAACAATTAGAATTATTATTCTCAAGATGCACACGATCATCACATTTGTCGCACTTTCACAAAAGATAATACTATCGAGTTTGAACTGTTTGTTATGGTTGTTGTCCTCTGCATCATCATGCCGTGTTTCCCATCTTGGGAGATTCAGAACCATCAAATAAGATCCAAATAATAAGTACAACAAAGATGCCTACACATCTCATTGATTCCCAGCTTGCAAGATTCAGAACCAACAAATAAGATCCAAATAATAAGTACAAAAAAGATGCCTACACATCTCACTAATTCCCAGCTTGCAAGATTCAGAACCAACCCATTAGAGCCTTTTGATAAAGTAAATATCGGGATTAAAACCATCTTGGCTAGCCATGTCATACAATCGAAGAACTTGGCGAATGTTCTTGACCGTCACAACATCTGTAGTTGAGTATTCCTATTTGCACAACATGTTTGCACAACACAAACAAGGAGACAGGAGAGCATGATTTTGCTTTAATAGCAACCTCCTTGAACTCAACCTCTAGCTCTACTTGGATGAGGTATGCCTGGAGTTCCATGATTCAATTCATGCGCCTTTTTCTGCAGTTCACCTGAAATGAAGCAAAGATTGCATCATTCAGCTAGCAAGAAGTACTTGCTCTTGTGAGCTGGCAGGTTCTTCTTTAGTAGTTGCACTAAAATTGAGGAACATTAAGGTTGGCTGTCCGGCTCAATGATGTAGCGACCCGACCCGAATGGGTCAAGTCTCTGTGCTTACGTGTCATCCCTGGATCGGTATGCTGACACACACAGTACTCGAAGGATTTACAACAGAGGTAAATCACATGTATAAAATAACGTAAATACTATTACCTCAATCCATATAGCGGAAGCAACAAGGTTGTGGATTCCCATCAACACTAACGGCAAAGTTGATTGTAGAAATCGTAACCCTAACGTATCACTTACTCGTCGTAAGATAATCCTGCAACATGAGACGTTGCAGCCCGAAACGGGTCAGTACATTGAATGTACTGGCAAATTCACACCATAGAGAAAAATGATGAACAATGGCTATCACTACATGCATATTTGGCTGGTGGAAAAGCTCTATGGTTATAAGGTTTTTGCGTAAAGCCAATTTTTCCCTACTACAACTGAATAAATTTATTTAACTATCATGGTGGTTGTTGAACATTGAGAATGGTTGACAGCATTCTCAATCCCAACTAAAAATAATTAAAACCCGACAACATTAATTAGAAGTAACATGATGAGATTCACATGATATTCAAGTACTAGATACTCAAGATGTCCATGACCGGCGACACGGCTAATCATGATTAGTTTGTACACTCTGCAGAGGTTTGCGCACTTTTCCCCACAAGACTCGATCGCCTCCATTTGGTTTCTCGCACTGCAGGGTGTTTGAGAAGACGGATGACCGAGACACAGTCTTTCGGAAGCGCTAGCACCTTACATGTGGGTAGACCGGTACACCTACTTTCCCCTACATTTGCTAGTCTACCCGTAAGAGTTCGCACAACTTAGTCAACTACGCCAGAGCCCATAATGGCTTGTGGCTGCACACGGAAGTTTCTAGCATGAAAGATCTTATGATCCCTTTGAGCCTGGGTGGCGGTCCAAAATAAAACAGGCAAGTCCTGATAGACATCAGGTGCCTCAATCCACCCAGATGTGTGTTTAAGTTGCCACCTTAGATAAACCTTTAAAAATTATCAACTCACATCTGTCATGGATATCACTCACCCAATGCACGTCTACTAGCATAGTATGGCATAATAAGCAAACATAGAAGTAACTCCCAAAGGTTTCATAATAATACAGGTAATAGGTACTACCTCATCTACTTCCCATCCCACAATTTAATTAGATCCTAATCATGCAATGTGTGAGGATTGATCTAATGCAATAAAACTGGGTTGTAGAAAAGGTATGATCAAAGTGTGAACTTGCCTGCAATGTTGGTGAAGATGATTCGCACTCAAAACTCGTGATAGATCTACTCGTCACACTCCGGTCAATCTATCGTAAGCAAACAATAGTAACCACATAATAAGTACTCATCTAATGCACAAGTAAAACTCGAACAAGAGAACGAACCAGAAGGTTCAACTTAAGAACTCCAGTTGCAAAGAAAGAAAGAAAGAACCGAACAAAGAAACGGAAAACAAACGGCGGAAGAAAACAACTCGGTTCTAGCAAGATGAAACTAGGTCAAATTTTACCGGGGCAAAAACTTGTTTAAGTTGATTAGACGAAACGGCGGTTTCGAGACGAAACTCCAGGCGCTTGAATCACCTGATTCCGATAAACGAGCGAGAAGATAAACTAGAACGAAGATCGGATCTGAGATCGCGATCGCGGAATAAATCCGACGAAAAGAAAGAGACGAACGGTTAAACGAACGGGTGTCGTTAACCGGGAATAATCGGTTATCACGTTCGTTGAGACGAACGGTCCGAAAAAGAACAAAAACCGATCTAGGGTTTTCGGAAAAGAAACCGAAAAAGAAAACGGAAAACCGATCTAGGGTTTTCGGAAAAGAAACCGAAAAAGAAAACGGAAAACCGATCTAGGGTTTTCGGAAAAGAAACGAAGAATCGGAGAGAAAAACCGGGAAACAAAACCGGAACGGTTTCTTTTAAAAGAACCAAACTGCGGGGAAGAAAAAGAGAGGCGCGGGGCTACCTCCGGCGAGGCAGGGCGAACGGTGGCGACGGCGGCGTGCTAGGGCGGCGGTGGCGGCGCTATAGGGGCGGCGCGGCGGGTGAGGGGCGCGGGGTGGGGCGCGGCTTGGGGAGGAGAGGGGGTTTGGGTTTTTGGTGTGAGGAGAGGGGGGGTCTATGGGGGTATTTATATAGGAGAGGGGAGGGGGTTTCTTGGGGTAGGGGACAAGAAATAGAGTAGGAAAAGGAATCCTACAAGAAAAAGGAAAACGGAACAAAGGAAAAAAAAAGGGGGGGCTAGCCTAGAGTCCAAGCCGGACTCGGCTTAGAGCGAGGCGGCGGCCTGGCTGGCGCTTGGCGCTAGCGCTGGCACGCGCGGCAGGGGGCTGGGGTGGCCGGCTGGCTGGGCCTTTAGCCCAGGCGGGGGCGCTGCTCTCTCTTTTTTTTAACTGATTTCACGCGCAGAAAAACAAGAAAAAGAAAAACTAAACGGGCTCCAAAAATTCTAAAGTAAATTTTCCCCGACTCCTAAAGATGAGTCGAACAAAATGAACTTTACTCTGGACCTAAAATGCAATTTTTGAAAACGCGCATTTTTCCCTATCCAAATAAAAACAAACAAACACCGGAAAACGAAATTTGATCTATTTATTAAATCTTCATTTTTCCTATATTTTGGGAAAATCATATTATGCCCTCTCTCATATTTTGATATCGGAAAATAATTGAAGATGAAATAAATAAATCAAATGATCCTCTTTTCAAATTCGAAAAAATTCTCAAATATGAAAATAACGAAATCTCCAACTCTCTCCGAAGGTCCTTGAGTTGCGTGAAATTTCTAGGATCGACCAAAATGCAAGAAAATAAAATATGCATGATGATCTAATGTATAACATTCCAAATTGAAAATTTGGGATGTTACAAACCTACCACCCTTAAAAGGAATCTCGTCCTTGGGATTCGGAGAGGCTAGCAAGAAAAGGTTAGGGTTTGGGGGTCTCCTAAAAATCCATCGATCATCACACGGTGTCGGGGGTGCTACCACCCTTGGAAACGTTGTTACGGTCCCATCAATACTCATATACTCCATCCTTATTTTTGACAGGGCCGGTCTTCTCAGATCTTTTGTTTAATTCCTTTCTCTGGGCTCTTCCGGTGATTGCATAACCTTTAACCCAATTCTTCTGTCATTTCCTTTTGGTAAGGTTATTCCGAGACTGGGTCTTCTTAGCTGACGGGTCTGGCGCCAAAACTAAAAAACTATCGATATCTCATGGTGGTCAACAATTTATGGTTTCTCCTGCAGGAAATGGGTCTGGGTTGATCCTCACCGTATAACCTACGGTTGGCAAAAGCTGCCTTGTACAAGGGAAAAAATACTTATACCATTCTAAGTTTAAACAGGGTTTTGATCGTCGTCTCTTTACTATAGGTAAGTCACTCAGATTTACCATCCCATATAGCAGGGCGAATATAAGGGTAAGTCGGTATGGTGATCAATTCATCCCGCACCCAAATCATTACCATGTATACAGTTTAGCGAATCTCGCATTCTAACACTCGGTCATCCTCACAAGCATTGCAGAATTTCTCTTGTCGACGAACCAAGTTCGGATATATCCATAGATTCTGCAAGCTAAACAAACATCTATCGTTCCTTCACAACTCTCAGGTTTTGCCTTACTCCTATAAGATCGTCTGTCGACAAAGGTATATCCACTTCCAGGGTTTTTCCTTCAGCAAGAGTGTGCTTGCTTCTTGGCAGGTCCTGGAGCCTGAGGGTTATGGCCCATCTCATTACTTGTAAACCTTGAACTTATCCTCTAAGCAACTAGTCATTATTCCATCTTCCAACTCCCTAGTATTCTTAGATCCATCCAATTGTACTGTCTTCCTTCCTTCTATTGGCACCAAACTAAGACTTGATTACTCAGACTCATCAAGGAGTTTCCATTGATCCACACTTCCGACATCATACCTCCTTTATATCCAATGGTAACTCATCTCTTCATTCGCGTGGGGTATCCCTCATACCGAGATAAAAACTTATACTTATGACGTCCATATTCCACTTCGTGGAACATCATTATCCTTTCCGCGGTCAAGCGTCCTTACAGGGGAATATTGGCCATCTCTGCATGGCACTTCTTCAACTGGGAAATGTGAAACACATCTTGAACTCCTGATAGTTCTTCGGGTAACTCCAACTTGTAGGCTACTTCTCTCATACGCTCCAAAACTTGGTATGGTCCTACAAATCTCGGGGCTAACTTTACCTTAACTCCAATTCATTTAACTCATCGCAGAGGGAACACATGAAGACATGCTCTGTCTCCAACTTCATAGGATACCTCCTTGCGTTTTTTTTAAAGTCTATATAACTCTTCTGCCTGGACTGAGCTACCTTCAGTCGATCTCGAATAAACTTAACATTTTCTTCTGACTCCTTTGATCACCTTTGGTCCAAACAACTGTCGGTCTCCAACTTCATCCCACACACTCTTGGGGTATCGCACATATCGAGACAAAACTCATATTCATTTTGTCCGAAATCCTCTCAGTGGAGTATGCTTATCTTTTCCAGGGGTCAACGTTTCTTACAGGGTACTACCACCCTTAAAATGCTCCAATATTTTATAGACCATATTTCTCATATCCTCAAAAATGGTCAACATCTTTCCTCATAGAGTAACTCATAAAATCCAAATCAGTACCAACACTGCTAACTTTATTGATTCTCAAATTATTACAATCTCCTATTTTTCCATTACATGCCTCAACTCAACACCTCAATATAAAGGAAAATGTCCTCACTACTACGACTATATTTCTTCTGTTACAAACTCAACTATTTATGACAAGTCTTCTTCTCCTTCGGACAATCTCTGGCAAAGTGCCCTGCTTTATCACAACTAAAACATATTACTTCTGACAAGTATCGAGGTTTCCTTTTTGGGCATTTTTTGAGGTAGTGCCCTGACTCCTTGCACTTATAACAAGTGACATGACTCAGGTCCTTCCTGGAATCCAATCTACTTCTCTTTCTGGACTTTTCCATTCCCATCAGAGCTTCTATTTCCAGTGGGTCATACTCTACTTCCTCTGTCAGGAATTCTACTAAATTCCCATCCATACAATTCTGGGAGATGTGTCCTTCTTCTCCACATGAATAGCAAGACTTGGTGCAGGGTTTAATTGGTTCTTCTTTGGGTGTGTCCTCCACCTCGTCCTTCATCGCAGGTTCTTCTAAAATTTCCATGAGGGCTCCTTTCATTACTTCGTTCTTCTGCTGGATGGTTCATTGTACCATGGGGTAAATGCGACACTGAGCAGGATAGTGGGTAGTCCCTTCACACAAGAAACAAGTGATCTGCCTAGTTGGGCATTCTTCAGCTGGGTGACTTCCTTCACAATTAGGGCATTCATCCTTGTGTTCTTTAGGGTTGTGTCCGATTTCTCCACAAATCTTGCATGCACAAGGTTTCTTCATATCCTTTCCATAAGGCTTCAACTTCTGGGACACAAACTGAGACTTTAGCAAGGTCAACTTAAATTATTTCCAAGTGGTTACTCCTTGCCATCCATTCATGGTTTGGTATATCCTCCACCAAGTAGCAGCACCTCTTTCAAAGCACAGAAGAGCATGCTGGGTCATATCATTTCCATCTATAGGGTTATTCTCCATATGATCCTCCATGTTCTGAATCCATCGGTCTGTCTCCAATTGACTCATCGGTCCAGAAAATACAAGCTCCTCTCCATTCATCATCTATTGGGTCCATGGGTTTGGGGTGAGATCAGAGAGATCAAGAGAGAGGGATGCACACAATACAAACAATGGTTTTGAAAAGACAGATTTTTGTTGTGGCTGTCGAAAACATCAAACAAATGACAGCTCACAAACGTCGCATCTAACGTAGGTATATAACAGGGGTTTGGTCTTCTAAAGGTCAACGTTGCCAAACTCTTCAAGTCTTGTTCATGCCTCCAATGGCTTCTTTCGATCATGCTTGTTCTTCTCAAGTTCTTTTGACAGATCAACTCTGTTGACGCGAAGTCTCTCATGACGTCCTTTATTATTCTGGAGTTGCGTCCCAAACTTTTAGGTTTCATCAAACTCGACCTGAACCATGATCCTGCTGTCCTTCAGTTCTCAACGAATCTCCGGTATCTCAAGGTTTTGCTCCTCTAGCTCGGCTACTTTTAACTTTTGGGTCCTGAGTTCTTCACGAAATGCTTCCTTTCAAATACGGCTTCTTGTGGCTCCATCTTAACTTCTTGATGTAATACTCCAGATCCTGGTGATACACTAGCTAAGGTTAAAACTTCATCTTACTAATAGGTGCTCCATCAGCCTTCTACCATTAAATCCTTCCATGCATATGCATGCTTAACTCAGCATGGTGACAATAGCATTAGCGGGGGATGACATCACGGATAACCGTGTTTCTGCTCTTGTCATTCCCATGAGTTATCATTCCATAGTTGATATCTCCTGCCTTAGGGTTTTCCTTGACAAATCCTTGAGATCTATGCTCCATGTTCCGGTATTTCTCCAACACACCTTGATCTCGGGTATTGACAACTTCCATAGTCTGTCAAGTTCCATCAGGGTAGCAGTCCTAGGTCATACAAATCTAGGGATTCTTCAGAGCCTTCAAATTCTACTTGTCTTCGGCCTTCAACCGTTGTAGTTTCCATTATTCAGAGGCACGGAAAATACTCCTCATTCCGAAGTGGTCTTAGTTGTCCGATATCTTGTACTTCTTGGAGTGGTCTCATCAGTCGAATCTTCGTGTGGTCAAAAGGGGAAAGGGGTATGGTCTCACTAAAGGGAATTTTTTTGAATAATGTTCAGAAGAGAAGAGAGGTAAAATCTTTTTGAAAGGGAAAGTTGTAGAGAAAAATCCTTGCTATGGGCTTGCCAATTTCTAGGGTCACATCCTACAGTCAACATGTGCTCTGATACCATCTTGTAGCGACCCGACCCGAATGGGTCAAGTCTCTGTGCTTACGTGTCATCCCTGGATCGGTATGCTGACACACACAGTACTCGAAGGATTTATAACAAAGGTAAATCACATGTATAAAATAACGTAAATACTATTACCTCAATCCATATAGCAGAAGCAACAAGGTTGTGGATTCCCATCAACACCAACGACAAAGTTGAGTGTAGAAATCGTAACCCTAACGTATCACTTACTCGTCGTAAGATAATCCTGCAACATGAGACATTGCAGCCCGAAACGGGTCAGTACATTGAATGTACTTGCAAATTCACACCATAGAGAAAAATGATGAACAATGGCTATCACTACATGCATATTTGGCTGGTGGAAAAGCTCTATGGTTATAAGGTTTTTGCGTAAAGCCAATTTTTCCCTACTACAACGGAATAAATTTATTTAACTATCATGGTGGTTGTTGAACATTGAGAATGGTTGACAGCATTCTCAATCCCAATTAAAAATAATTAAAACCCAACAACATTAATTAGAAGTAACATGATGAGATTCACATGATATTCAAGTACTAGATACTCAAGATGTCCATGACTGGGGACACGGCTAATCATGATTAGTTTGTACACTCTGTAGAGGTTTGCGCACTTTTCCCCACAAGACTCGATCGCCTTCGTTTGGTTTCTCGCACTGCAGGGTGTTTGAGATGACGGATGACCGAGACACAGTCTTTCGGAAGTGCTAGCACCTTACATGTGGGTAGACCGATACACCTACTTTCCCCTACATCTGCTAGTCTACCCATAAGAGTTCGCACAACTTAGTCAACTATGCCAGAGCCCATAATGGCTTGTGGCTGCACACAGAAGTTTCTAGCATGAAAGATCTTATGATCCCTTTGAGCCTGGGTGGCGGTCCAAAATAAAACAGGCAAGTCCTGATAGACATCAGGTGCCTCAATCCACCCAGATGTGTGTTTAAGTTGCCACCTTAGATAAACCTTTAAAAATTATCAACTCACATCTATCATGGATATCACTCACCCAATCCACGTCTACTAGCATAGCATGGCATAATAAGTAAACGTAGAAGTAACTCCCAAAGGTTTCATAATAATACAGGTAATAGGTACTACCTCATCTACTTCCCATCCCACAATTTAATTAGATCCTAATCATGCAATGTGTGAGGATTGATCTAATGCAATAAAACTGGGTTGTAGAAAAGGTATGATCAAAGTGTGAACTTGCCTGCAATGTTGGTGAAGATGATTCGCACTCAAAACTCGTGATAGATCTACTCGTCACACTCCGGTCAATCTATCGTAAGTAAACAATAGTAACCACACAATAAGTACTCATCTAATGCACAAGTAAAACTCGAACGAGAGAACGAACCAGAAGGTTCAACTTAAGAACTCCGGTTGCAAAGAAAGAAAGAAAGAACCGAACAAAGAAACGGAAAACAAACGGCGGAAGAAAACAACTCGGTTCTAGCAAGATGAAACTAGGTCAAATTTTACCGGTGCAAAAACTTGTTTAAGTTGATTAGACGGAACGGCGGTTTCGAGACGAAACTCCAGGCGCTTGAATCACCTGATTCCGATAAACGGGCAAGAAGATAAACTAGAACGAAGATCGAATCTGAGATCGCGATCGCGGAATAAATCCGACGAAAAGAAAGAGACGAACGGTTAAACGAACGGGCGTCATTAACCGGGAATAATCGGTGACCACGTTCGTTGAGACGAACGGTCCGAAAAAGAACAAAAACCGATCTAGGGTTTTCGGAAAAGAAACCGAAAAAGAAAACGGAAAACCGATCTAGGGTTTTCGGAAAAGAAACGAAGAATCAGAGAGAAAAACCGGGAAAGAAAACCGGAACGGTTTATTTTAAAAGAACCGAACCGCGGGGAAGAAAAAGAGAGGCGCGGGGCTACCTCCGGCGAGGCGGGGCGAACGGTGGCGACGGCGGCGTGCTAGGGCGGCGGCGGCGGCGCTATAGGGGCGGCGGCGGCGGGTGAGGGGCGCGGGGTGGGGCGCGGCTTGGGGAGGAGAGGGGGTTTGGGTTTTTGGTGTGAGGAGAGGGGGGGGGTCTATGGGGGTATTTATATAGGAGAGGGGAGGGGGTTTCTTGGGGTAGGGGACAAGAAATAGAGTAGGAACAGGAATCCTAAAAGAAAAAGGAAAACGGAACAAAGGAAAAAAAGGGGGCTAGCCTAGAGTCCAAGCCGGACTCGGCTTAGAGCGAGGCGGCGGCCTGGCTGGCGCCTGGCGCTAGCGCTGGCACGCGCGGCAGGGGGCTGGGGTGGCCGGCTGGCTGGGCCTTTAGCCCAGGCGAGGGCACTGCTCTCTCTTTTTTTTAACTGATTTCGCGCGCAGAAAAACAAGAAAAAGAAAAACTAAACGGGCTCCAAAAATTCTAAAGTAAATTTTCCCCGACTCCTAAAAATGAGTCGAACAAAATGAACTTTACTCCAGACCTAAAATGCAATTTTTGAAAACGCGCATTTTTCCCTATCCAAATAAAAACAAACAAACACCGGAAAACGAAATTTGATCTATTTATTAAATCTTCATTTTTCCTATATTTTGGGAAAGTCATATTATTCCCTCTCTCATATTTTGATATCGGAAAATAATTGAAGATGAAATAAATAAATCAAATGATCCTCTTTTCAAATTCGAGAAAATTCTCAAATATGAAAATAACGAAATCTCCAACTCTCTCCGAAGGTCCTTGAGTTGCGTGAAATTTCTAGGATCGACCAAAATGCAAGAAAATAAAATATGCATGATGATCTAATGTATAACATTCCAAATTGAAAATTTGGGATGTTACAATGTAAGGTGCAACTATAATTTTCTTATCCTTTTGTGCAGTTCCACTAAAATAAAGTGCCATTGTGGTGACAGTGACGGCTCCATCTTGGAAAGGCTAATAAAATGTTGCACGAGATTACCAGCAGAACTTGACGGAGATTTTGGAAACTTCAATCACCATTTTGTGCAGTTCCACCAAAATTGAGAGATGTTGCCCACGTGACATTTTAGTTGAACTGCACAAGACACTCATCCCAAAAAAGTGTTTTCTACAGTTCACCAAAAGGTCAAAATAGCAACAAGGTGAAATGGATATCCCCATCTGCACAAAAAGATAGAAAGTAAACAGTTGCTGGTCAATAAGAATATACGAAACATATACAAAATGAAAAGAAGCATCTTAATTATGTTCATGGCAATAACGCAAGGACAATAGAAAATTTAAAACATCAGCGATGCTTCATGTTACCAGAAGCATTACGATCAACAATGAGATTCCTCAAATATGGGATTACTTTAATGGTGGAATTGCTTGATTACCAGACACAGTAAATCAACAGCAGCTAAAGAGTTGGTTTAAGGGCATGGGGCCGTGGGGACACCAGGACACTCAGCAGCGTAAAGGAGCAACTTACTTATCATACTGGGGAAAACAGCAGGAGTGCCATTGTACTATGTGAGGGCAGCAAATCTAATCCTGGAGACATTTTACTATGTGAGGGCAGCAAATCTAATCCTGAGACCTTTTACTATGTGAGGGCAGCAAATCTAATCCTGGAGACCTTTTACTATGTGATGGCAGCAAATCTAATCCTGGACATACTCTGTTGACTTGTCCACCAGCCACCACTTCCTATCCTTTTTTCAACCAATAATAGATCTGTTCCTTATCCAGTTTGTACTGCGTTTTCCCATTATTTCCCTTTTCAACCAAGAGACCGGTTGGGTATCCAGTCTCTACTACTTTCACCATATTATTTCCTCTTTGAATCAAGTCCTAGATTCATGCTACAACTTTCCCCCATTTCTTCGTTGTTTCAACAAAGCCCTAGATTCGAATGCATGAAGTAGATTTACCTCTAATAATACTAAAAATTTAGGTGGCTTTGGAAGAGCTGATGGGAGTAGAAAAAGATGCACATGAAGAACTTATACCTGAGGGTCGCTGGGATGTCCGCGGCGGCAGGTCGGATCTGCGGACAATACGGCAGGGAGGAAGAAGGGTCAGAGGACCTCCCGAGCCGGCCATGTGTCGGAGAGAACGACACGGGCAGAGGATCGGGCCCCTTCGGCAGCTGTGGGTTTCCTCCCTCGGCGGCAATGACCGCGTGAACGATGCACATTTTAGTCCTCTACACACACCAGCCGAAGGGATCCGACCAGATCTGTGACCAGCAGTGAGCAGAGAGAAAATGTCGCTACCGCTGTCTTGTTTATATCTAGAGAGGATGAGAGAATGAAGAGAGCAACCCTAGTAAAGCAAGCGCTCAGGCCCCTGCGTCCATATATGGTGGAGTGATTATATTTTTTTTCTCCACAACAAGCGTTTCAATTTGTGTACGTGGCATTAAAGAAAAGAAACTCTCTATTTAAGGTGACTACTGTACGACTCCTACTTACTACTAGTAGTACTACAGTATTGTTCACTTGTGCTCCCCGCCCCTCCATTCATTGAACAACCCCACGGGTGAATAAACATACAATAAGTACTGTATTTATATAGAACGAACAAGCTCGAACTGTTTTCGCGTAGTTAAAAGTTGAGGGCGAGGCTTTTCCCGGGCAGTACACACGACAGTTTTTGGGTAGGGCCAGAAGACTATTTTTTTAAAAAAAAACTTCGAGACGGCCACATATCATGGAGCTGACCCCAACGATTTTAAGCTTACAAGCACGGTACACGCTATCCTAGACTACTATACACATGAAACTGCCACACAAGCGTCCGGGCTGCGCTTGGCTCTTCGCCTCTTCGGGAAGTCGAACAATGATGGAATACTATTGCACTGGAGGAGTACTACAGTATGCTTCTGGCCATCTGACACCGATTGAACTGCTGCATGTCCACCGCGTGCGGGAGGGAGAGCGTGTAGCGAAAGCTTCTCCTAGTCTTGCCAGCCACCATGCTCATGGGCGAGGGAGGGACGCTCCTGCCTTTGCTTGTATGACAGGTGGGCCCTACAGGTGTGTGGCCAACCTGTCATACAGCCAAAGGCATGTGAACTTAAGTCCATGAGGGAGAGGATAATCAAATTTCTCGTTGATGTACGAGTTGACGCGACACATCAAAGCACTGCACTCGATATATTTCAATAATTTGCGTGTGTGACTCCTAGATGCAGAGGCCGGGGGTCATCATCCTCCTTTTCGAGAAAAAATGGACGCGTGTGTGAGAGGACGAGTGCGTGCGTGCACCTCTTCTCTTCCTGTATAACGTACTACTAAACTCAGAGTACAAGTTTTTGTGGGTGGCACGATGGTGCGTGCGAGAAGTCCCGAGAGATAGGTTTAATGCATTAATTGCAATGCGTGCATGCATAAAGTACATGCATTGGTCAATTTTCTCTTAATACTTGCATGCAATGATTTAATGCACCTTGGAATCTGAACATGTGTTGGGGACAACCAAATTGAGCCTTATCAAATGGAAACACTAAAATTTTGAGATAAGCCCTATAAAACCGGAAAGGAGGGAGTAGAAAAAGAAGTACTCCATCCGGGAATAGTGACGCACTTCGAAACTAGAACCGTCAATAAATTTTGAGCTTGCGTCTCATCACATTCCAAATTACTCCATGCTATATTGAATTGCAAACATTTTCACACCGATCACAACCTAAACGGTTTCCCACTTAGGAGCGTTTTAGTACTCGGTTATAAATACTAGTATGCCAAGATGACTGCATATTCCTCCTCGACTCCTCATCCACAAAAACAAACAAGTCATTCAGCATCCTTCCCTTGCGTCTGCCATGGCCAGCGTGAGTTCTGGGTTGAGAGATTGCCACCAAGGAGAGGCGAGCATGGAAGCGGAAGCACGAGAGATGTCCCGCCTCGCTGCGAGAGCAGCCGACATGTCCCGCCACGCGGAAGTAGCAGCACAGAGGTCCCGTCGTGCCGCTGAAGCAGCACAGATGTCCCGCCGCACCGTCGATGCAACAGACTGGTCCGGCCATGCCGCGGAAGCAGCAGAGATGTCCCTACGTGCCACGAATGCAGTAGAGATGTCCCGCCACGTCGCGGGGCCTGGGAAAATTTCTCGTGGGCATGCGACGACTATTACAGGCGCATGCATGCGATCATCCATAGCCAGACGAATCAGATCTCCTGCTCGGCGAGGTTGCAGGACGGCATGAAAGCCTCGTTTGAACAGGCTACCGGCGTCATCCAGCAACTAAGGGAGGGCAATGAGAGGCTCTGGGCCGAGCGCGACCTGCTGAGGGAGAAGATCATTCGAAGTGCAGACCTGCAGGAGGAGACTAGTGCCTTGTTGAAGAAACTTATGGACGAGAATGACATGCTCTGCAACAAGCGCCAAAGGCCGGTGGAGGAATCCGTGGATGTTCTCAAGCAGCGTCTTGAGGACACGAAAGAGCTCATTGTCGCTCGCCGCGGAGACTAGTTTCCTGGTTTCTTTTGATGTAATAATCGGTTTAGGATGTGGATTGTGTCGTCGGTTGTGAAATGTTGGGTTCTAGCGCGAATGTTTGGCCTTTGTTGGCCTCTTGGGATGTTGTGATTTCAATCTGGTAGCTTTTAGTCCTTCGTGTTAGGCCGGAGTTGTGTTGAACTTCTTGTGAATTGTGGTGGTTTTCAGTAATGAAAATCGGAAGGGGCAAGCCCTTCTTTGATCAAAAAAAAATTAATCGTCCTTACATCAGTCTTGCTATAAGTCGCAGTAGATGCTATATAGGTCCGTCGGATCTTACATCAAGATCCGTGCTTTCAGATTTTCTTTTTTCTCTCTTAAATCTCAGTCGAGTGAGACATAGCCACGCCATTAAACAGAGGCTCGGGCGCCATTAATGGAGACCTTGGGAGAGAGGTGGATGACAGATGGAGGTCAAAGGGCTCTCCTCCCGATAAGCACGCGCAGGGGTCTAATCGCACGCCTCTCGTACTCAAATAGCTACCCTGCACGTCGCCTCCTAGCTAATAAAAAGGGGACGCGTGGCAGCACGTAAATGGTGCTAGTAAGTAGAACGCCCACGGTTTCAATAATACTTGAGTTTCCTATTGTAACGTGACATCACTTCTTCCAAAAATGACTTTGTTGATTGTTAATGTGTGCGCCTTTGCAAATCGGACTGCAAATTTACCACAGCATGTTGGTGCCATGTCATCGCACCAAGCCAAGTTTCATTATTTTCATGCGTGTTTTGGATTTACAGGAATTAAAAAACTAAGTTTCTCAATGTTTCCAACCCAGCCACGATGCCCAGAATTTTGAATTTCATTCCCATTTCTTGCATGGAACCTAGAAATTTACCCGAGGACACACATGTGATTTTTCAACCAACTTTGGTGCACTGGAACATGTGCTTGTTTTTCAAATTTGAATTATGCACACAAAGGTGACACGTTCCCTCCCAGAACCACGAGCCTTCTTGAGAGAACCTCCGATTTGCAAGAAGCTTATACCAAAATTTGTTCCTATTCGGCCAATTTTTTTTACCACGCCATGGTACTACCATGACATGACACCATGCCAAGTTTCATGATTTTAAAAACCAAGTTTCTCAATGTTATCAACCGAGCCATGATGCTCAGATGTTTGAATTTTACTCTCATTTTTGCATGGGACCTACTCCCTCCTTCCATCTATATAGGGCCTAATGTGTTTTTCAAGACAACCTTTGACTATTGACAAGATTAATAGCACATGAGATGTATACTATGCAAATTATATTATTGGAAGCTCCTTTGACATACAAAGTTGAAGGTATGCTTTGTGTAAGTTGCATGTCATATATTATTGCTCTAACGTTTGGTCAAAGTTAGCCTCGAAAAACGCATTAGGACCTATATGCATGAGAGGAGTCGACTTCGAGAGAACGTGTTTGTTCGAGAGACACCGAGGAAGACTACTATATATCGATGGTGCATGTAGGCGGGAATTAAACTAAGGGATGGTCTTATTGGTTTCGGGGATATAGGGGAAGAGTGAGAGGCGGGGGTAGCTAGAAGGAGATTGTTAAGTGTGAGTGTGTGTTTTACCCATCCAGGCGGAAGTTATGTGCACAAAAGAGGAGAACGATTCGATGTGGCGTTAGGATTGAGGGTAATTAACTACGTATGAAGACATAGAGACCTTGAATGTGCATGTGTGAGAGGTATACATGTATACATGGGATGTGTGTGTGTGCGCGCGCATGATCGAGATAAAAGAAAGAAGACATCAGTCATAAGATCAACGACATGGGAGAGACGGATCGGTATGACAATATGCATGCATGTGAGAATGCATGGAAGAAGTCTCGATAATTGAGCATGTGTTTTTGTCTTTAAGAGATAGTGGCGTGGGCTGGAGCATGCATCTATGGCGAGCAGAGGGAGTGAGGCGCAACGATTGTGCAAAAGAGACCAACCTATAAATGCATATGTATGGAGAGACATATATAGTGTGGGTGATAGGAAGCAAGACTCCGTGCGATAAAGAAATGTTGACGGAGAAACTACAGATAGATACAGAGATGGAGATGCTAGCTAGAGGGACATCCGCTAGTTTGGGTGTTGGAGATGACCGTCGGGTGGTCCAAAGGGTGAAGTTATATATGTGTGTGAGAGGACACTTGACTGCATGTAGAGAGAAACATATATAGTGTGTGTGATAGGAATCAAGAGTGAGGGCGAGAAAGAAGGTTGATGGAGAAACAGATAAATAGAAAGATAAAGATGCTAGCTAGTGTGCGTTAGAGATAGGAGTCGAGTGGATCAGAAGGCTGGGTTATGTGTGTGGGTGTGAGAGAGATAGAGAGAGGGTGCGTGTGAGTCACATACAAACAGATATCAGAGAGAAATGAGATCCAGAGAGACGGAGTTTTGTGTCTGCGAGAGAGAAAGATATTTCACAACGAGAGTGATAGCTAGAGAGACATACGAGGGAACGCAAGATATCTCTAGGGAGAGAGGGTGTGTGTGAGCGACATACAAGAGAACAATGGAGAAATATGAGACCCTGGGAGATAGAGTTTGTGTTTGTGTGTGAGAAAGAGATATTGAAGAAGAGTCGTAGGTTCTCATATCTAAGGAGCGAAAGACGTCTCTGTATGAGGGGTGTGCGAGTGGCACACATGGGAATAGTAGAGAGAAATGAGACCCCGAGAGACAAAGTTTTGTGTTTGTGTGAGAGAAAGAGATTCCACATGGAGAATCATAGTTAGAGACACATAGCAGGGAGCGAGATATACTTAGAGAGAGATAGAGTGATGAAGGTCAAGGGAGAGAGTACCGTCAATGTGTTACGAAGATAAAAGATCATTGTCGACATACAGGTAGCATGAGAGATACCTGAGAGACGATGAACGCGTATAGGTTCAGAGAGATAGTCCTATATAAGCATGAGTGATAGCTATATGAGACGAATATCTGGATTAAAGGGGATTCAAATATTTAAACTGGAGATCACAACATCGATAGTATCATAACGCAAATTGGTGTATCAAACATGCATATTCATTTGAATTTGGGCACACGTGTAATGTTATATAGTTTATCAATATTGGTGATCCATAGATTCTTCAACTACAAACAATGCATGGTTTATATGCAATTAATGTCTAAACGGGATTACACTATATGTTGTGTGTGTGAAACACATTATACATGTTTGAGAAGTAAAAAAACCTGCATGAAACACACATTAATTGGAGACAGTTAGCAAGGAATGCATATGTTGGATTTCAACATA
Organism: Triticum dicoccoides; assembly: GCF_002162155.2. Taxonomy (NCBI): domain Eukaryota; kingdom Viridiplantae; phylum Streptophyta; class Magnoliopsida; order Poales; family Poaceae; genus Triticum; species Triticum dicoccoides. The sequence continues at coordinate 553,203,774 of NC_041390.1, forward strand.
AAGTGGTTTAAAATATTTGAAAATCCAAATTGATGGATACAACCTTATGAATCTGAGATCATGCCATTTGTAAACCATATTTATGTATAAATGGTGTTGTTCTTTTGAAAGTATACATAAAAAATGATGTATATAGAATGTAATTCCAATTGAAAATGGATCCTGCCCGAAAAAATAGAATACAAACGGGATTCGAATTGAGTTGGCACGGTAAACGTGCACTCTGCAAAATTTGAACGAAGCGGGGAAAGTCGCAGTAACCACCCAAAACCAAAATCTGCGAGATGGAAATCACTACTGCCTATCCCTGCCACGCAAAGCCTATATGCTGGATTTCTATAGGTTTCGATAGGGGTAGGTTTGTAATTTCACCCAAACGTGACGTAACCGCCTCTCACCCGGGTTCATACATGGTGGGCGCCAAAACACAGTGTGTCCTCGGCCGAAATCGACTCCCTCCCTGATTCATATTCATACACGGTGGGCGCCAAAAACAAACTCTCGTCGGCAAATATTCGGTGTATGCGAGATTACCGTCCTATCCCCAACCGACTAGTGTTGTTGTGATGTAGTAGAAATTTGAAACGGGGGCTAAGTTTGTAAATTTCCTCGCATTTGAGACACGCGCGCCATGAATGCATGGTTCCCCCCTTCCTCTCTACCTCCCTTTTCCCCATTCATACTCCGAGGGCGCCAAAACACCCTCTCCATGCCACCCTCCTCCGTCTGCCGCCGTCCGCCACCCCATCCACCGCCGTCCTCGTCCACCATGCCGGAGCTGATACCCCGACGCCGCCATCCATTACAAGAGATCGACCTCTCTCATCCACGACTTTAGACCGGATCCTTGCATCCCGTCCTCTCGCTTCATCCCCGCCGTCGTCCACCTTGCTGGCGCCGCTCCTACGACCGTCTCGTCCACCGCGCCCCGCCGCCACCGTCTACCCTCCTAGATCTGCATCCATGCCGCCGACACCCATCGCTACCACAACACCGTCAAATTCTCAGCAGATGCGTACATGGCGCCGCACCAGAGGCGGTACTCTTTCGTATCTGCTCAACTTATTTATCGCAGCAAGAAAATAGATTGCCACTTCTTTACTCTGATTTCTTGTCTTGGTTGTGAAGTTGCCTTTGTCCGGTTTGCACCTTCAGATCCGCCATGGCACGCTCAACATGATGCTTGCAATGCTTATGGTTTTCCCCTTTTATATTCCTCACTAGTTTAATCACAGTAGACTAAATTTCAAAATTGGGTCAGTCAATTTTTTAGAGCTCGCCGGAGTTCGCCGGTGCGATCGAAGGGGCTCGGCTGGTTGTGGGGCCTCGCCAAACAAAGAAAACTCGACGGGGGTGGGGGTGGGGGTGGGGTGGCGGAGGAACACAGGCGGTGGGGGCCGGTGGTCCGGCTGGCGGCCCGTGCGGTGTTCTGTATGGGAAGAATCGGAGACAAGGAAGAAGAAGGGTTAGGAGACGTAGGATCTTCATCCAACCGCCTGAAATGGTCGAGAGACAGCTAGGAGTTGCATTCTTAATGCGCTCTGGTTCATCATGTGTGGGCACTGCGCAACCAACATTTTATTATCCAAAATCTGCTTGCTCTTCTTTACCATGTTCCTCTTACGTTCTTCTTTAATATGTACTCTCTCTGTTCCTAAATACAAGTCTTTGTATAGATTCCACCATGGACTACATAGGGAGCAAAATGAGTGAATCTACACTCTAAAATGTACCTGGATACATATGTATGTGATCCATAGTGGAAATCTCTACCAAGACTTATATTTTGGAACGGAGGGAGTATGATAGTAGTATAGTATGTTCCTTGTACTGAAGATGAGCATGGACATTTGCAGTGTAGAGGTCTATACGGTCGGTTGTGATGGACACTTTGAGCCTCTTTGATTCGTAGGATCTTGTAAACATAGGAATAGGATTTGTAGTGGCCTGCCCACTTGAATCCTATAAGAATAGCAAGGAAATGCGGGGACCTGTGTCGCCTTTGAGAGTTACATTGATATTAACAGTACCGCACCTTCACTTGAAGAGAGCTGGTATCCGAAGCCTTTCTAGCCGTACCGGCAATACTAGCACATATATTCCAGCAAGTTCCACTTTGCTGATTTTACTCTGATGCTTAAGGTTTTCCCGTTATATCTACACTATGATCTGTGTAGCTGCTTTGTGTCGCACTAGCAGCAGTCCACTCTTGAAGCTAAACACTGCAATGACTTACAAAATTGGCACCAAGGCATTGAGTGCCATTCTGGATGCAATGAAACTCATACGCTCCCCACCTGTTCATTCTTGTTCATAATATGATCCTAATTACTATTCTAACCTCGAGGAGTCAAAGGCAGATGGCCTGTCCTGTTCACCCATCAAGGTGCATGTTCTAATTTGGCAATGTTTTATTGATTGCGGGTATCTTGCCTATGTTGTCTTGCATTTCTTCTACTTTGTTGCACCGTGATCTGCTTTGTTTACTCATCATATATGTCGAGATGCCATGCTCATCCATTATCAATACATATTCCATCTGTCATCATACCACGTTTTTCCACTCAAATGTTGTTCTTGTGCATCAGACATCAAAAAGGAAGAGGGTGATTGCCGAACCTGAAGGAGCACCAGCAAAGTCCTTGAAAAACGTGGTGGTGCCGGAGAAATCAGACAACACCCCACTTATATTGGCTATACAACAAGTGACACAAAACGTAGGACCGACTCCAGCAGACTGTACCCATAATTCACTGGCCACACCACTAGCCCCACCACACAGGACCTACACTCCAGCAAAAGGTATACCGATTTCATTTACCATAGCACTAGCTATACCATAGAAAAATCCCACTCCAGCAGAAAGTATAGCAAGTCCACTGGCCGAAGACCTATCCCAACTGCAGAGACGGCCAATTCCTGCAGATTGGAACCCCATTCCATTTATTCCTAGTTTAAAAGACAATGCTTTCAATGTTTTTAGGGACTACGTGCATATATTCCCATCATGACAAGATTATTGTGAAGACAAACACCATTTTCACATCTTCCTATCCAACTTACGTGTAAGTGCTATTATTCATGGTTATTATTTTCCCGTTTTCTGCTGATTGAACACATGAATGATTTACATTACATTGTTGTAACTAGGCGAGGGTCAATCTAGATACTCATGACGAGCAAACCTTGCTTGTGCTTTTCAAGGAAGCATTGCAGCAGTATCGGTGTTACCTGAGGAAATCACACTTTGATGGCAAGTCTATAAACGAATTTCTAGTGAAGTCTCCTGTGCTAAATTTAGAAGACATTGAATGGAAAAACCTTTTTATGCACTGGTCTCGTTCCCAGGATGAGGTACTGTCTATGAAATCACATGACAATTTGAACTTCTACTTTTCCGCATGTGCCTTACGAATCTTTTTTTGCAGGAAATCTGCTCGAAGAAGAATTTCGGTTTGACAAGAACGACAAGATATCGCAAATATGCTGTCCACTACTTTGCTCTTGTTAGTACCTGTTGTCCTGTATCACTGTACTTGCATACACTGGTTCATTATGTGACAGCAATATGCATGATAGCTTGCTTATCAATTGTTTGCTCCAAATTATCTGATCTGTATGAATGGTTACATTAGTGTAGAATATATCCAATGCCAATGTTTTTTTAGCTCTGCATTGTTCTTGTAAGTACATGTTGTCCTTTATCAGTGTACTTATAATGACAGGTAGTTGTTCATGTACCATCACTCTGCAGCTTATTTTCCTTTTCCCTCCATTTTCTACACATCAGATCTATATTTACTCTTACCATAAGGTTGGTACTGAAGAAGTTTAGCTCTGCATTGCTCTTGGCTGTACTTTCTGCCTATATCACTGCACTTACATTTACAGCTACTTGGTTATGTAGCATCACTCTTCATCTTATCTTAAATATTCTCCATTTTTCGTATATTATCACATCTATATTTACTCTTAACAAAATGTAGAATAAAGGCAATGCTTTTGAAGAAGATTCTGTGGTAAACTTCGACAAGGCCTTTATAGAGCCTGTCTTCACCAATAATGTAAGTTTCTCCATCTCAAGCCTTCAAACTTTGATGTATATATTTGGTTAGGCAAGACTGCAAAACTGTTTATTTTTGGTGTTTGCATCAAATTGCTTGTTTAAAGTTTATTATGTAGTTCATAAACAGAAGTTTGTCCTTCCTCAATTTAAGTTTTCAGTTGTACAACCAACTTCCTTCTTTATACCATGTAAATTAAACTATACAGAGCAAGTGGTCTTCTTTTGCACTGCATGTATGCTTCTGTTCTTCATCCGTATGCCAATGGTGTGGTGAACCTACCCACTACAGCACAATGTCATATTCTGCAATGTCTTAACTATGAACAATGTCATATCATTCTACTATTATTTAAACTGTCTCTTTATTTGCCAATCTAAAATGGTTTAAATTGACAGCACACTAACCATTGATACTTATGAGTTCTTGATCTATAATCCAATGGTGTCGTGAAGCTGCCAACTCCTTCACAATGTCATTTCCTACCATGTCTTGACCTGAACAATACCATATTGTATTAATGCAAATTTAAACTGTGTCACTTTATTCGTCAGTAAGAAATGTGATGAATTGTCAGCACTGATACTTTTATGTGCAAAACCTGTCATCTGTCTGCTTGTTTATCTTTCAGAGTGAGGAAGATATAAGTGTTGAACAAGCGCAGTCTCATCATCTTGCTCAGCTGCTTGCGCTGCAGCTCCCAAGTAGGGCTAACCTTTTTTGAACTCTATTGAAGTGCTGCCAGTTTTGTATATTATTTTGTCGGTGTGTTTATTTGCACTGGTGGCGATCTTTGATGCCCAGTGTATGTAATCTGCTGTCTGCTTGTGCTTTATTATCATAGTGGCGAACTTTGATGCCCAGTGGATGTAATATGCCGTAATTTCTTTATTGTATAGTATATGTCTTTTCTTATTCACGATGTTGCAGTTATTTTACTGTCTATATATCCTATCTTCGCTAAACTGGCCAAACCGTAAAATTACGGTACATAATCGGGCTGTCATGCAATCACGATGTAGGTTGGGCCTAAAACGTGTCGATCAGCTCACGGGCCGGCAGCAGCCCGAAATGAACCCCGGCCCATGATTGTGCGAATCAAATCACGGGCTTTTAACATGCCGAAAAATTGTCTCAGTCCTTGTTTGGCCCAATCAGATATCGGTTGTGAGTAGGCCAGATGCAAACCGGGCCGTAGTTAGGCCCAACTATATGACTGGCTTTTAACAGACTGAAATTAATATAGGGCCGAAATGTTAAATGGGCCCTTAACAGGCCAAAACTAATATCAGGCCGAATTACTAAGTGGGCCTTTAGCAAGTGGGCCCAAAAGCATAGTGTCCAGTTGACGGGCCGAATCTGATATGGGCCATAATTAGGCCCAAAACCTCTTAAAGGGCCGGACCTGATCTGGGCCGTAATTTGGCCCGGAACGTGGTAGGCTTTTAACGGGTTGGATCTCATATGGGCCACTATTAGGCTCGGAGCGTGGCAGGCCATTAATAGACCGGATCAAATATGGGCTGGCATTTGGCCCAAAACATGGTAGCCAGTTAACAGGCCGGCCTACTAGGGTCCTCAAAATCTTGTGGGCCTATAGCTGGGTCGGCCCATTAATGTCGGCGAAATCTTGTGGGCCTTTAGCTGGGCTGGCCCATTATGATCCGCAAGAATTTTGTGGGCCTTTACCTGGGCCGGCCTATTATGGCACACGAAAATATTGTGGGCCTTTACCTTGGCCGACCCATTATGGCCCGCGAAATCTTGTGGGCCTTTAGCTGGGCCAGCCCCTTATGGTCCGCAAAATCTCGTGGGCCTTTAGTTGGGCCGGCCCATTATGGTCCGCAAAATCTTGTGGGCCTTTAGTTGGGCCGGCCCATTTAAACTTGTTGGGCCGTGCCACGTGTCGATGTATCATAGGCGCATTCTGTCCAGTGAGTGGATGACATCTGTCCAGACGATGAGCCGACACGTGTTTCCTCTAGCCAATGATGATTTTACACGTGGAAAATCCCCATTGGTCGGGGCTGTTAACGAGTTATCGAATCCAAAACCTGACCCGATAGCTTAACGGTGTTCCGTTACGGTGGATGCCACGTGTCGGTCACCCTTGACGAAAGCACTTCTGTGACACGTGATTTATCGTCATGGAAGTGGACACTTCCGTGATGATAATTTTGGTAATGTCATGGAACACTTCTACGACAGCACAGGTATGACTATCTTGATTCTGTCATAAATTTGTCATGGATGTACATGCATGACAAAAAAAGCGACCTACTGTGACAAACACGTATCATCACGGAAGTGTATTTTTTTGTAGTGCCAGTACTCGCCTAAGGTTATAAAATCCTACCGAGTGGTGAGCAATCCTTCCACTCGGGGGCTTAGCTGCAGTCCAGTACTCGCCTAAGTTTGTAAAATCTTACCGAGTGGTGAGCAATCCTCTCACTCGGGGGCTTAGCTGCAGTCCAGTACTCGCCGAAGGTTATAAAATCCTATCGAGTGGTGAGCAAGCCTCTCACT